>NW_026947504.1:58364973-58739973 GCF_034190915.1 Cavia porcellus
CAGAAAAGCCTCAGTGTGGAAGCTGGAGCCGGTGGCATTGGAAGCCACGATTTGGGTTTCCTCCCGCGCGGCGGCTGTGTCTACATCGGCTCGGCAGGGAGAGACACGCGGAAGCTCTGAGAACGGGAATCAGCAAACAGAGTTGAAAGCAGGACGGGCGGGGAGCTGTGCATTGACTTGCGGTGAGGTGAGTGAGAGAAACTGAGACTCTTCCACAGTTTAGAGACTCCAACAGAGGACATTCTGGGACTGGGCAGACTTCTGGGAACAGGGCACTGCAGTGACTTCAGCCACGTATCCCCCTCTCAAGCGGGATTGGTGAGAAGTGCCTAGCCTACGTGATGCTGCTGGCTGAGACCCAGTAGGCTAGCACAACCCAGATCCCAGCGCGTGAGGGTGACCTGGAGGGGCGGGCCCCGCATAGGCTGTCTGGTCTGCAACTTCCTGGTGTGCTGCGGTGGGCGGGAACACCTAGCCGGCGCAATTTAATCAGACTGTGGCTGACAGGGAAGGAAGCTGGGCCTCCTATATACACTTGCATATATAAGGAACAAAGAATATGGGAAGAGGCAGCAACAAGAAAGGCCCTTCAGCCCTCAATCCTGAGAAACAGGCAATAGCGGACACCGCACCAATAGACATAAAGCGCCATCTTGAGAGCCTCATAGATGAGTTCAGGAATGAAGTTATTAATGACCTGAAGCTAGAAATAAGCAGAATAGTTAGAAAAATGCTAAGCACCACCCAAGAAAAAACAGATGGTGGAATGGAAGAACAGAAAAAGAGGGGAGAATTGTTTGATGGAGAAAATAGAGAAAGCATAGAATATGTGAAGTAGGTTCAAAGAGATTACCAGGAAACTAAAAACTCTATTGAAAACTGGCATAACAGCTTGAAAGAAACTAAGGACAGACTATCTGAACTGCAGGGCAGATTTGTAATATGGGAGCATGAAATGAAAAACTTCTTAAAAGTAACAAAGAAACAAACAGCAATAATACAAAGACTAGAAGATGATAAGAGGATCTATAACTTAAGAATTAAGAACATAAAAGAAGAAGTAGGGATACAAACAAATGAACTACAAAAGCTACTCACAGAAATAATCCAGGAGAATTTTCCTAATTTAGCAAAAGGTAGAGATACTCAGATGTATGAGGCATACAGGACCCCAGCCACCTACAACCCAAACAGAGCAACACCCAGGCATATAATAATCAAAATTCCAGAAATTCAATACAAGAACAGAATATTAAAAGCCGTCAGAGACAAGAAACAGATCACTTACAAGGGAACACCCATCAGAATTACAGCAGATTTCTCTGCACAAACCATCAAATCACGAAGAGCGTGGGGGGGAAATAATTCAAGCTTTGAAAGATAATAATCTCCAGCCAAGATTGAGATATCCTGAACAACTATCCCTGGAAATTGATGGAAAAACAAGGTGCTTCCAGGATAAAGAGGAACTAGGGGAATATGCAACCACTAATTCAACTCTACAGAGAATACTGCAGGATATTCTAAAAAAGTAAAATACGAAGAATCCAGAAATAGTGGCAGAGAGGCCACAATGAATGGAGCAGAAAACAAAATCAAGAAGACAAATTGACAACTAATGACAGAAAAAGAGCTCAATAGAAACGAGGCAGAGAAGATTGGATGATAGAAACAGCTATTTTGGAGAAAATGATGTCTTAATAGGTAATACTGATTTAGTGTCATCTTGTTTTGAAGTCTCATCAAGCTTTTGTTCTTCTGTCTCCATTGGTCTAAACAGGTTGTATCTTATTGGATTTTATTATGTATAATAGTATAAGCAAAATCTTTTAAAGACAAGGAGATTATACAGAAATCATTGTTCATTTTCTGTTAGTTGATTCTAAATACCCTGTAATGCTGTCATTCTCTTAAATGGTCCTACATTGTTTTGATATATTTGATGCTACAGTATACGAAGTTATACTCAAAGATTTCAAGGAAAGAGACAATATGGTAACTACCTTTATGTCAGGATTATCTTGTGGTGAAACACTATTCTGCTTAAATGGTTAAGTTTTGATCTGCGTTGTTTTGCTGTTACGCCCTCTTTTATCTCAATCTCCACTTCATTATTTACTTTTTTATTTTTATCCTTTTAATTAAGGGAAAAATAAATAAAAAATAGCAGGATATATTATAGTAACCCACTTTGACTTTCCATTATCTTGATTTAAAGCCCTGTATTACTCTCACCATCCTGTTTTTGACTGATGTCCCCCTATTCTGTTTTGCTTGATAGTACCAGGTTCTAAAGTTTAGGCAACAGTTGTGAAGATAGTGAGATTCATTATGATGCCCATTCTGGTTGACTATTATCTACTTTTGAAGACCTATAATGTCTCCAATGTTTTGGTTTTGTCGGTTTTGTTCTTTACTGTCTTGTTCAATTTTATTATAACTGATGATATAGGCAATTCTATTAGAGATAGCGGGAGGCATTATGGTAACCATTGTTGATCACCTTGTATTATGCTTTTACATTATCTATTATGTCCACCCTTTTGATTTGATTGACTCTTTTCTGTTATGTCACATTTGGTTCTACTCCCTTCCAAAAAAGTAATAAGAACTGTGGGAACAACAAAACCCAAAATGTGTAATTGTCATTGTACAAAAGAGAGGAAAAGAAAGTGCTCTAAATGATATAACTGCATGTATATTTAAGTGTATAAGATAGATAATGATATCACTGAGTTTTGTTGGATCATTGAACAGAACTGTTTGCAGTCTCACTGTTGGAATGTCCACTTTACAAGCTTTAATTTTGCAACTTGAACAATTATTTCTAAGATGACAATATGTAATCCATTAACTAGTGATTTCCCACTGTTTATTTTTTTCTGTAAATCTGTATAACTTGTACCGTTTCTCTGCTTTTTTTCCTCCTTAAATAAAATTTTAAAAAATTTAAAATCAAAGTAGCTCTGAAAATTGAAGTTTTTGTTGGTTTTTAGAAAAATTGTCAGTTATTATTTAATAATACCTGATATGAACTAGGAAGGATATAGGAATACTTTTCCCCTTTGTGTGAATATTTGTACTTCATAGTGACATTAATGTTTGATTTCATGGTATTAATGAAGAACCCCTCAGGTTTTCTCTAATACCCTCTTACTGTGTTTTTTAAAAGTCAAATTTAAAATTATATTTGGTCCTAAAACTTCTAAATAAATTATAAATCTATCCTTTTTCAATTGTTCTTTTAAAAAAGTTGTACATGCTCAATATAACAACTCAGTAAACTAGAAAAAATGTAAGAAAGTTAAAAAAGTATTTTGAATAATACTTTACAGAAATAATAATCTAGTGAGCATTATCTGTTATTTCTCTATATATTTATAATACAGAAAGATGATTAAGCATAATTTTCTAAAGTAAGATCATACTGTATAGTAGAAGATATTTCTTCATTATGAGTGCTGTTAGTTCTAATACATTTCTCCAACTTCAAGAAGTAATAATGAAAAACAACATGAAAGTAAAGTCATGCCT
The DNA here is from genome assembly GCF_034190915.1 of Cavia porcellus. Lineage (NCBI taxonomy): Eukaryota > Metazoa > Chordata > Mammalia > Rodentia > Caviidae > Cavia > Cavia porcellus. The sequence continues at coordinate 58,368,508 of NW_026947504.1, forward strand.
ATTTAGAAACACATTTTGGAAGGCGCCTTTCTGGTGCCTGCAGTTTTTCTCCTCAGAGCCCCTGCGTTGTGGAGGAATCCACCCAGCAAAGTGAAATAATGGTTTGAGATTTCAGAGAAACATTGGTATTATTCTGCAGGCGCCAGCCAGTGGGGATAGTCACTATTAGATGATAATGAGATTCAACCTGAGAATCATCATTCTTGGAATATTAAGATGATCATGCCATTCTCCTACACACAGGTTCTTGCTTGTCCTCATTTCAGTTTATCTTCGCTATCAGGAGAAGGAATACACACATACAACTAGGAGACTCTTATCTATCTCTGCAAATGCTGTCGGGGTCCCAGCATGAAACAATGCAGAAAACCCTTTTTATTCCAATTTTGCATTAACCTGAGCTCTTAGCACCTTTTCTGAGGATAGGGTAATCACCAACTATATCAATATCTGAAAAACAATCCATAAATTCATGTGTAATTTAGAACTTCTTTGAAAATTCTCCAAGTGGAGGAGGAGCAAAGATGTCAGATAGATAACAACTGGCTACAGAGGCTCCCTGAGATGGTCAACTTAGAATTCAACATAATACAGAGTGGGGAGCCCCAGAGGGAGATGAATTCTCTCATCCCAAGAAGAAATTAAGATGACTTGCTGACCACCAGAGGTCCCACTGTGATTTTCCGAGGTCCCACTGTGACTTTCTGAGGTCCCACTGGGACTTGTGAGCTGTCCAAGGTCCTGCAGCTTAGACTCACGGGAGGTGCAGTTACATTGAATTCAGGAGTCAGAGAGCTGAATGGAGAGCTGGCAGGGTGCCTACATTGACCTGTGGTGAGTGATGGGAGTGAAGCCATTCCATAAATAGGGGCATCCTGGCGGAAGACATTCTGGGATCAGGAAGGACTGGCAAGTACAAGGGGCAGCAGTGACTTCAGTCAGTTGTTCCCATCCCAAATGGGATTGGTGGAGTGAGCTAGGCCTGGGTCACGTGACCTGACTGAGACCCAATAGGTTATCCAAAATCAAGTTGGTGCACACTAACCATACTAATCCAGTGAAGCCTCAGAAATTTGACTGATCTGGAGGGGAAGCAGCAGGCAAAGTAATCAGTGCAGGCCACAGCAGCTTGACTGACCTGGAGGGGAGGGCCAGCACATGCTGTCCCTGTCTGCAACACACTAGCACACTACAGTGGGAAGGGTCATCTAGTCAGCACGCTTCAGAAGAATTGTAACCAACAAAGAAAGAAACTGGGGCTTCCTGGAAGAAGCAAAAAAGATAGGAAGAGGAAGCAAAAACAAAAAGTCCTCAGTTCCCAACCCTGAGAATACTGACCCAGGACAGGCAAATACAAAAGAGAATGAGAACAGCAAACATGCAATATCAGACACAGAGCCAGTGGACATAAAGAGATATGTTCAGTACCTCATAGATGAGTTCAAAAGTGAAATATTTAGCCAACTAAAACAAGACATAAGAAGATTAATAAAAGAGATACTAAGCACCCCTCAAGCAGACACAGACGGAAGATGGGGGGAACTCAAACAAAGGAGAGAAACATTTGATGAAGAATATTAACAAAATATAGAATACATGAAGCAGATTCAAAGAGATCACCAGGAAATTAAAAACTCTATGGAAAGATGCAAAGCAGCTTGAAAGAAACTAAGGATAGATTAGCCAAACTGGAGGACAATTTTACAATGTGGGAGTATGAAAGGGAAAACTTTTAAAAAATAACAAGGAAACAAGCAGTAACAATACAAAGGCTAGAAGATGACAAAAGGATCTATAACTTGAGAATAAAGAATGTGAATGAAGAAGCTGGGGTACACACAATGGAACTACAAAGGTTATTCACAGAAATAATTAAGGAAAACTTCCCAAACATAAGAAAAGGAAATGATATTCTGATATATGAAGCATACAGAACTCCAGCCACCTACAACCAAAACAAAGTTACACACAAGCATATAATAATCAAGATACCAGAAATTCAGTATAAGAACAGAATATTAAAAGCTGTTAGAGACAAGAAACAGATAACCTATAGAGGAAGGCCCATCAGAATAAGGGCAGACTTCTCAACACAAACCATCAAGTCAAGAAGAGCCTGGTGTGAAATATTCCAAGCCCTGAAAGAAAATAACCCTCATCCCAGATTGATACATCCTGCTAAACTGTCTCTAGATATTAATGGAGAAACAAGATGCTTCCAAGACAAAGAGGAACTTGGGAAATTCGCAACAACCAACCCAACACTACAGAGAATATTGCAGGGCATTCTAGAGAGAGAGAAAAGTAATAGGATTCCAGGAACAGTGGCAGAGAGGCCTCAATGAATGGAGCAGAAAACAGAATGAAGAAGATAAGCAGACAACTGATGGCAAAAAAGAGCATAACAGAAATGAGGCAGAGAGGATTTTATTCAAAACTGATATGATTGATAGTATCAAGTCTCATAGTATAGGCAACTACACTGAAGATGACAAGACTCAACGATACACATTCTGGTTTGGTAACTGCTGGTTTTTGAAGTTATATACTATATACAAAGTTGTGTTTTTATTAATACTGTTATGTACTGACATATTCAATTATACTATGTCTGATGATATAGCCAATCCTATTGGAGATAACAAGAGACAGCACAGGAACCATGGTAGAACTCTTTGTACAATAGTCTTTTATTTTTATTTCATTTCATGTGTTTATAGGAATACATTTTGTTTTTCCTTGCTTTGTTTTGTTTCTCCCTCTAATATAGAAATGATAGAAATACATGTTAAGACTCATGCATGTGTAGAATCTATAAACAGTTTATGAGAACTGATCTTATTACACATGATGCAATGAACAGATACTTTGAAGAAAAAGAGACACTAAAGTACCCAGTGCTGATTCTGGAGTATCATAATGTGACACATAGTATGATTCTTTGTTCAGAGTGATATTAGCCTGCTTGGGTTTATTCATCTCATAATAATTGAAGATATGGATAAGATAACTGCATCTTATGTGTAAGGATTAATAACCATATTTCTAAGTTTTTGTTGGATAGTTGAACAGAACTGGTTGCAATCTACTGTTTGAATCCCCACTTTATATGCTCCACTTTAGTGTTTTGAATAACTATTTGTAAGAAGACAATCTGTAATCATCAACTAGTGATTTCTTACTGTTTATTTTTTTCTTTGAAGTTGTATATTATTTCTACCCATTTTCTGTTTTGTTTAGCCTTTCTTTAAATTAAATTTTTAAAAAAGGCACTACAGTGCCCAGTGCTGATACTGGAGTGTCATGATGTGAAATCCAGCAATACTATTATTCTTTTTTCAGAATGATTTTAACCTGCTTTAGTTTGTTTAATCTAAACATAAGTGAAGCTACGGATAACTGCATGTATGTTTAAGTGTATAGGATTGACAACCATGCTACTAAGTTTTTGTTGGACAGTTGAACAGAACTGTTTGCCGTCTCGCTATTTGAATTCCCACTATACATGTTCCATTTTTGTACCTTGAACAACTATCTGTAAAACGACAACATGTAAACATCAACTAGTGATTTCTTACTGTTTATTTTTTTCTGTGAATGTATGTATTATTTATACCTATTTCCTGTTTTGTTTAGTCTTTCTTTAAATAAAATCAGAAAAAAAGAAGCATATTTTGATTCTGGACTGTGTCAGTCGACTTTCCACTGTATATGAAAATTAATCTTCTTATCTTCATTCTATCTGCTTTTCTCAATTTTACATAACTCATCATTCTCTGAGGTGTAATTTGATAAAAAACAGATTTTATGTTGAACATTAGGACTTTTACTCTATTCTCTTATTTCTGATTTTCTTTTAAATTTTGACTGGAAAAATATTGTCCTCAAACATTTCTTTCAAGTAAGTCTCACAGTCCCAGTTCCTCCTGTGTCTGAGGACATCTGGGTTGTACTTGCTTCAGATAACAACTTGGGTGAGCATAAAATTCTTGCACTTCACTTCAAAAATTAGAAACAAAGTTTTGTGCCTATCTTTGGGCATTAAATATAATTTAAAGATATCCGAGTTTTTAAAATGTTGTAAATAATTTAATTTTCCACAGAGATTCCATGAGATCCTTAGTTATTTAATTTCACTAATTTTTCAAAGATTCTAGAATTTTTAAGAATATTTCGCAACAATATTTTCAGATTATGTACTGTTGTGTTCTTATTTTGAGAGGCATCTATTAGACAATGTTGGAACTTTTGTTCTTTAATACCTACAATCTTATTTTTAATCCCTTTCCCTGTTTTTCAATATCATTTTATGTGACTTTCTCTTGTTTTCCAAATATGTTACTGTTTTCGATCATATTTATTATGCTAGTTGTTTCTTTTATGGTTTTCGGGCCTATAACAGTCTTTTTTTTTTCTCTTCTATTTCTTTCCAGAGTTCTACCAGCTCCCATTTCATCTGCTGTTTCATCATCTCTTTCTTCTTCTTTGAGCTATATTTAAAAAAAGAAAAAGATGGTGTTTTAAATTCCCATTAAACAAATAATATGCCTCAGATCTCTGCATTCTTTACTTGACAAATTAAAGGCTGCTTCTCAGGTGGCCTCCTGTCCTTGCTGCATAATCTCTTACCTTTAACCCTGACATGATAGTGGAGCAGGTGCACATGTAACCTCCTATCTCTTGGGGACACACCCAAGTTGTTTCACTGATCACCAGAGTACATCCCATTTGGCTTAAGATGAGAGTAGTAAGCTCCTCTTCTCCACCATGAAGGAAGAGTGAGGATGAGAATGTGATCGTGCAGGTGGAGGCCAGAAAGGGTATTACCAATGGAAACTCTGCTCCAAAGACAATCCTTCCCTCACTTGAATCTCAGTCTGTTTAACCATCCTGTGGTGGTGTTGGGTATATAGAAGCAAACTCAGGTTTCTGGCTGAGTTGCAAAACTTCAGGTTTTGCAAATTCTGAACTGGGCACTAGTATCTCACTTTGGAAACATTGGGGGACCTGAAAATTTGAGGCCTCTGCTAATACTGTCACAAACCTTTCCATAATGACATTATGTTATGCTTACTTTTGTGAAAACTTGTTCCAAGCCTGAGATCTGAAGAGGTTTAATCCAACTCTCAGGGTCCTTCCTAATTTTGATGAAAATGTCATGGAATCTGGCAAATATTCGCTAGGTTTTGTGGTTTGTTGTCATAACTGTATTGTTACCTAAAGAAATAGTGGTTTGACTTTTTTTCATTCATTTTGTTGTTTATGATGGATTTCAAGGCAAAGGAAATTATAAAATGCTCCATTATTTTTAACCATAAATCTATATTTTATGGCGGTCTTATTGCATATGTTCTTTGAGGTTTTGCAATGGAAGAAAATTCTAGTGTTGCATTTAAATATGATCAATTATGTTGTTTTGTACGTGAAATTCCTTTGTTTTTATAACACTATAGGTGGCTTACTTAATACTCATTCCCAGACCCCCATGCGTCCCTCACTCCATATGGTTTCTGTGGACAACAGAGGAAGAAAGATGCTCATTCATTAAATAAGAGTAGAATGATCGGGTGTGTAAGTTTGTACTCAAGTTGCTTGTTGATAATTACCTATTTAACTAACCTATTAAAATCTGCTCTTTGTTAAGTCTCTGGCTTTTATTGCTCTCATGGGATAGTATAATTTACCATCTACTTATTCTCTTTTAAGATTTAGTAAATAATTGAGTGTTGTGTGCTTTGCTTAGATTGATGGATGTTTTAATAAAACATGTCCAAAACTAAACTCCAAATATTTCCCCTCACCACATTCTTTCTAGTGCTCCTACCTAAAATGTTGGAGTGTTCTTTTATTCTCTCTCACCACACTCACAGATTCCTCCACAATTTCTGTTGGTTCTATCTTCATGGATATGTTAGAGTTCTAGGGCTATTGTAATAAAATATCATAGAAAAAACAACAAGTATTTATTCTCTGCCAGTTTTGAAGGCTAGGATCCTGGAATAAAGTGTCAGCAGGACCATGTTTCCGTGTTCCCTTTGTGGGAATCTGAAAAATAACTCTTTTCAACTACATTTTGACAGTCTTTGGTGTTTCTTGTTCTATAGATGCATCACTCCTATCTCTGCCTCCATCTTCACATGGTGTTCTATTTGACTCCATGATTTACATAGCTTTCTTATAAAAGCAAGAGACATTATCCAAAATTAAGGCAGTGTTCTGCCACTTCCAATCGTCTTTCTCCACATTATTTCCTTTCCATTATTAGTATTTAAGAAAGATAAAATTGCCTTCTTTATTATATGCCTGCACTGCTGTCACGTCAGCTCCAAGAGGGGACTAATTATTCCTGCATTTTCACTATTGTATTTCTACTCTCTGTAAGAATACTTGGTCCGTAGTAAACACTCAGTGGATATGTTCACAATGAGTGAGTCCCCACACCACAGATACAAATGTCATCAATCATATGCGTGACAACAGAACGGTTGAAAGCCACTCTTCTATCACGCTTCATGTGAACAGCATAGACATTAATTAATTTTCGAGGTCCTTTTGAAATTGCTAATCAGCTTGTTCTTGGTTACCCTTTATGCATCACTTGAGATGCAGTTTCCCAATGGGCTCTATGGGGCCACGAATTAGTAGATTACGGAACAAGTTTCTTTGCCCACAATGGTAAAGGGTCCTATTCTCTGAAAATAAGAAGGATGAGTGTGATAAAGGACTTCTTTGTTCTTATGATAGCCAGTTACACATTGAGGGGTTCCTGTCCTCAGGGTAATTAGTTGGTATCCTCCCAAAGTAAACAAGAATCAGAATTTACTTTACTATCTTCACATGTTGAAAGCACTTGAATGGTAGGGGACATAGTTGAACATTCGTTGATGAGTAAGGAAAAGAAGTTCTAGTAGATCCATATAATTTACTGCTGGATATCTGAAGGGCAAGATGAAGGAGGAGAAAAGATCAATTAGATAAGGAGAGGTGAATTAGCCATTTAACCAAGTACCTCCACCGTGAAACACACAGCTCTTCTAGGAAACACTATTGTCATTAGTGGACTTCTTTAGAGTAGCTTCCATTTTTCTAATGAAGACAGAAAGTCCCATCTTTAGTAAAGTGCTTTTCTTTGCTTTTTTTGACCACAGAATTATCTACTCCATTCAGTGCCCTAGGGAGCTGATATTTTCTCGCTTTGTTTCTCAGAGAACTATAAAGTGAGAGAATCTGTCCATATTATTTAATCAAATTATTCTAGCTTCAGCCAATATATGTGCCTAAATATCTACACTTAATACTTCTCTCTCTAATGATACACACTTATCTAAAATTACCCCCTAATTGATAAGATATATGAGCAAAAATACTATTAGGCAAAGTGTTAAATGAACTCAAATCATTTAGAATGTTTTCATGCCAACTTTTGAATTTACTTAATCTCCAGTAAGCAGTATAAAAAGATTGGATTTAAGCTTCACTACAACCAGCCTGGAAGAGCAAAGAAAAACAGGTTAAAAAAGAGGTGACAAAGAAAGGAAATTCTTTTTTGGCCTTTATTGTCTTTACTATGCAAAATGTGTGATTTTGTAGCGCTGTTCTTGCCTAAATTTTTCAACTTTAAGAGAAGAAACATCTCAATACACTTGGAAATAGTCACACTTATGTAGTGAAGTGTCACTTGAGGATAGATACATGTTCTAAGAAATGCATCATTAGGTGATTCCATTGTTGTGCTGACATCATAGAGTGTACTTATAAGACTAGGATGACCGCAGTGTCCCTATGTGATACAGTCTTTGGGACCAAGATCGTATATATGATCTGCCCCTCACTGAAATGTTGTCCCACATAGGGCTGTTTTTCATACAAATTGTTTAAAATGGTATGTAAGACATTGCTAATTAAAATCATCAAAGATTCACTAATAGGATCATAATTTGAAGACAGCTTTATGATATATAACATAAATAAAGCAAAAAGTACAATATTGTGGCCAGTGTTAACAGTTTTTACAGACACAAATGACATGCAGTCACCAACAACAACCACCATGATGGTAAAGACATACATTTCCAGTGCTCCACAAGAGTCTTTCTTGTTTTTTTGAAGCCAAACTTCCTCCACTTCCAGACCTGGTTCTGCTCTGCTCGTCTTCCTACAATTTCATCTTTTCTATCAATCAGCAACCAGCTACCCCTTTAAGTTTGGTTTCTTTCATTTACTATAATATGTTTAAAACTCACCCATATAGTTACGTGCATTGGTAATTGAGCCCTCTTTTTTTTTTTTTGAGGATAATTCGCTTTATGTACACGTCATCTTATTTATTCACCAGTTAGACATTGTGTTTATTTGCAGGACTTTTTCATGATTATGAATAAAGCCACTGTGATTTTTAATCTCGGTCATCAATTCCACTGGCCTGGAAGCCATTTGAGGCTAAGGAAAGCACACTGTGTGTGTCTGAGTGTGTCATGGGGGTGTGACCTTGAGATCTACGTCAGATTCCTGGCTCCCTCCTCTCGGGCTCTTCTCACAGTCTCTGTTCTTAGAGTCATGGGTTGACCAGCTTTCCTCCATCATACCTGCTGCCATGACTTTTCTGTGCTAGAGTGAATAAATCATGGATTGAAACCTTTAAAATCATGAGTCATATTTAATCTTTTCTCTTTTAAGTTGCATATGTCAGATATTTTTCTCCAGCAGTGAAAAAGGTGACTAATACCACCACTATAAATAAATACATTTTTTGTTTTTGTTTTTTACATGTATTTTCATTCCTGTTACCAAGGAGTGGGATTACTGGATTGTATGGCAAGGAATAGAAATGTAAAACAACTGGTGACTGTGATTCATATCTTGTTTTGTAAGAGCAATGGTTTTCAAAAAGCTTGGTCCCTGATCAACAGCATCAGCGTCACCTAAGAATTTGTAGAAATGCAGATTCCTGTGTTTCATCCCAGACCTACTGAGTCACAAATTGAGGCTTAGCAATATGCTTTGATAAGGCTTCCAGTTGCCTGATATCTGTTGGAGTTTGAGAACCAGTGATTGAAAACAATTCAGCTATGTTCACAAACTTGCATTCCTTACTCAGAAAATGTAAATTTTACCTACAAAGTCCATCTAGCTATAATTCTTAGAAAGGAGTATAATAAATGCTGCTCATATCAAGTGTGGTTTGGGGGCTCCATGCTTTATTCTTTAATCTTGCCTGTTACCACCGTTACTTAGCACCAGAATTCATGCTAGCAATTCATTGGCAGGAATTCTACTAAATGAAAAGCATTCTTATTTTGTTACATTCTGATCCTTCCAGCCCTTTGATGTTGTATGTGACAAGGTAGCAACTCTACTGTGCTCTACAGAAACTTCTAGAATGGTGACAGGGGGATGGATAGGGAGAGTAGTTTTTCCACCAACACGATTGTTGTTCTCTCTGTTCATTCCTTCTCTTCTGCAGTAATTATAATTGTGAATTGTGCAGTGTGCTCTGGGGAGAAAGCGAGATCAAACATGGAAATGATCAAAGGGTGAAATTTCTTGTAGATGATAACTTTTTATTTTTATTTATGTCAAATAAATATATAATATTAACATTATGCAACTTATACATTTGGAAGAAGAAATATGATACAGAGAGGAGTAAGAAGAGGAAAGTATATAAACTTTGTTTTGGCCAGCTACTATACTGATTACATTACATATTATCTTATGTAATTCTCATGGACTACATAAGAGAAAGTTGAGGTACAAAAGGCAAACAAAAAAGGCTCCATGTTCACCTAAGAAGTGGTGGTAGCTTCAAAATCATGTAGAATAACAGCTTTATTCTAAGACTGTGTCTAAGCTGAATTCTAAATTTAATATTCCCTAAATTATTAGTGAAAAATTTAAATGATTTTAGTTAGCAAAATGCACATAATTTATTGAATTTTTAAAACCAAAATTTAATTGCTAATTTAAATTTAGCAAAAAACGAATTGGGCCCCCAAAATAAATCAACATTTTACTGGGATCTTGAGCAGCTGAAGTCTATGTATGTTACAAAATCATTCTCAGCTTCTCAAATCTACATTGATCTTTTTTAAAATAAAATTTTATTTCAGCTCATAGGATTCTGCATCTGGTTATATGATGCTTCACAATGCTTAACCAGATGCTTATCATTATTTCAGATGTGCTAGAATTACTGTATTGAACTCACCTCCCTGCCTCTAATATATTAACCTGCTGACTTATTCATTTTAAAAAGCAAATATTTCTCACACATGAATCAGACATAGCTAATTGCTAGAGTTTACACAAATGAGTAGCTGAATGGCTTCTACCTTCAAGCATCGCACACCTAAACACAGATGAAAATAAAACTCCATGGTAAGTACTCTTAGAGAAGGATGAAACAATTAGCTATAAGGACTAAAATAGCAAGAGAGATCCTCTTGTCTATGGAGATGGGGTTATGTTTTACAGAATGTAGTATTTGAGCTGTGCCTTAAAGAATGATATAATAGAAAAGACTTTGGCTGCTATTTGTTGACTCTTTACTAAGAATTAAAATGTAGACTTTTTACATGTTATTTTATTTAGTCATTACAACACTTTACTCATTATACCATTAAAATAAATCAGTTTATGAAATATCACATGGCTAATAAATGATGAGGAAGGAGCAACCAGCTCTAATCCCAAAGCCCATGTTTTTGATCTTCTCATCTTCTCAAGGTGAACAAAGACAAAAGGACCTTCTAGGTAGTTGTTATGGTTTGTGTTTGGGTGGACCCCAAGCCTCGTGCAGTCATGGAAGTGGCTGAATCTAGCATTTGTGAGTGGTGCATTGTCTAGTGCTGGGACTGGAGGTGTGAGCACTGCATCTGCCCAGGGGCAGGTAGCCAGCATACAATATAGGGGAGGGAAGGAAGCGTGCTCCTTTCCTTTTTGCCCTTCTGCTCTTGTTGCTTGCAGCTGCCATGAATGGCTGCCCCTCAGCCACACCACCTGCCTTGGACCCAGCTGAGTGTGGCCTGGGACCTCCAAAACCTGTAAGCTAAACAAATCTTTTCTTCCTTCATTTTGGGTATCAGATATTTTGTCTCAGCAATGAAAGGAAAGTAACCACGACAGTAGTGGTTAAAGCCAAGAAAGACATGAAATTTAAGAAATAGTGAATTCTCAGATGGGCATGGTGGCACATGTCTGTAATCCTAGCACTCTGAGAGACTGCAGCAGGAGGACTGCCAAGTTGGAGCCTCACATGGGCAACTTAGTGACTTAGTGAGACCCTACTGAACATAAAACATAAAATAAAAAGGTGGGGTGTGAAAGTCCTGGGTTTAATCTGAAGTACTAGAGGTATGGGGGAGTGAGCTCCCTGGTGTGTCTAAAACACGTGGAGTGTGATGAGTGAGCTATGAAACTGAAGAGTGATTTTAGTGTCATGGCAAAAAGTCTTTCACACTAATTATGAGACTGGCAGAGTAGGAATTAGCAGTTATTTTGGATGTATACTTACTGAATGATCAAATGATAAGAAATGGGTGAGTGTCTCACTTAAGCAACTGAGTGTGATGATGCCACCTAGTTAAGGAAAAGGAGGAACCAGTTTGGTGACAGAAAAACCTGATGTGTTCAATTTAAACATGTCAAGTTTTAGATGCCTGTGAGACTTATCCAGGTGGGCATATCTGATGAGAAATACAACCAGAAGCCCAAAAGCCAAGCTAAATAAAGAAGCATAGATTTGAGAGACACCAGCAATAAAAAACTTTGACCTGCTGCAACGTTGGAGATGATTCTCCACTCAAGGAAAGGATACAAAGGGGAAATGGTTGCATGATAATTTACCAAATGGGTGAAGGAGAGAAACAGAAACTAGAAAAAAACACCCGAAATTGTGGTCAGACAGATATTAAGAAAGAAATAAACAGGAAAATCCAAAGTCAAGTAAGGGGACAATTTTCAGAAGTAAAAAGCAGTGCTATACCACACCTGTGAAAATAGGCATCCATCACTTGTGAAGTCCAGACCTACAGCTGTAATCAAATTCTGTAAATAAAGGCCCTTCTCTAGCTGTGATTCTACTCTTCATAACAAAGGTGCTAGCCAAGTAATACTGTACAATCACAAAATAAAATTATGAATATATTAGTCTTAATTGCGTTAGCAGCTAACTTCATTAATTCAAAGCAACTTTGTCCCAAGATGCTTGAATCATGTAATATTTTAAAGCTCAAGTGTATTCTACAGTGTAGTATCAAAAATCAGTGATTAATGAAGGATGGTCAAGTGATACTTGCTAGAGATGGTTTGGTAGATCAGTGGACACTGCTTTGCAAATGGACACTATTAACAGATGTAAAGCATGTTTAGGTGTAAATAATCTCTTTGTAATCTTATTAGTTTTTCTTTACTTAGAAATCCTTTTCCAAGGATAATTTAAAGATTTCAACCTCATTTGAGGAACTATAATTTTTATGGTTTAGCCCAATATCATGAGATTTTGCTACTAGGAACTTCTCAGCTTCTTTGTGTCTATGGCATGATTTTTCTCCTTCTTCCTTGTTTACCATTTTTATATCCTCCCAAACTCTTTCTTGTCCCTCTTCAGACTTAGACAGACCACATCTTCAATTCTGATAGCTCCATTTCCCACTAAATAAGTACAGACTGTAGCTCTGGAGCATTGGCCCTAACCCATCTGGGTGATTGGCAGATAACTTGTTTAGAGAATTGGAAACAGCCAGAAGTGACATTCAAAGATTCAGAAACAACTTGTGTGGGAAATAAATCTTTGATTGGGGAAAAATGACTCTTTGCCAGGCAATACCATTGTAATTTATCATTTATTGGGAAAGAATAATGCATTTTAAGAATCGCATCAGACTAAAACTGATTACAGATATTAAGCAATTTCTCTGTGAGCCATTATTCACAGGGAATGTGAAAGCCCAGTGCCTCTGGAAGGCGGGAGCTGGTGATTCACCGAGGGCACTATCGCGCTGCTGTGATTGGTAGCATCATAAACAATGCAACATGACAGGTGAGAACAGATTAAAAAGAATGAAGTGTTTTGTGCTGTCTCCTCCAGAAAGAAGAAACAAGATGTTATTTCACCACGACATTAACTATTGATTTGGGTTTTTGTTTATGTGTAGTTCTTAATGGCCATCATAGCTCAGGAGAAGTATTCATAGTTTATTCATTTCAAAAGTCTCCATAAATGGGGTCTTAAACTGTTTAAACTTTGTGCTATTACTTCTGGAATAAAACGAAGAATTCTTTTTTTGTTGTTGTTTTTTTTTCAGTGTTGGAAAAGACTCAAGATTGCTGAGCAAGCACTATACACTCAGAACACTGAAGACCTCAGATTCGGATAAAAATGACAACAGACACAAGTAAAGTTAGAATCAATGAGACAGGGCAACTCTTAGCAGTGAACTCACAGAGCTCTTATTCATATTTGTTTGGCATTTATCACTTTTTATCTATATCATATTTATTTCAGATCATGTTTTAGTTATTATACTGGGTTATAAATATCTCAGAACAGAAATCGTACCTTATAAATTTTTGCTATCTCCTTAGTACCTAGCTCAGTAATGTATTATATGTTCAAAACAAACCATTAATTCATTGATAAATGATAACATGATTCACTGTATTTATTATCTGTAAAAATTCAGAAGGTAGATTAAATAGTAATGCATAATAGTAAACCAAAATGGTTCTTAAAAATCAATATATACAATTGTTTATTTAACACAGTCTTTAATTTTGTTATTTAAAGAACTATTCAGATCAAATAATGTATATATCATTTGGAAAGAGTTTTACTTTTCAGGAAAAAGTTTACCTTCTGGAGAAAATAATGTCAAGTATCTCAGGCATTCACCCCTCCCTCTCTAGAATCTGAGGCCATAGTTCGGACTGTGTAATTCCCTAGGACAGCTATAAATGTTGTAGCTACTTACTATGATAAAACCGCCTATGAGTAAAATCCTGCAAAAATAAAACATACATAAAGGACCATGAGATGGTTAATTGTGGGATCAATTTGAATAACAAACACAGCAAATTGGCTTAGCGCAATTTGGGGTGCGCCTGGATAGGTGACTTCCTGAAGATGGAGGATTCATCTCGAGCAGCAACCAATAGGCTTATATCCTGGATGGAACAAAAGGGAAAGAAGGAAGTCTTGCTTCTCTTCTTCAGGGCAGCTCCAGTCTTCTCTATTGCCTTTAGACATCTTGAGGCTTCCAGAGGAGGCTTCCAGAGGAGACTGTCCAGCTCCTGGCACGGACCCTTCAGTTTTCTGATATGGACTTGCACAGGACTCTGGCCAGAGCTCTGGGGCTTTGACTTTTTACTGGATCCTCTGCCTCTATAGTATGCAGAGGGCTCTTTTGCTTTCTCCCACACCTTATTCTAGAGAAGGTCATTGCAAGCCTATCTTATAAATCACATGTATATTTTTATATTAGGTCTAGTGAACTTTAACTGATACGGACCGTAAATATCATAATAGTGTATTCTGTTAGGCAAATCGTTTTTAAATTTTTTTTTTTGAAAACAGCAGGGCTAGCCTTTAAAGAAACAAGAATAGCCAGACAATACCTAGAATATCCTCCAAAATCTCTTATTCTGGATATGCCATCTCACCTACCTTAAGTATCTCCAAGTATCTATTCCCTGTATTTTTTTCTTCTTTTCTGTATTAAAATCTGCTTTGTTGTTTAAAATATAGTTATGTGTTATGACTTGTATGTATTATATTCCTCCAAAGCCTTATGCTGTCATAGGTGGGGTTTCTCACCGGTGGCTGGATCTAGAGTATGTGGTGCTGGAATCAAATCATGGTACAATGCTAGGATAAAGAGCACTAGGATTAAAGGCAGGAGCACTACCTTCCCTAAGTAGTCTGGATAAGATATAAAGGATAGAAAGAGTTGTCGTTATCCTTTTTGTTTTGCAACCTTCTATCTGTTATGAACTGTTTCTCTGCTGCAATGCCTGTCTGACAAGTCAATCTGCCTTGGTGCCAACCAATTATAGACTGAAACTTTTACAAACTGTGAGCTAAATAAAACTTTGAACCTTCAACTTTTGGTGTTGGGTATTTTGTCTAAGCAACAGGAAAAATAAATAAGACACTACATTATGGCAGAAATATTATAAGGAGTAACTATGACCATAACTCTAAATATTTGCTCTGAAAGCCCTTTTGTGTTGCTATGATCAGCCTAGTAAAAATGGCTTACTGTCCTATCAGCATTCCAGCTAGTAGAAAAGATTAAAAAGTCAGAGGAAGAAATCTCCTTTTCCTTATGAAAAAGACTTTGAAGCTTCATGTATCAACCTCCTTTTGCATCTGTTGACTGTAATTTGACTATATGGTCTTCATTGAGAGAAATATGCTTTTAAACATGTAGTGTAGGGTGAAAAAATTTAAGGTTAAAATATAAGACGAACTGACAGAAGATTTAGACACCTGGAAGTGGTGAAAAAAGCCAATTTTTAAGAATGCTAGGACGTTAGCAGATCTTGCTCTCATGAGACTTAAGAGCTACATGAGGAGGAGACAAGGCCTAGGTCCTAAAGGTGAGGACCTAGACATGACACCCTTAGAGCAAGCTGGCACACTTAGAGCAATCTCAATGAAGATCTGTACTGGAAAATAACCCACCTAGGTGCTACATGGGAAATAAAGCTTCATAGGAAACCAAGGGTCAAACACTTGCCTTCAGAAAAGATGGGGTTCAGGTTCATTGTACCTCTAAATCCTGTGCTGGTAGGACCTTGGAACTATTCTAGTCCTTTGTGGAGAGACTCTCTGTCCACATAGACCTCATGACATTTTCATAGATAGATTATATGATTGTCAACCAAACATGTAGCATATTAAATTTTCATTCAGACAAAAGGGAAAAATAAACAAACAAACAAACAGGATAAATTATTTCCCAGACTTTTACTGAAAGAACAATAAAAGGGCATGACTCAATAAAAATAAAATAGGAAGAAAATTTGAGAAAATAAATAGGTAAACATGTAGATAAATCTAAAAAAAAATGTTGACTATACAAAGGGTAAATAATCCAGTCCAGTATGTTGAGAAGGTACCAAACTACACAGCAAAACCAAAATACTACAGCTTCAATGTTTAAGATACATAAGAACAGGTGATTTAATTTGAACTGTTCTAATTCTATGGATTGTTCTTCAAGATAAATAAATTGTCAAAATTTAAACTTTTAAAAATTAAATATATAAATTAAAATTTAAAATGATCTCATTATATAAATTGACATAATTTGTGATCAAAGTAAAGGAGATACATACCAAAACTCTACCTGAAAGAGGGAAGAAAGGAAGAAAAGGCCAGAAAGAACATGAAAACATATAAAGAATGCAGGACACAACAAGAAGAAAGTAAACATTAATACAAATGTCTCACCAGTTAAGTGGCAAAGTTTTTCAGTTTAGAATTTTAAAAATACATCAGTAGGTCATCAAGACACACAGACCTAAATAAGGCATATGATGTTTGAAATAAGCAGACACGAATATTAGTAAAAAATTAAATACTTTAACATTTATCCTGGACATTAAATATTGAAATTTGAAATCTAAGCTTCATTATAAATACTCATTTAAGAAATATATGGATAATTTCTAAAGATTTTCCATTTTAGATCCAAAAAAATCTTATCACATATCAAGAATGGAGCAGAAGTCACAATGTCTCTAAATTCAATTTTTTAAAAATGAAAGAACAATGGAAAAATAAAAGTTTATAATTTGGACATTATAAACTCGCTTTTGGGGAGACAATTCCTGTGAATCTCTTGCGTGTGTGTTCTATTGTTTGTTTATGTTTCATAGAACTCATTTTAAAGTGGCTTTCCACATCACATCCTAGTGTATGCTTATTTTTGTAGGGTTCACTTCTATGCTTAAGTCATAAATCTGCTTTCTTTAAAACTCTACTCAAATATTATTTCCTCGGAAGAACCATCTACACCCAGATCTGACAATGTTCCGCCATGTGCTTCTGGAACGATATTGTTCTGGGCAACTATAGGTCTTATTTGCATGTATCATTGTCTGCTGGCCCGGCAGACAATAATTGAACATTTTTCTATAAACTCATGATTTCACAGCATTTTATCTAACTTTCATCTTTTAGTGCTTTGAGTGCTCTTTAAAAGTTCATTTCTGTTTAAGAATTTAACAATATAATGTGGCTCTAAATTTCTGAGGCAATCGTAATAAATTTTATATGTCATATTTATATTTTAAAGCAATTATTTAAGAGTTCTGGAATTCAGTATAACTAATAACATTGACCCAACAGCCTAGAAAAATAAAGTGGAGTGATTTCCCTTTAAAAAGTAAATACATCGTACTCTGAGTGCTGTGAGAAATTACCCTATTTTGGTGAAATAATACAATTCTGAATGCTGTCACTAAGAATGAAGAATTTTCTCCATTTTTTATAAGGAAGTCAGTGTTTTAGACATGACGTTTCACATCCCATGAGGGAATAATCTCTCTTGTGAAGCTGAACTTTTTTTTTCAGCAAAAACTCTACTACTAAAATTTTTAGAAGGTGGGTCAATATTTTGTTTCAATTTCAATTTTAAAGACCCATGTAGGGAAAAAATTTAGTGTGATGGTAATCTATGGATCAATAAACACAATAGACTGGGCATGAACACCCTATGATGTGTATTTTTTCTTTTTTAAAGAAATATGTATTTTTCATGCTTAAAAATAAAAGATCAGTGTTTAGAAAAATTTTGAAATGATATAAAACTGTACAATTCAATGTAACATGTAAAAAGTGACTTAATTATAGTGATTGGCATATGCTCTGTGTTGTTTATTTTTGATCAGCCAATATATTAATAGACTCATTTTTGTTGAAATACAGGTGTTATAAATGTTCAGAATCATGAGTCTAAGTGAATCCATACATTTCCTGTAACAATACTTACAAGAGTTATGATCCTACTTAGTGACTCTTACATGTTATTTTAAAGATTACAGATTGTCGATAATCTGATTACTTGCTGGTGGAATCACACACTTAACTACTAGCTTCAGCATATTAAACAAGTAGTAACACTTTTCTTTTTCATGGGATACTTACTGTTTTATTATTGCAGGGAGTCAGCTGTTCCCAGGTTCTTCCTTCACGGATGAATTCATATTTAGGTGTAAAGCCAGATTCATGACAGATTTGGAATTATCACACCAATAACTTAGCCCTATCTCTGTCTTCTTCAAAACTTTGAATTCATGTACTTGAGACTGGAGTATCCCAAGAAGATATCCTACACCTGTAGTCTCTGAGATGTTCAAGTTCTGGCCCTACCAGAGCCACTCTCCTGAGTGTTTGCTTTTACACAGGTCAACATGTAGGTGCTTTAGGTGGCTGCTACTGTGGCTTCAGCTTACTAGTCCAAGAATAGATCTCTACCATCTGCAAAGTGGCTGGAACTGTATAGGTACCTAGCACAAGAGCTCTGTCCAGCATGAGCCACCATATGCATAGACCTAATGGGCTCAGGCGAGTCCTTTTCTAGGGGAGTTTGAATGAAAGGCTCATGAAGTCAGCAGGGTGCAGAGTGATCCAGGTGTGAAGAAACAAAGTATGAAGTTTGTATTCAGAGCTGTGGAGCACCAAGCCATAAATAAGCAGAAAGTTTGAAAAGTAAGGAGCAGAAGGGATGGAAGAAACAAAATTGATATCCAAGTGGAAAAAACAGTTGATGGGAAAAGCTGATGGAGGCACTGAGATATAAGCTTGGATTAGAAATAAAATTTCCGAATCTGCCCTCAAGCTCTTGCCGAACCATCAAAGTTGGTGTTGCATGCTGTATGCAATGAGTGTCCTAATTCTCCATGACTCCTGGTTGTGAGCTTTTACAGAGGATCCATATTTTCATATTTCCCTCTGTATCCTGATAGCCAAACTAATCTTAGCCTATTTCTACACTTTGCATTTGAAAGAACCTAACAAAAACAATATCCTTAAAAGTATAGGAAAATTTTTCATATGATATAAAGAAATTTGGGCATTGAAATATGACTGCTTAACTATTTTCATTCAAATGCTATACAACAAAGAGTGTGCCTTGATGTATCGTGTATGGGCAAAGGACATCCTATAGAAAAAAAAAGTTCCGAAATCCAGAAAATGTTTTAATTCTGGCAGTCACAAGTGGCTACTTTAGGGTTAGACTACCCAGAATGTAATTAGATTGATTTTCCAGGGATCTTTTAGATAAAAATTGTTGTTAGCTTTAGAAGTAAAAGGAACATGAGAGGGTTGCCCCAGCAACCTTATTTTGTGTCCTAATAAACATCACTCCATCCTGCATTATAAAGTTTGTACCGCTTTGTCCCTGCAGAACAGTCAAGGGCAATTTGTGGATGACTGTCTGTTGTCTGATGACCGGCATATCTCAATATCATAATAAGAAGCAACTGTTCCGTCATTTTTCTCCTATACTAGACTTACCTCTGCTCTGAATTCACCCTATGATAGTTCTACTATTTGAACAATGCCAGTGCATATTTTGCATTCCACTTTATATGTTGCCATTTTTGAGGGACAAGGTTTTTTGAAAACAGAAAACACTGTTTCATTGTCCTGCTTAGCAGCTGAAAAAGATATTCAATTTATTAACTGTATTTGAAATGAGTTTCATCTTCTCTGGTAATAAGTGTCTTCCCAATTCCTATTAGGGAAAAAAATTTTTGCATTAGAAATGATTCTGCTGTTTGTGTGCCTCATTACATTTGGAGCTACAAAATCCGCAGTGTACTGCTTTTCAAGTTGAGCACAAAGGTACAAAGTACTGATCTCTGGAAATTATCATGAAAAAACTAAGGCCAGAGAATGTTGCTAATCGCACTGCATTAGTTGCCTTTCTGTTCCTGAAAGAAAATACCTGGCATAAACAATTTAAAACAGAAAAGATTCATTTTAACACAGTTTCGGAGATCATCTGACTCAAATGCAGAAATATCATAGCAAAAGGATACGACAGAAGAGCTGCCCACCTCATGGCAGCTGGGGAGGAGAGCAGGAGAGAGGAGAAAGACAACAGGATACACTTTCAAGGGCATGATAATCTGGTTTACTTCCTACACCAGGGACCATCTCTCAAGGGCTCACGCAGCTATGAACACATTCGTGGATTAACCTATTGGTGAGCTTAATGCTGTTACGATCCAGTTACCTCTCTAGATCCCATCTTTGAACACTGACAGGGATCAAATTGTCAACACAGGAATGTTTGGAAGATAGTTCATATTAAACCGCAACAAACCCTAAGTGTTTTTAACTTAATCAAGCTCAACGAAATTTCCCATAATGGAGACTGCACAGAAAAAGAGAATGGGATTTGAAATGAGATGACATGGGCTGAATTTCTAGCTTTCCTAGTTCCTAGAAATGGGACCTGATATAGCCCTGAACAGATCACTGTTCCCCTCCGTGGTGAGTTGGTGATACACATCTCAGCCACCAGGCAAGCTGGTCGTCTGAATCAGAATGGAAAACCTTGTGGGAAGTGCTATGCAAATAAAAAGTCCTTTCTAAAAGTAAGGTATTCAGGACGGTGAACAAGAAGCCTAGCTGCAGTTAGTTCTAGTAATAGGTATTGTTCTGCTGAGTACAGAGAATGGGTGTTCACATAATTGGAAGAATTCAGAATCCAACACTCAAATGTCCAAGCAATAAAATAATACATATTAGCTCCTTCAGAACTCCATACTGTATTTCTCATTCTGCAGTTTCTAAATTGAATTTGGGACAGTCATTGAGGTTTATTCATTCCATTCTTATCTCTAAAGTATTGACAGAAAATGTCAATTTAGCAACATTAACTGAATTTAAAAATATAAAGTAATAGCAATTTAGCCTAAGTCTTGAAGATAAAGACACAGTATAAGTAAGATTTATTTTCTCTGTTCTCTTTCTGCTTTTTTTCTTATTTATGGAAATAATTCCCATACTTCACATTTTGAAAGAAATAATTACAGTCATAAGAACTTGACTTTTTTGACTTGTAAATTGAGAGAAGCCATTTAGTCCTATTGGCTTCAGTATAATCGTAACTTATAAGTAACTTTCACTTACCATTATATAACATATATCTAATGACATACATCTGTACTCTCCTGTATAATCAATTTTAAATGTGTGGGAGTTGGTAACATGGATTACTTCCAATTAGAGTGAGTTATACATAGAAAGCCCTCAGAAAGAATGAATTGAATTTAAAGGGTATCTTTTGGAGAAACAAAAACACAAATGAAAACAGGTTGTTTTGTTTTTCCAGAGCATTTTGTTCTTTCCAATTATATAACAACTTCAGGGGATTAGAGGCCTTGTTTAAAATGCAGAGAAATGCTAGTTTGCCAACCCAGCAAAGAGGTTCCAAAAAACAAGGACCTGGGGCTCAGAGCAAGGTCTCTCTGCCACCTAGTTTTAGGAGGTACAGAGAGGATTAAAGCCCTAGCCAAGGAAGAAGCTTATTGTTTAGGTTATATTTTCAATCTAAGAAGCTATTTTCCATATTATTTTATGATGTTTATGTGCAATACAAAATGCTTACTTTAAAACTCATTTTTAATCTTTCCATTAGAAAAATTTTAGAGTATCCATTCATGATTAACAAGAAATGCATTACCTTTACAGATAACTTCCTTATGCGTTTTAATGTTGACTGTACTTAGGTGCAAAACAAAACATCTCATAAATAGCAGGAAATGGAGAAAGGGGCTCATTATACCAAGGAGGAGAGGAATCTTCTGCAGCAGACTCTGTAGAGCTCAAAGTACTGAGCAGAGGATGAACATCTTTCTACTGACGAGAAGGCAACCTCAGACTCATTTTCAGTAAAGTACAAGTCTGCAGTGGTCTCTACAATACCTCTTATTTTCTAATATTTAGGGTCCTATGTGTTCCTGAATTATAACCTTTGCTTTTTTTAGACCTTGTGTGTGTGTCAGTTTGAACAATCCACCTGATTTTTCTCCAGCTACCATTTTTGTTCCTCTGAAATAACCAGTATGACTAGTTGGCCTTCTCTGATGGGAAAAAATGAACAATACTCAGAAATGGGCAAAAGAGACAACAGAGCCTCTTTCTATCTCAGTATTCAAGACATTGTATGACAGCTCCTTTAAGGATTATTGGATTCTCTGGAGGTGGTACTAAGTTTCTGTTGACTGGGCTAGTTTGGAACTCTGTAGAGCTGGAATTAAGTTGTAAAAAAAAAAAATCAAGAGTAATGCGCATGATTCTTTTTTTAAAATTTTTTATCATTTTGAAGGTAGTAAAATACAACAGAACAAAGCCAATTTAGACAGCGTAGTGAAATTAGTACAGAACTTCACAGCAGGTTATTGGGATAACAGTAATAGGTACCACAGTATATCTCGTTATCTTCACAATATTTGTTCTTTCAATCAGGTATAGCAAAATAAAATGAAATACCGAACATTATAGAACTTATCAAAACAGAATATTAAACAGAGCAACACCATTAATCAGAATAAAGCAAACAGTGGTAAAAATATTTGCCTTCAAAGAGATGGCAGAAGGAAATCCCCCTTATTTGCTATATTGCATATGGTCAACCTCCCAAGAGGTGCTCAAATTTCTGGCTCCAATTTGCTAACGGGGAGTTGGGGAGGGACACAGGGGAGGTGGGATGTTTGATTCTCAGCCCGTGCGCTGGTAGGCTCACTACCACTTAGCTGGGAGGTGAGCCAGTTGGTTGGTTTCTCAGTACCCTAAGTTCCAACATGGCATGGATCTCAGGAGATGCTGGTGGTTCTCACCCGTGGGCAGCCGCAACTTGCCACGCCACAGCCACTTACCAGGGGAGCAAGCTGATTGCTTGGTTTCCCAGTGCCCTAAGTTCCAACATGGCGATGCACGTGATTCTTATCCATAGCAATGCAAATAAGCTTTTATCTGTTAAGTGCATACATGATTTCTGATCTCTTAAAAAGATTACTCCCACATTGCGTTTTGTCTTATATTTAGCATTTATTAGCAAATTCATTTCAACATTCCTGATTGCCCAATTTTAAGATTCTTCAATAGTAATTTATTAGTTTCTCCTTTAAAAAAGGAAATAAATTCTGAAGTGAAGTTAAGGGGGAAAAAAAGGAAATAAGACATTTGACGTGAATTTAGTATATGTAGGAGTCATAATCTTTATAATTTCATGAATTATCTTTGAGCAGCAATTTAACAAATGAAGTGTGTCTCCATGTGTGTGCGTGTGAGTGTGTAGGTGTGTGTAGGTATGTGTGTGTACTGCATGGTATGCACATGTGTGGCCAGGAGAAAGAGAAAGTGAAATTATAACACTCCTCGCTTGTTTGTTAACATTTATAACCACAAATAATCAGCTATCCCCCGGGGCTTTTAGCTGTATGCACATTAAATCAGTACATTGTGTCTAATTTAGAGAGTTCATCATAGCCTAGGTGGATTTCTTTGCAGCTTCACAGGGTTCAAGAGAGATCACAGAAGCTAGCATTTAATGTAATTATAGAATAATGATTACCATGTGTAAAAAAAAATCTGAGCACAAAGAAGTGAGAACAAAACCTGTCTTCAAACTACATAGAGGTTATGAAATGACTAATTGGTTCAATTGTCGTTTCCTCCCACCCAAGGTGCTCAGTCCTTGAACCTTTTGATTGCCTGGAGGAGGAATCTGTTTAGCAGAAGAACTATCAGCTGGGAGAAGCACTGACAGAAAATAACATTATCCAAACTCAAGAAATCTGACAGGAAAAATTGTAGTTCCAATGAAATTTTGCTATTCGTACCAAATAATGTAATTCCAATTTAGTACTAATCGTTCATGAATTACCTCAGGCTTTAGCCTCTTTTTTTCTGCCACAAGCTTTCAGATAAATGAATATGAGACAATTAGCACATATACTGCATTGTGGAATGTGACATGGCCCTCTCTGCTGAGCTGATAGCAAACTGGTGAGAGCATCGTACTCAGTCTCAATGGAGAGAGGCAAGGTCGAGTCACTCTTAATTTAATAAATTCTCCATTTCTCCCTAAAATGTATTGGCATCCTATGTATCTTGTGTGACCGTTATTCATGCCTTTCTGCATTATCTGGGAGTATTCATGAATTTCAAATTAATCCCCCACCCCACTACTCACAGTAACTCATAGATTTTTGATTTATATGCTAGGTATTTAAAGATCAACTCATATTGAAATAGAAGCTTCATAAAACAATTTTCAGTGTGTAAAGGCGATAAAATAAGGATCTAGGCAAGAGATATCATTTATTTTCTTGTGCAGAGATTATGAATGGTTATATAATTGTATAATGCAGGACCGTAAATAAACAGACTTGTAGGAACAATTTTTTGATTGATAGATATTTTTCTTTCACATCTTACTTTGAATATTTCTTATTTATCCGTCTTCTACCTAAAGTAGAAAAAAGAGAATAGATCTTCCTCCTGCTTGATTATTCAGAATTTACAATGTTTAGTTATTATTATAAACAATGATCACTGGGCAGGCAAATGAGAATCTAAGAATCCAGGCTATGACAAAACTGCTAGTTCTTTACAGTTGTACAAACATAACCTGTGCAGCTATGTCGTTCAGTCCTGGATGTTGCTCCACTCTGCAGTGAGGATCAGACTGCAAGCACAATAGAAATACAATGCTACCGGTCATGGTCAGCTCCTAGAGAGTTTTGTATTGAGTACTTCAATACCATCTAGGTCTTCTACCTAGCAACATGCAGGACTGCCTCTGACGAGCTCCTACAGCGATGAAGAGGCAAATATCACTGGGGCAAAATACATTCCAACCCTAATGCAACTGAAAAATAATTTGTTCCAGAAAGTACCAGGAGAGTGGAAATAACCAGAATTTCTACTTTGTTCTCTCAAAACCATAAAGAAAAGCCAAACAAGGGAAAAGATTCTCCACCACTTACACACACGGGGACACACACACACTCACACACACACGCACACTTCTTCCATCAGCAACCAG
This sequence comes from Cavia porcellus, assembly GCF_034190915.1. Taxonomy (NCBI): domain Eukaryota; kingdom Metazoa; phylum Chordata; class Mammalia; order Rodentia; family Caviidae; genus Cavia; species Cavia porcellus. The sequence continues at coordinate 58,393,581 of NW_026947504.1, forward strand.
GGACATCTCAATGTCAGACTACAAGGTTTTGCCAAAACTCAGCTCACAGCAGTAGCACTAGCATCTATGGTTTGGACCCTGCAGAGGCTAAGGAAGCTTCATCTCTAATCACAAGCTTGCTGCAAAGCCTCTTGCCCTACACCCCAGTCTTGGTGGGGATGAAGTCCTTTTTTGTATCCTTTAAAGGGATAGAATTTGTATTCTTTGCCAGTGTCTGCTGGCTGCTTTCTGTCAGTCACTCTCATTCTGAGGCAGCCACCCACCAGCACATTCCTGGAATTAAAAACATCAACATCATCTGTCTCCTGGATGGGAAATTTTGTTGTCATTTGTTGCTTTGTCCCAAAAATAGGGAACAGAAAATCAGGAGGGAGGAGGTAAGAGATGGAGTTTTGACTGTTACAATTAGCTAGATTCCTGTTAATGGAGATTTTACATATTCTGTCTTTCTCTTTTCTTTTCTGGCATTTCTGCAAGATTGACTCTGGCTGATGCAGAATATAATTATGGGCCTATCCTCAGTGATATAGCATATTGATTTGCTTTCTAAAAGTAGTAAATTCTTAGTGACAGGAATTACATTTTGTCAATTCCTTTTCTACAAAGCCCAACACATAGCAAGAAACAAAATAATTTTAGGTATATGCCTTGATTTAAATCATTTTGATAAGATGATTTAGAACATTATTGAATTTGTTTCAACTTTACTATCTATGATAAACAAAACATAAATAATTGTGAGTAGAATGTTTTAAGAAACTTACCCACATCATAAACCTTTGGCTACATCAATTTATTGAGGCTGATTGATAAATAATAGGTGATCAAAGAAAGAGTGGTTGGAGTTGTCAGTATTATTATTAATGTAAATTGAAATACAAAGATTAGCCTTAAGAGATTATAATCAAGTTTAATGATTTGGATTGATCTAAAAATGAACAGCCTCCCAGAGTAGTATGTAGACCTGGATCGACGTCCAAGAGGAGAAAAATGCAGGTTACACGTGCAATTGTTCTAAACATGAATGACTTGACTCTATTAGGTGTACTGCACGTGTCCTGTACCTTTAGTTCATTTGCTCTTTAAAAACCACATGACAATGCAAAAATAGTTATGTGCCTCATTTTTTAGTTAGTAAGATGTAGTCCAGATTTCTCCACCTCCTGATGGTCACTGTGAATCCAGCCTGCTCTCCTCAGCAGCCTCAATTTTCCCCTATTCAAGTTGCTAAATGAGACTTTGCTACTTACAACCTTGAAACAATCACAAAGTGACAATAAGCTTCTTCCCATTTACCTATGGCTTCTGATACCTGTCAATATTGACAAAACACTACTATCGGAACTCACTGACAAGACTACAGGATCGGTGATTCCTAATATTGTGGCACTCTTCCCCTGACAAAGCTGGAAGAGACTTGCCAAAGCAGGACAGTCCTCCAAATAAGCCAATTCCTGCCCATCTGTCTGCATTGGCTTCCCATCCTGGGAGAAAGTCCCTCTCCCCAGTTGTTCCCATGTCAATGGCCTCCATATTGTCAAACTTCAACAGCATCAACCCCCAGTCCACTCTATGGTTTTGTAATGTTTGCTAGTCAGAATTTAGAAATGGGCACAGATCACAAACATAAATTGTAGCCTTTTACACAAACAAAAGCAGTGCTTCTTGTGTGCTAAGTTCATCTTCATGAGCAGAATATATGTTCACTGACAGCATCTTTACTGACCTCTCTAGACACCTCTGCTCCACATGCTAACACAGTGCTCCGTATACATTGAGTACCTCAAAACAGCATTAGGTGAGATCACTTGTGTATTTCACCAGGGAAACTTCATACATAAAAGATTTTTTTTCTCCCCTTCACCTGTAAATATTAAGGCTGTTTCACTACCTTACTTGGGGAATAAATATTTGTCACTCAGGACACATCTAAAGGCAACGAGGAGTGTTTTATGGTTTCTCAAACGTCCTTCTATCTCTGTTCAGCAGGCACAGTGGAGGTACTCTTTCGTCTTAATGTTTATCTATTGCTGAAATCACACTATAGCTGCTCACTGAGGACAGATTGGCAACATTTCATAACTTGAGCTTTGGTTTAAAAAATTTTTGGTTAGCTGATACATGCACATAAATAAAAAATATAAATACACAAAGGGAAAAGCTACAACAAAAATTTCCCTCGGACTCTGTTCCTTAAATTTTCAGTTACATTCTACAAGAGCAACCCACTGCTATCTGCTCTGCCTATCATTCCAGAGAGCAGCAGTTAATGATGCTACCTTAACTGCTCCTGATTGTCAAATTTCAACAGCACCAAACCCCAGGAGGCACCGCTCACGGAACTACACAGTTTTGTATTGTAATGAATGCTGCATTCTAGAGGGGACACGTCATCCTGTTTTAGTTCGTTTAGGCCTCTGTAACACAATACCCTCTTTTTTTATTTAGAGAAAAAAACAAAACAGAAAAAGGGGTAGAAACAATACAAAATTTCAAAAAAAAAAAAACAATAAGAAATCACTAGTTGATAAATTACATATTGTTATTTTAGAAGTAACAAAATACCTTAGAGTGGGTAAATTATAAACAATAGAAATTCAATCCTCATAATTCTGGAGGCCTTTCGGTCTAAAATGAAGGCACCAAAAATTTGGTGTCTAGTATAGGGCTTGTCCATTTATGACAAAAATGCAAAAAGGGTTAAACCTTCTCCCTCAGGCCCTTTTATAAGATCACTAGTTCTTCAGTGCCTACTGTTCTTCTAAGGCTTCTTGTCCTTTAGACAAGTTAATATAGTTACATTGGAATTAAGTTTCTAAATGAATTTTGGTGAGACACACATTAAAACCATAACATACCTATATGAATGCACATTTTCTGTGTCTGACTGTCTGTCTCATTCCACTGCTGTGTACTCCCTGGTCCACAAGATCACTTGCTATCCTTTCTTTTTAAAAATTATTGAAAAATTTATTCACTTTTCCACTAAGCAAGCTATCTTGATAGTCGGTTATTAGCATGATCAGATTTACTTCAATACATTAAGTGTTGTCCACTACTCCATTTAATCCCATATACAGAAAACTAGATGCAGCTTCTCTCTGACGGAGAACACAGGTGTATCCAACCTTTTGGTATTATCGTCTGTATCCTTTGAATACGTGTAATGTCAGACACTCAGCACAAGTTCCTATGTGATTAAAGGTTATTGTCATATAAAATTTTAAAAGATATCAATCAGTTATTTTGGCAATGGTTGTACCCATTTATTTTCTTGTTACTAACAGATGAGAGCGCCTTGGCATAAGAGCTGTCTACCTTTTTATCCTTGTGTGTGTGTGTGTGTGTGCCAATCTGATGAGTTAAAAATTGTTTCTTTGTGTATTTTTAAATTTTCATTTATTATAAATGAAGGTAGGTGCTGTTTCAAATGTTTAGAGTAATATGTGGTTTTTTTTTTTTTCCTCTGTGAATTGTCAAGCCACTACGGCAATTTTCTTACAAAACTTTTGTTTTGCTATTTCATGTAGAAGCTCTTTATATATTAATGGAAATCAAGCTGTTTGGTGATGAGGTGTAAATGTTTTGTTTCTGTTTTTAAATTTCATTTGTGGATCCTTTTCTTCTGCAAAACTTTCAACTTTTATATAAATTTAACTGCTTATCTAATTGAACTTGTTAACCCTCTTTTTCCAGCTGCTGGGTTTAATGTCATACTGCATATTCTTTACGCACTGGGAGATTATAAAACAAAAAAACAAAAGAAATGAATTGTCATGGTTTTGTTTAGGACTTTTACACTATCTGGGTTTTGAGATGAGATTGATTATACATAATTTTAATCAATTACTTTGCAAGTCTTTTAGGTTTGAATTCATTTTTGTCATTATTTTATATTGTTTTGCTGTCGTTTCTGTCTCCATGTCCTGAACAATTCAAAATGTTTACCTTTCGTGGTCATGTTGACCTTGGGGAAGTTCCAGCTCCAATGAGCAAGGCAGATGAGGACACACAGTCGTGGTTTTATGAGGCTGCTTTTCCACTGGACGGCTCTTGGGTGTGGTGTCTACCAAATTTTTGACCACACTTTATAAAGACACTTATGAAGGAGGACTTTCAGAACTGCTTCAAAAAGTGACAAGAACATGAAATAATTGAAGGAAGAGGGAGTATTTTGAGGGGAATTAATGGAAATGTTCCTTTACTGTAATAATTTTTAAAATTTAAACAGGTACTATATTTTTTGTAAGACTTTGTGTTGTATTCACTATACATACCTGTATGTCTATCTTTAGTTTGTGTATTTAACTAATTTATATGTCTGTAGGGTTAAGTATTTCATATGTTTTTTATTTTCAACCCTTTTGATATCTTGCATTTTCCTCAGTTCCCCAAATATACTGTCTGTATGCTACGATGGATATTTATTGCATAAATGAACAAGGATGAATAAATGAATGTAACTAGAAGGTGTTCCATTGATGTGAATAATGAACTTTGTAACAAGGCTATTCTCAGTATCATTTATTGCAGACTTGAGAAAGATACTACTAAAATGAAGCTATATTCTCTACCTGGTAAATTCCTTTTCATTTTTATGACCCAAGGTATACCTCAGATTTTCCATATCCCTACCCACCCATTCATTCATGATGATAATATTAGTTACCATTTGAACTTCATTCTCCTTATGTTACTCCATTATAGCGATGAAGAAACTTGGTCCCAGAGAGGTAAAGCTCATTTTCTAAGACAGCAGTAGGACCATAAGCAAGTAATTACAAGATAATGTCATGTGTTAAATAGAGAAATATATGAGCTGCTGTAAGAACAAAGAAGATAACTCATCTAACTCTATCTTCCATTTAGGAAGTCATATAAGCTAGAAGAGATTCACAGATAAAATTGACTTCAAATGAATTTTCAATGGAAATACCAAGAAAATAATGCAGGCAGAAATTTAGCAGTCTGATATTAGAGAGAACCAGTCTAACAGTAATGGCAGCCAACATCTCTAACTGTTCCCATTCCTCTTTGTAGATGCTTTCACCACAACCAGTGTACCATACTGGGATTGTGTGCTGAAGAGTCTGTTTTCATTACCAGGTAACGTTCTCTCCAGTCATATAATTCTCCTTGTGCCTAGCATTGAGCTCCCATTCCTCAGATTCTGGCTGCTTTAGCACACACAGAGGCTTCTGGTTGGCTGGCTAGATACACTGATATCACTTCTAGTTTGGCTTTTTTTCAGGGCATCTCCCAATAAATAGATAAGTCTCTGAAGCAGCCATAAGGAGATACAAACAGGAAAGAAGTTAGCAGACACGGAAGTAGCCCTGAGCAAGTTCTGAGCCCTTGTATAAAACGTAGCTAGGTGCCAGGTAATTACTCTGTATATCTGCATATTACAAAAATGACAATAATAATATAGACTGAGAAATAACAAGATATGATTAGAAATACCTGAATTGGAAGATACTAGAAAGATAAATTATGCTTATTCTGTGAAAAGTGGACAACCCAATTAGTGGCCCGGCTCACTAATTAAAGTATCTTTCAATTTTTGTGATTCTTTTCCTTTCTAACTGCTGGGTGACTGCTGGCAGGAGCTGCCCTCCTCTGCCAGGCTCTTCACAAAGTCAAGAAATCAACATTATAATCATGCATTGTTTCCATAGCAAGTGCTCCCACAGCTCCAAGCAAAACAGCACTTGCTAGATCCTGCCAAAGTGTATGTGGTGAAGGAAGATTAATTAGCGACTCACTAATTGACAGTATTTCCCACCACATCTGTCTGATGTGAGTCAAAATGTCTCTATTTAAATGCCTGAAGCTGATTGAACATGTATAAAATTTAATGCCCCTTCCTAATCCTGAGAGACACCTGGTACCTGGGTTCTTCTCTTTCTTTAAAGAGCAGAAACATCAGGAAAAGCTTTGGTAGGTGTAAGTGGTGAATCCTGGGGATACAAGGAACAGTAGGAGGATTAGAGTTGGGGGTAGGGGTGAACACTGCTGGAGTTGGGGACCTCAGCAGTAACTCTAGATCTTCAGTAGCCTGCCATGTGGCTGGCAAACCACATCACACCACCTCCTGGGATTTCTCTTCTTGTGCAGGTTTTGAATGAGACTGGTGACTTTCTAACAGTATTTTTTAGAGTTCTAGAAGCTCCAGGTCTCTTAGGGATCTCCTAGACTTTAGAAATGTGCTGTTCAATAGAATTCTCTGTGTGTGTGTGTGTGTGTGTGTGTGTGTGTGTGCGCGCCAAACAGACCTTTTTTCATTGATGGAAATGTTCTACAACCAATAATCCAGTAGGTATTGGTAGCTATTGGTGCATGAAATTTGACTATTGTCACTGAGAAATTGAATTTTAAATTTTACTTAATTTTAATTAATTTAAATTTAGTGGCTACATGCTAAGTGGCTATCATATTGACCTCATTAGCTCCGGGTATCTGAGATGGGGAGTCTGGGTGGACAGAGGCAAGAGCATCTCCAACTCTTCTTCAGACAGAATACATCTGCTTTTGTTGTTTTCAGTAATGTGCTTCTATGAGTTTCTCTTGTACAAAGGGTTCCATAGATAAGTAGTCTGGAATATACAAATCCCCAAATCCTAATCTTGCAGTGTATATATCAGGGACCAAATGCACTGTTCTGAAAGGAAGGAGAGGTCGCCTTGACTTCTAGTTACTCTCCATTCTGTCTGAAATGGAGAAGATGCTAATGCAACCAACATGTCACCCACACAGAAGAGCACCCTGGCGGCTTGGGAAGCAAAGGTTTTTGTGTTAATTGCTCCCAGAAGTCACTCATCGCCTGTGAGGCTTCAGGTCCTACATGTACAGATCATGAATAAAAAGGCCCAGAAACCAAAAAAACACCTGAGAGAAGTCAGTTTTCGCAGTCTGTTAAGTCTATTCCTACACAACTGAGAAGAAACTGAGAGTTTCCAGATAAAATCCTCAGCTTTGTCAAAGCTTCCCCAGGATCCCGGGGGGCTCCAAGGCCAGTGCTTTGTCAGCACGGCCTGTGACAACTGCAGGGATTTGTGACAGAGGTGGTGAGGAATGGTGAGTGCACCCGTGGCTGGGGGAAGGTGGTCCAAGCAGGGACGATGAGTTACCCTGCTGAGGCTGGGGGCAAATATGTCAAGGTGTAAATCTTGAGATACAACCCTAAGAACTTATCTTCTGGGAGATAGGACTCTCCCCAAGGAAAATATCTTTATGAATTGATCAGGAAGCATGGTGTAGAGCTACCTATAAGACAGGCGAGTCACACAATGTAAAGTTTGGCCCGTAGAAAAGGCCAATGCCTCTGAATCTTGGAGAGAAGAAGCTAGGCTATATGTTTCCTAGAGCAGAGGTGCAGCTTATACGAAAGCAAGTGCAAGTCCCTTAGAAGGGTTAGAGATCACACGTCCTTTCATTTCACTTCCCCAGACTCCCTTCAGGCTTTCTCCCAGACAAAGGTAAGTCCCTAGCAGTAAACTTCCAGGATCCTTCTGTAAAAGGAAATGGCTGTGATATTTTTTTATCTTTCTCAACCACACTAAAACAAATAGTAGGGTCTGTGTAAGTCAATATTTTAACCAAAGAACGCAACTGTGGGAACCATACTATTGTATAATTTTCTCAAGCTCTCATTCTCACTTAAAGCAGACATTGTTGACGGGAGTTTTGTCTTTTGTGATGTGTTTCAATTTGAAGTTCATGAGAACATACTGTGGCATTTTGAGGCGCACTCACCACAAAAGTGTCATTTGCTACAGTTTTCTCGGCTTGATCACATTTCTGGTTGTCTTTTGTTATATCATCTTCACCAAGCATTAAGTAATTAAGAAGATACTCATCCTAGGACCTCACCACTAGGAGCAGGCAGGCTTCCTTCTCCCCGGCTTCCCTCATCCAAGACATCTGTCAACATCTGTGCTCCATATGCAGCAAATGTTTGCCCTTGTCTTCTCTGTATTCCACCAACATGAACAACTTTTGCAAACAGTGAATCAGGAAGAGGTCTGAGATTTGAAGGTTTCCCTATTTGATCTCAAAGAAGATCCATAATTTCTTTTTTTTTTTTTTGGTCTTTTGGAGACAGGGTCCTGCTATGCAGTTCAGGCTGGCCTTGAGCTCACTTTGTAACCCAGGCTGGTCTCAAACTTGCAACAATCCTCTTGCCTCAGCCTCTGTGCTGGGATTACAGCCACTGTGCCCAGCTTACTCAGAGTCTTACCAACTATTTTCTATTTTATCACCCAAAGAGCAGGCTCAGAAGGCCGCAGTGAGTTCCTTCAGGTTTTTCCACAGGAAATTAAAGTTAATCAGATAGGTCCAACTCCTCAGTAGCAGGAATGATCCCTGAGAGACTTCTATTAAGATTCTCTCCTGGGAACAAGTGTCCTCTGCTGATGACTGTCCCCAGTAGTGCAGGCAAGCTGCTGGCATGTTCACGGTGTGTCTCCACTGCAGCAGAGACTCCAGAGTGGCAGTAACATTTCATCATTCAGACAATCAGTTACTTCCACAACACTGCACCAGCCGCAGCGATGTCATCCTGAAGAAGAAGCAGAGTCAGTGATGCAGCTACTCTTGCTCACCCTTAGCCCAGGAGTATCTTGTGCGTTGCTCTCCAGTGCTGAGCACAGACTCTGACTCCTGGTGAATTAATGAATGTGTTAACTGGGCAAAGCTGGAGAGAAAACAAGACACTGTTTTCAATTCAGAAACTATGCAAAGAATTGATTTAGCTCTGTTTATTCTTTATCCTTACATTTTTGCCGGGGTCATGTTTAAATTATTAAGGATCTCTCCATTGCTTCTCAAATATAATAAAACAGGCATGCTTTGTTTTTGTTACTCCACCCCACCTTCAGAAGTTCCATGCTTGCTCCTGCAGGATTGGACACTGCTGATGTCTGTCTATAGATGTGGGGTGGGAAAGGCCATACTGTAAACCAAGGTCTCTCCCCATCGAGAACTCACGCAGCTGCCTGGGTCCAGCCTCTGTTCTGCATCGAGGATTGTTTATGTTGGTGACTCAGTATAAAAAGGCTGATTTCTGATGGCCATCTGCAAGGTTAGGCTGCTAACAACGAAGCTTCCTGGGATAAACTGGGCTTTAGCATGTCCTTCTCAGCTCTATTTGAAATCCCACATGTCAAAGCAAGGGAAACATGTTCTTTTTTCTGAGTTCAGTATTCCCAAAAGATGTAGGACAGTTGCCCAATCTACCAAGAAAAGATTCAAGACTGAGTACAAGTCAAAATGTCTGCCAGAGCTTTCAAACACCTTGTGGCAATAATTACATGTCAAGTCTAGAGTTACCCTCTACAGACTTTTCTTTTGTAGTGTGAATATCTCTTTATTACAGGCTGTAGTCCATAATAAATCCATCACACGGAGCTGGGTCACAACTAAGTAAAAGCAATTTAGAACTAAAGGGTCCACATGGCTCATTACCTTTCCCTGTGCCATAGACCTCCAGTTTAATAAATCTAACTCATGGGGTAGGAATTTTTTCTGAGAAAAGACTGGATCCCATTGGACTGGTGACACCTCTTAGTGTTCCTTCCCCATAGGAGCACTCTGACCCCCATCTCTATACAAATAAACATCTCAGAATCATTTTCCATGATTGATTGAAATGATAAAACAGAAAGCTATTGAGATTTTAAAATGAAAAGAGAAACCTCGGTTTAGAAAAAAGTGGAAAACTTATTTTTTCTCTCCATTCCCTAAAATTACTTCGATCCTCATAGGACTCACAGAGGATTTTGCTTGATACCTGCCTGCAGTCACATGAAATTCATTTTCCCAGTGGTTCACAGGGAAGTGATTAATGATGAACCAGCAAGTCACCACTCAGGAAGTCTGTTCTTTATGACTTTGGCCTACTTTTCTGAAAATGGACTCAGAGGAGTCTCAGTCAACACGCTTGCAAGAAAAAGTAAGTTCCCTGATTATTGTAACCCGAAGAATTTGGGAGGAGACTTCCTGCACAGAAACTGACACTGAATTTTGGGTTGAGGGTGAAGAAAAGTAGCTAAGCAGTAGAAGATACAATGAAACACATGAAAGTCAACACGTGCGTGTAAGGAGAAACAGGAAAACAGTGTGAAAACCTTCTCACTATGACTCTGAGACACAACTGAGTTACAGGCTTAAAGGAACCGCAGCACCTTGTAATTAAGAAAACACAAGCTGCCTGGGAGGTAGCACTGGGGATGGTTTGTTATTTTAACATTTACCACCATAATAACAAATGTCTTTGTATTTTGCAAAACTCCAGCTCATTGATAAAAGTTTGTTTTCAAAGAGGTCTGGGTTGCTTTTCTGTGGGAGCAATACTTTCTTTTGTGATTATTTAGCTGCTGGGGTTTATGCAAGTATAATTAAGATCATCAAAATACTTCCCATGGCCTGGCTGATTCACCACACAGCCTCCTTTTCACAGAATGCCCCTTAATACTCTTCCTCTCTAAATTGCAGGGAACTTCCTTGATAAACTCTTCTCTCTTTTCCTCCACTATGCCATTCCATGGTGTGAGTCCAACCAACTACTAAATGTGCCTAATGCGGATGCTCTATCCTGTTTACAATTTAAGCCCCATGTGGGAAGGACAGAGACGGCAGCCAGCACTGCTCTGTGGCAGAAAGACGACTAGGGAGACAAGGCTACACAGAGTCCACAAATAGGTACAGAACATGGTGAGATCCGGAGCTGAGCGCTGCAGTCAGGGGGAGCTATGGCAACTCAGAGCAGGGAGTCAGCCGGTGGAAATGAAAATGGCCAAGAAACGTTTCCTGGAATAAATGGAGATAGCAGAGCATGAGTAAGTGTGTGGCTTTCAGAGTCAGCCTGACCCATCTTTGAACCCAGCTCGATGACACTGAATGAGTAATTCCGTGCCTGACCCTTTTAAATGAGGAACGTGATACCCACTCCTCTATGTCTTATGACTGAAATAAATATACAGTGTGCCCTGCACAGTGTATGGCACACACAGTAGTATTTGCACAAAACTGGGAACGATTATTCTTATAGGACTTCAGCTGGATCTAGAAATTTAAGTAAGATTAAGATAGCAGAAAGGATCATTTTCCAAGCATAAAGAATAAATATAGTATTTAATTCTCGTACATACATATGTTCATTCTTACTTTTTTTATTTTTTTTTGGCTTTTTTTTTTTTTGAGATAAAGTCTTGCTATGTAACCATGTTAGCCTTGAACTCACTGTGTAGCCCAGACTGGTCTTAAATTTGAGACAAGCTTCCTGCCTCAGCCTCCTAAGAGCTGAGATTATAGGCGTGTGCCACTCTACCATGCCTAGTCCATTCTTATATGTGAGTAAATGATTATAGGCGATCAGATTACAGGCAACCACACTGCAAGAATGCTGAACAGATCCCTGACTAAACTTGAAACAAGGACCAATTTATAAGGTCAAAGGTAGGTGCTACTTTGGGGGGGGTAAGTTAATTAAACATTCACTATGTTACTCCATTCCCTTCCTAAATCGCCTCAGGATCCTCAGAAATTGGCATAAAAAGGTAAATGTTCTGAGCTAGTTCTTCATCTTTGTGGACTCCCAAAGATAAATTGCTATTACCTAAATACCATAAAACCAGGAAAAATATATGCATTGATGAATGTGTTTTATTTCTGAGGAAGATACTGTTTTTTGAGAAAGCTAATTTTGTCTTTTTAAAGTATGTCTTCATTCATTTTTTAATTTGTTCTTTTAATAAGTAATTTACTGAATATTTATTATTTGCCTAAGGGATGCTAGAGATATAATAGTAAGAAAACCCTAGTATCTTTCTTTACATATTTTACAGTCTACAGATAAATAATTATACAGAAATAAATTTATGAGTTGTGAAAAGGGCCACGAAGGACAAATTATGTGGAGAATTGTGTGAGGTCTGATCTGACAGGGGGAGTGGAATTGAACATCAGTAAGGAAGCGCCTTTGGTGAAAAGATGAAGGGATTCAGTGGAGAGTGGGAAAAATAGCTCAAGTGAAGCAAGTCACAAGGACAGACCCCGAGGAAGAAGAGGCAGGGAAGGACTGAGAAACGGGAAGTCGGCGGTGGCCACTGTGGGACAGGTGCAGGGAGCCCGGAGGGCAGGGTCAGTTGAAAATGTATGCAGATTCATTGGCCCGAATGCCATGCTAGAAGCTTGGGGACTTTCATAAAACCAATGAGGAGTTACTGAAACATTTTACAATATCCTAGGCTTGATGGGGAGAAGGAATGGAAGAAGATCATGACTGAAAATGTGAAGATCGAGGACTTCAAAAGTCCTGGAGAGTTAGCTGGTGGTAGCTGGGAAGATGGTGGTAAGGGTGATCAGAGGAGACCAGACCTGAGACATACTTTAGAAGTAAAATCATGAGGACACCCTGCTTATTGAAGGGGAGTGAGATGGTGTCAAGATAGAAAAATGTGACCAACAAGGTCAATGAAAAAGGCAGAAAGGTCAGGGAAAATGGGAAAACTAAGGATTTTTCTTGGGGGCAGCACAGAAAAGCCAGGGTAAAGGAATCTGGCATCTAAAAGGAATCTTTTGGCTCCTGGGCCAATAAGTAGCTGCACTCACAAAGTCCTGAGAGCCTAAGAAAATGCCAGAAGTGAGAACACTAGGGCCTTTTATCCAATGGGAGCAGAAAAAACTGTCTTGGAAATCTGACAAACTATTGGAGCTCGTGGATTGGAAGGTCCCCTGGAGTCTTGAGCTGAGCACTAAAAAGAACCACGGTGTGCAACTCATGGCTGAGGAAGGTTGCAGTTTGGCTTATGGCTCTCCAAGCATTGAAGGCCCCTTTTTTCCCTTTGTTTTGTTGTTGTTGTTGTTGTTGTTAATCAGGAACTGTCCTCCCCTAACCATATACTCTTTGGCTTTGGGTCTTCAAAAGTGATGAGTTGCTAAAAGTGCCTTGGTACCTAGTGTTTTAACAAGTTGTACTTGCAAGTTTCCTAAAGCATTGAGTTGAAAATGCTTGCAAATGGTTGAATATTTCCCCATGTCACTAAGAGCATTCTCAGGACAAACAGTATTTTCTTTATCTCTGAATTCATAGGGTCAAACACAGTGGGATGAGTAAATGCAGTTCTGGTCCTGCATTAGAGTAACATATGCAGAGCCAGCAACCACAGGCAAAAATCTATCTGTAGATGAATCTGTCTTTTCTCTCCCTCTCTCTCTTTCCCTCCCTCCCTCCCTCCCTCTGACTCTATAAACCTTAGAAAGTAGGATAATGAAGGCTAATTTCAACCCCGTCTCCCTGTCTTGCTAACTTATTTTTCTCTGACCTGAAATAAAATCTTGAAGAGCCACGGAGTAGCTCCCAGAGCTGCAGTGCTCCTTAATTGGCCGCGATTGGTTTGCCCTTTTTTCTTAGCAGTTATCAAAGGAATTGCATCATCAAGCTAATGGCAGTCTTTCCTGGCATTCCATCCTCCCGTGACTGTGACAGGCGAAGGCAGAGTGCCCTGATGCACCAGCTGTCAGCACTGATGCCTCATGACACAGGGAGTCGGGCCAGGCTTGGAGGCGTTTGGAGGCGTGTGGCAAACTGGCCTGTAAGAACAGGCTCATCTATCTCCCTTGTGTGTCCTCCAGCTTAAACTTCCTTTCCAAGCACTGAATGTTGGCTGCCTCAAATTCCCAGACAACCCAACATAAAGTGCTGCCTGCAATGATGAGAGCAGTTCTCTGGAGGGGTAGTTTATATACTTATGAAGTGTCATTTTTTCTAGCCCTGTCTCTACCCATCAGCTGCATATTTTATAACTCTGCCATCTTTCATTCTGCTATTTTTGTTCATTCATCAATTTTCTCTTTCCCCAGTCAGCAGTTCCACATTATCCACATAAATAAACATTTATTAAAGATTCACATGGTCGGAAGTACAAATTAAAATAACACTGAATTTTTTTGGTCAAGTTAACCAAAGAATTTTTTCCACGTGACAATTTCCATATTGTCAAGTTTCCAAGAAAATGCATACTGACTTACATTGCTGCAAAGTATATATAACATATTGTTCCAACTTTCTGAAGGTAATTTTCTCTCACATTTTGAAAATGGGTCTGTGTCCTGGGTCTCAATTTAATTTTCATAATTATTTCATGAGATAGTTATTTTCACTTACTGATGAGAAAACCAAATCCAGAATGAGTAAATAACTTGTTAAAGGTTTCACAGTAAGTATATAACAAGAAAAAGACCCAAATGAAGATCTTAAATACGATACTCAAATCTCAAAAGTTGCTAAAGGTTGTGTGGTTATACTTAATGCAAGAGTTTTCATCAAAGCTTTACTTATGTAATAGGCAAAAATTCAAAGCAACCTTAATATACAAGAAGTTGTTTTTAAAGTTACACAGTAACAATATAGTGAAAATCTATATATTCTTCAAAATGGTATTGTAGAATATTTAGGAATATAAATATATTCATTGCAGAAAATTTTGTGAAAATGAGATCATATTAGGGAATGTAAAAGGTAATATCAATTACAAGAACAATATATGCATATGCATAGAAAAAAGATCAGAGGAGTATACATCAAATGTTAAAAGTGCTAATGTCTTACTACTGGAAGTATGTTAATCTCTTTGTCTTCATCCTTATCTGTATTTTCTCCATTTTCTGTAATGTTACTTTAAAAGGTCAAGACATGGGCAGTCCCCTTCTTTATTCTAAGTGAACTCTAGATCTGTAATGACAGGCAGCCTCCATTTATTAAGCATTGGCTACCTTCTTTGCCAGTAGAGCTTTTGAGGACAGTTCACACACTTCTCACTGTCAACCCTCTTAAGCCTGTGTCCCTACTAAGAAAATAAGAGAGCTAAGCTCCTAAGATACTATGCAACTTGTCAAAGGTGGCTAATAAATGGTAGAGCAGGACTTGAACCCCTTCTTTTAGTTGGTTCCAGAGCCTGTGAGCCATAATGGAGAGCAAGAACCTTAAAACCAGTGAATGTAGGTTCAGATTCTACTGAGCTCCTTTCTAGCTACTTAAAAAGAGTTATTTCCTTTGTATCTCAATTGCCTCTTATGTAAATTTGAATAATAATGGTGTCTACCATGTAAGGATGAAGCTTAGATGAATTAATTATGTGAGGTGCTTAGAACAGCATTCAGTAGGTACCCAAGCTAGATTCAATGACAGGGCTCTCCTCTCTGGTGCTGGGAGGTAGTGTGGAGTGGCTGGAAGACCATGAGCCAAACACACCTGAAACTGCAATCAGTCGGGCCACTTAACTAGGTGACCTTACCCACATTGCCTGTGCCTCTAACTTCATTATCTTTTGTGTCAAGGGCCCAGTTCACAGTAACTATCAATAATGGTAATTATTGTCAGCCTGTCCCTGTTTTCTCCCACACGGTGTGATGCAGTCGCTGGTTAGGAAGCCAGCCATGCTTTGTCCAGGCTGAGATGTATCCCTGAGCTGTTCTGAAGGACAAGGAAGCTTAGGTACAGTGATGTATGTCCCTCGTTCCTAGTCATTTTCAGGAACAGAATTGCTCAGATTCTGAAGTAGAGAAAGAAGTTCACCAGTCCAACAGCTTTCTTCTTTATATATAACAACAGCAGCAGCAACAACAATAACAAAATTTTCAGCTTTGCCAGTTCAAAAAGCCCAAAAAAGTTTGTTCCTTTTAACTCCCCATCACCACCACCACATATACACACAATCCATCTGACTGTCATTTGCCTCCAGACCCTGGCAGTACTGCAATTCCCAGAGCAGCCACGGCAGAGAGAGAAGCAGCAGTCTGGTGGCTGCCAGAGTTTTCAACTGTGTGTAGCATGGAAAAATAAACAGTGGTCACCAGTAAGTGTCTGCATGTTCCTGGAGGTATGGGGAGAGGGGTGGCATCCCAGAGAGGAGCAGAATACACGCAAATTTTTTCTTTCATTATTAGAAGACTCTATTCCTTGCTGCTTTCCTGCTCAATGTGCTTTCTGTCACAGCTGTACTAAGACACATATTTTTTTTGTTCCCCAGACCGCCCAGAAGGTATAATCTGGAATGACATCTCATCCCACCCTCAAGAAGCACCCCGGCCCTAGGAGACCAGTTCCAGATGCTAGAGGCCGTGTGGATGTGACCTGGCCCCAGATAGCCCTGTCAGAGTAACTGGAGGGGCCGCCTCAACTCTTTTGGTTTATTTGGGGCCAGAGCCAAGCTCAGCATAGTTTATACTGCTGGTCTTAGAAGTGAAGTGGTCTAAACCCATTCCCAGCAAGGTTGACCTGAGGCTGAGTCAGCTTTCTTTCTTGGGAAAGTAAACCTTGGCTCAGGGTCACACACAGACGCCCAGGATCAATGTCCCAGTGGAGGTGTTTCCAGAAGACATAGCTATAAGGAAGATTAACGGCCTGAAGCATATAGGATCATTTGGAGTTCTCAGAAGGAAAATATTGGTGAATGAAAGATGGATTTGTCTGTACAATGTTCCCGGAATACACAGAAAGCAGAGACACACTAGGTCAGAGGTCTGTGAACTAAGGCCATACCCCACCCATTTGCCTGCTTTTAGGAAGCCTGTAAGCTAGAAACAGTTTTCACACTGTTAAATGACTGAAAGATAATGAAAAGAATAACAGTATTTTATCATATGTAAAAATTACTTGGAATTCAAGTGTGATTGACTATCAGTAATATTTTTACCAGAATGCAGCCATTCACGAACACTTCCCTATACTCTGCAGCTGATGTTACGTTACCAGAGTTGAGCTGCAGCACAGATGTGGCTCTCAGAGCATCAAATATTTATAAAACATAAATAAAAATCGGAAAATGATTGCTGATCCCTGCTCCAGCGCAGTGGGTTTTCAGATTTAGTGTATATTAGAAATCACCCGGAAAGCTTGTTAAACCAGATTGCAAACCGACCCCCAGAGTCCCTGCTTCAATATGTCCAAAGAGTCATCCAAAATTTGCATTTCTAGTAATTTCCACAGTGATGCTGACTCTGCTAGACCTGGCTCTACACTTTGAGAACAAGGGTCCAGGAGAATTAGGGTGGCCCACATGTCAGAGGTGAAAAGGGAAGAAGAGATTCCAGGGGTGTAGGACTACTGGAAAGGTAGATAAAATGGGGTATGGAGAGAAAAATTAAAGACCTTCAGTTTTAATGGAAAGAGGACACTTGATTAAAATATATGAACTGCAAGAAAGCAAATTCTCTACATAGCTTCATCTGGCTTTTAAACATCTCACTTCTCTAATCATGAAAGGACTAGTTTGAAAATGAAGGTATTCTTCATCTTTGGGTGAGACTATTTGAATTCCTTAGGAACTTCTTATAGCTCTGTATCAAGCAAAGGATCTACTTGCTTGTTTTGCTTATCTGTAGATGCACAGTAAACCGCACCAAGCCTTGAGGGCTTGAGACTGAGTCACTGCTTTTTTTCCCTCAGAATTGGGCAGCTGGGCTGAGTTTAGCTACAGATGCTCTACTGCTGTGGCAGCAGACACCCACACGACAGTAATTAGCCGCTGGGTCAGGAGGACACTGGTATGACTAGGATCTCAGGGCTTCTTTCTCCTTAAAGGGCCTCTGTCCGTGGCCTCTCCGTGTGTCCTTCCAACGCAACAGCAAGATTTTTTCCATGGCAGTTTAGGGCATCATATAAAAACAAGAGCTGTCAGGCTTTTTTCAGTTCTGGCTCCAAGCCTTTCCAACGTGACTACATTCTATTGATCAAATGAGTCCTGGTCACTCCAGGTTCCAGTGAAGAAGACCCCACAGGCGCAAAAGCCGAGAAGAAGGCTGTTTGGAGACCGTCAGGGACCATATCAGAGCAGCGTTTGCCTAAGAAAGATTTTCACCAAACAAAAGGAAAACATGCCCTGGGGATAGATGGCTCTACAGGGATAAAAACTAAAATGCATGACAAATTTTTGAGTGGTTTTCTAGAACTGAAAGCACTGGAAGCTTTTTAAAAGCATGAACAGTTTTATAAAAATTTCTTAATTGTGTCCACACTGAAACAGCAAATATTTCCTAATTTAACTAAATTCTCCTAGTAACTAGCAATCATTTTAATTGTACACACACACACACACACACACACACACACACACACATGAAAGAAACAAAGGAAAGGAAAAAAACTCAACCAAAAATGTGAAATGATTGCATTGAAGCTATATAATTGGTGGATTTCTGTTGCTATTATTTTCTTTCATTTCAACCCAAGTACACTGGTAGGTCCCCTCTTCAATATTCTGCAGGTATTTGTACACCAGACGTTGTATTTGGAGAGAAGGGAAGAATTAAAATGATCACTTCTTCGTAGCTGTCTCTCCGTATTTCCCATTATACTCAATTATTTGGTTGAAATTAAAGAGCTTTTTCCAAAGTCCATGGTGATATATCCTGTGTTTTCCCTCTCTGTTTACGCTCTGACCATATGAACACGCACAACTCTAAATGATTTTTTGATAGTTCCATAGTATTTTATTACATTATTTCACTATTCTTCAATTGCAGGAAAATTTAAAACATACATTCATACAATAATGTGTCTATGAATACTCATAACAGCATTGTTCAGAAGAGCCCAGAAGTAAAAGCAACACTAATGACTATTAACAGGTCAATCGATAAACAAAATGTGGAATATCTATATGATGCATTATTATTTAGAAATGAAATGAGGTTAAGTACTGAAATACACTACAACATGGATACATTTTGAAAACATGATAGTAAGGGAAAGATGCTAAACACAAAAGGCCACGTATTTTATGATCTTATTTATTTGAAATGCAAACCCATAAAGTCAGAAAGTAGACTCCCATTCCTCCATTCTTGAAATGATCTCCTTTCTTGTCTTCTGCAGTATCTCACATTCCTGGGTGACTTCCCCACCTTTCTGACTAGCTTCATTGAAAGTGTGTCAGTGTCTGCTCTGTAGGACACAACATTGGATTATAACAACCCATACCACACTTTTCCACTGTTAATTTATACTTTAGCATAATAGTAGGCCTCTGCATCGCAATAGCTATGCCTAGGTGATGCAGGAAGCAGTCTTCAAGTTTATTCACTTGGCATGATGAATGGCAAGTTGTGCACATATGTGCAAAAATGTAAAACTGGAACTTTTACCCACATAATGTTTCCTCCAACAAGTTTTATATGGTTGCCTAAGCGTCACAGGGAACAAAATATACCCACAACTCTCTTCTGTTCTGTAAACATGTATTTTCCCGTAAATGGAATGCAGGTGTGACTTATAGTAACTGTGCCCGGGGAAAGCAAAAACCCATCTGTGCATTCACTTACTTGGCAGATGAATGGCAAAGTGTGTACAAGGGATTCAAAACAGCAACAGGCGAGTTCTACCCATGAAATGCTCATCGCTAAATTTCTGTGCATCTAGGATTTGTTTTTTTAAAAAAGTTTTCTTTTGATTTTTCTGGTAGAAGTGCACATGAAAACCAAATTTGCAAGTTTTAGAGGCAGTCGAAAGTGAATCATCAAATCATTCATGCATGACGATAAAATAATGGCTTTGTCATTGCCATTATGAGTCAAAGTTCCTGTGACAGTGAAATGGAGCAAGAATTGACTGATGCAGACCCGGGAATGCAGACTTCCTTGATTCAGATGACAAAGAAAATAGCAGTGTGAGAACATATTTGATTAGTAGAAATGGCACAAGTGGTCATGTAACCGAATTTAATTCTAAGTGAGAACTAGATCCAAAAATATAGTGAGAATCTTGGCAGGGCGAAACCTATTGGATGAAATGTGACCACTGCTATTCAGTGCCGGAAATTGTAACAGACAAAATGCTACAAGATGTTGTGAAATACACAAATGGTGAAATACAAGTAAAAGTTTCCTATACGCATCAACAGCCACACTTCAAAATGTGGTATGACACCTCACCAGCTGAACTGAAAACATTCCTAGGTCTACTGCATTTATCAGGGCTTTCTGCTTGTAATCACACAAAGACATGGAAAAGTGATGGGGGTGAGCTTGAGCTTTGTAGAATTAAGGATGACGTTGAGGCGATTTGGTTTCCTTCAAAATTGCCTGAGGTTTGATGACAAAACCACACACCAAGAAAGAAAAAGAATCAATAATCTGGGTGCTATCTGCTCATGGTTTGGGAGATTTGTGGGTAAAACTGTCAAGCAATTTTTATACTACCTGGATACATGACCACTGATGAACATATTACAGCATTTCATGGTTATGGTAGCTTCCAGCAGTATATTCCCCAAGCCCCCCAAAAAACCATTTAAAATATGGCAAAAAAATTTATGTCCCTACAGATGCAAAGATTTATTATATTTTCAGTTTAGAAATTTATCCTGAAACTCAACCACCAGGTCCTTATTCATAGAGTAATAAACCCAAAGATATGAACAAACTTGTTCCCATTTCTCAAACTAATCAGAATGTCACATTCAACAGCTGGTTTACAGCTTCCAATTGATGTTACTAACACAGCACAAGTTGTCCAGCATAGGAACCATATTCAGGAACAAAACAGCAATTCCAAATACAACATTGCAATCTCAAAACAAAGAATTGTACAATTTTTGGATTTCAGAAAGAAAGAACACTGGCCTCATATATGGTAAAGAAAAACTGATATTGCTAATGTCAACATTGTGCCCTGAAAGAAATATTGATAGAGAATCCTTAACAAAATGGAAGCCTGAGGTCCTAATTTTCTACAACTAAACCAAAGGCAGGCGAGATGTTCTTGGTGAGTTGGCAACAATCTTGATGTCTCTTGAAACACAAAGCATTGGCCAATTGTTGTGTTTTATTCAGTCCTAAACATGTGTGGCAAAAAGTGTTGGATAGATTATAAAGAAAATAACAAGTGCAAAGTATTACAGTGAAATTTTCTTAGAAGATTGGGACTGGAATTCATAAAAGATCATTTGCAGCAGAAGAAAACAAAATGATTCTCCTCAGAAATATATTTAAAAACTGTGGCACATACTGGTGAGCTGACAGGTAAGCAGGCAGCATCACAAAGTCCTACCATGACTGGAAGAAAACAAAAAAAGATGTCCACCGTGCCCTATAAGAAAGGACAGGAAAACAAACCATTCATACTATCAGTGTAAGCAATACTTGTGTATGGAACGCGCAGTTAGTGGTCAAGTGTGAAGGTGCCTCCAGTGGGACAGTTGAAACAAAGATTGTTTCTATGGTAGACTTCTGTTTGTATTTAGACTGTGGTTCATGTAAGTTTTTATTTCTGATTGTAAACATGTGAAAATACTGATGTGTACTCTAAGCACTCATTACATATCTGGTATTTTATTTTATTTTATTTATATCTGATTTTTCTGTGGAGTGTACATTGTAAATATAGTAGGAAGCTCCTGACAAAACAAGAAGCCAAGAGGGTGACAAGAATAGTCTGCCACATAGGAGAGGAAAGCTAACCACATGTGCTGTCCATGTAAGTGAGACGTGTGCATGATGCATGCAATTGTCATGTGTGAAGACTGCCTTGGGTGTGACAATTGAAGCAAAGCTATTTTTGATGTAGTGATCTATTGGTATTTTCACTGTAGTTCAACAGATTTTTATTTCTGTTGTTTTAAGTTTTGTAAGCAAGTACAGAGCTGATGTGGAAGTGTTGATGTTTACTCTAAATTTACAATATAGATTAAGAAGTTAATACTTTATTGATATTTTTTGTTCCTGTTTACACATTGTATAATGATAAGAACCTCCTGAAAAGACAATGAGATTAGCAAGATATCAATTATTCCCTACAAAAAGGCTAGGAAATCAAAATACATGTGCTGTCAGTGTGATAGGTGTGTATAAATGTGCTATTGACATGTGTCCAGATAGCCTTAGGTGTCATAATTAAGTAAAGGTTATTTCTTTGTAGAATTCTATTGATATTTTCATTGTATTTCATATGGGAATATAGTTCTGCTGTAATTTTTTAGACTTTGTATACCAAAAAATAGTTGATGTTGAAAATTTTGATGCTTTTTTATAAACAATAAATATTAAAAATTCAACATTTTATTTTTTATATTTTTTCTGTTAAGCACTCATTGTTTAATATAATAAAACTCATAAAATTATATTAATAATTCAAATATTTAAAGACTATATATAGGTATTATATACCCACCATAATGTGCTTGTATGACAAAATTTGTATTACATTCCGTAGGTTACACACAATGGCCTTCACTGATGCTCATGGTCCCCTTTACATGCTCCTTTCAGAGTCCGGAACTGCTATGGAAAATTTGCTGACACTATGATCTCCAACTCTGTTCCTCTGGGCTTCACTGCCTCAGCTCCAGATTGTCTTGCTATCTACCTACAAAACATTCACTTTTAGATATCTCTTACGTGTGAGCTAGAATCCACTGTCTCTTACATCTTCCATGTCTCTATGCTTTTGTGAATGAGCTCCCTCTTCTGTAACTTTGTGAACTGTTGTTCATTTATCAAGCTTTAGCTTAAATTTTATTTCTGTGAAGCCTTCATATTTCAGATAATTTTCTCACTGCTGAGACAAATACCCAAGTTAAAGTGGAAAACATTTATTTGGCTCACAGTTTGTAGAAGTTTCAGTCCACAATCATTCAGGTCCAAATTCCAAAGCAAGGTGGCAGATAGCAGAGAGTTCATGGTGTGAGGGCAGGGGAGAAAAAGGGCCAGTACAGAGGAAGAGGGAGAAACCTCTTTTTGCCCCTTCTATTTTATCCCAACGTCTAGGATTAGGGTGGTTCCAATCCAATCATCAGACTGATGTAGCAATCACTCACCCTTAATCCCAGCACCATTAACTCTGGTATTGAACCACAAATCCATCACAAACTCTAGAATCAACTACCTCTGAAAAAAGCCATCCAATAGTACATGAGGCTTTGGGGGAACATCTGGACACAAACCATAACACTTCCTGAAGTACTTGGTTTAGGTAATGAATTGGCTTCCAGGCTCGCAAGCACTTTACATATTTCCTTTTATGCATTATCACATCATACTTAATTATTTTTATGAAGGTTACCAGATTGTCTTGGTTTTCCTTATCCAGTGCTTAGTGAGCTTGCAGATAATGAATGTTCACTGAATGGAAGAGGATAATAGCGCATCGTGCTTTTGTTGAGCTTGCTGGATACTAGGAACTGCCCCAGTGTTGTATTTTGTATTTGTAATAATTCATTTTACATCAGCAATAAATCACTGTGCAGACACAGTACAATGGCAGTCTGAGGTAAGGATTTGAGTAACTTCCTCAAGGTCACACATATACAAAATGGCAGAGCTGGGATTAAAACCCATACATTCTGATAAGAAAGTCTGTGTTTGTAACCACTACAGTATATTGACACTGAGAGGCGACTTGGTATTCCATTTCCATTTGACTCTCCCATGCCCTTGAAATTCCACTGCTAGTAAGGGAATACACCAAATTTCTCTTTGACTTTGTCCACAGGAAATGATTTTCTTCAAGGTAATTAAGTGTATTGTTTACTTGCCAAAGAATTAGTCAATTGACTCTGCAGCTTAAATATGACTTTACTCAAAGGTTAACATTACTCTCATGTGAATTCATTCATAAACCTCCACTGACAATTGCCTGTCTTAGTTTCTTTTATTGTTTCTGGAACAAAATGCCCCAAACCCACAAGTTAAAAGATGAAAAGTTTATTTCAGCTCGTAGTTTGTAGAGGTTTCAGTCCCTAGTCAGCTGGCTCTGAGGCAGCGTAACCAGGCAGAAAGGCATCAAGAAGCAGAAACAGTTGATGGCAGGAAAAAGAAAGAAAAGCAGCATCCACAAGTTTGTCTTCCCTGACTCCCTTAATATCCTAACCAGGCTACAAGCCTACAGATTGATGCCTTCTACACCCAGAGTGGGGCTTCTGTTATCCATAGCTCTGAACTATGTTAAAGTAATCAGTGGACTAATCTAGTATCACATCCTCAATTCCAATATCACATGTCCTAGGTCCACCAGGCTCTGAAAAACCCCACCTACAAGCACATGAGGCTTTGGGGGACATCTAAATGCAAGACATAACACCTACTCTCTTCCAGGCAAAGAA
Organism: Cavia porcellus; assembly: GCF_034190915.1. Taxonomy (NCBI): domain Eukaryota; kingdom Metazoa; phylum Chordata; class Mammalia; order Rodentia; family Caviidae; genus Cavia; species Cavia porcellus. The sequence continues at coordinate 58,417,679 of NW_026947504.1, forward strand.
GTGACCATTGAAGATAGCTGGTGAGTCAGAAATGAGTCCTGTCTCCTGGTGCAAAACTGAGGGATAATGACATTTTATACTTTCCATACAGCCTTATTACTAGATCCTCCAAAGCCTATGTGCCTACTGACTTCTGGCTAAATAAGAGTTGAGATAAATCTAAGATGCTGCCTGCTTTAGTCAGTTCTTTAGAGAAACAGAACCAATAAAATAATTGGAGATAGATACTGATATTGAGCTATATGTATGTATATAAGATAGATAGATAGATAGATAGATAGATAGATAGATAGATAAACTTACAGGCTACTTTGAATGCCATGACCTAAATTTATTTAGAAAAAACAGAGAGAGAGAGAGAAAGACAGAGACAGAGACAGAGACAGAGACAGAGACAGAGACAGAGACAGACAGATTTTCAGAAATTGGCATACAGTATTATACAGGGATATGGCAAATATGACAGGCTGGCAGGCTGAAAACTCAGCTGAGAGTTGACATTACAGTCTGTAATCCACAATTTCCAAGAAATTTATCCAGTGTTTCTCTACTGAACCCCTGAGGCAAAATTTCTTTGTTTTAAGAAAATCTGTCTTTGGTGTTAAGATTTTCAGGTAACATGCTCTAACTTAAAATCTACCTATGCCAAATATTCATTGCATTGAAAAACACCTTAATAACAACATCTAAACTATTTTTTGCCACCATCGTCCAGCCAAATGGTACATTAAATTAACTGTCACGTAGTCCATTAACCATATGTGCCCAAAGTTGGGATGTGGTAGAAAATCTCCTCCACAAGCCAGTATACTTCAGCTTGTTCCTCTCCTGTTCGGGTTACTTCTGTGTCTTAGAAATGGTTGGTCACTGCGATGCATAACAGATCTCTATGCTGGATATTATAAGAACCAGTCCCTAACTGACAAGCCATTCTGCCTCTGTCTTTCCTGCTTGCTCTTCCCATATAAACCCTAGACCACTAGAGATCAGGGCCTGATATTTGGGGAATGACGCTCATCAGTGCCTGTTGATGTAAATAAGTTTGCTCCAAATCTTGGGTCTCATTTCAGTGTTTTTGTTTGCAGTAGCAAGGAACAGAAAATATTAAAATTGGCAAATTTATGAGATGTGATTTAAAAAATACAGTGGATATTTAATTTTTTAAAAAACATATTAAGGTAAAAGCCACATATTTTCCGTCACTTCAAGTACATTTATCCCATTATTTTGGCACTTTCTGAAGCAGTTTTTGGAGTCCTTTTTTGTGAATCTTTTTAGTTCCACTATTGTGGCTTCTTGATATCCTGAATTGATTAAAAATGTTTATCTTTTATGGCTAGTTTGACTTCAGGAGAGAACTAGAATCACACAGTGCCAGACCCACTGAATGTGGTGAGCGAGGATGTTTTTTCAGAGTCTGCCTTTCAGATTCGCCATAGTTTTGCTTATAGTTTATAAAACACATTCACAAAAGAGGGCACCCAGAACTTCTTCAGCAAGTAGTGAAAAAGACAGGATAAGTGTGTTCAAAGCAAGAAGGAATATCTTGAGGACAATTAATGAAAGATAACCTTTTTATAATAATTCTTTTAAAGATTTACCATGTATTTTGATCATCCTGCTATACTACCTCTGATTGAGGAAAAACATTAATTTAGAGGATATTTTGTATGTCATGGCTTAAATTTAATAAGAACATGCTTAAAATTGCCTTGTTTTATTTTGCTTTCAAATATGTAAGGCTAATATCACCTCTCACCAATGTCTTCAAATAACTCTTCTCTGTCAAACAAATTGCCTTTGCTTTCTATTAGAATGTTCTTGTTCTCTATCACGTGTCAACATCATGAAAGACATTAATCAAAACACCTAAACCATACTATATTTTTTGACTCTTCTCATTTAGCTATAGAACATTAGAGCTTTAAGAGACAGTCAGTGACCAATACAATAAAATTTCTTTAATATAATATTGAGGAAATTGGATGCAATGACTCTCTTGACTCTGGGGTGAAACAAGAAATAGAATTCAGCTCTACTCTTTGCTAGTGGCGGAAATTTTAGATGTGATAGGTGGAAAAGATAAATGCATTTCAGAAATTACAAGTCAGATAGAAGAAGTCACGCATTATGCTAGATATGTCTGTGTTTGTGTCTGTGCGTATCTGTATCTGTCTCTATGTCTCTGTATCTCTATATCTCTACATCCTTATGCCCTTGATCAAGATTTTTGACTTCCCTGAGTCTTAGTTTTCTTTATTTGTTAAAAGGCTTAACTCAGTGCTTCTGAAATGCTGATATGCCTATAAATTACCTAGGGATCTGGTTAACACGTGGTTTCTGATTCACAGGATTTGACTTGAGATTCTGCATTTCTAACGAGCCTCCAGATGGAATCTCTTTTGCTGCCCTCCTGAGTGAAGGGCATACATGACCTGTAGACCACTTCAAGCTTCATAATTCTATGATGTGGTGACTCTATGACTGTCAGAAGTGTGTAAAATGGACAATGGAAGAAAATTTCACCTTTATTTATGTTTCTCTGTACACTTTTGTTCACAGTACCTTTTTTCTACAAGCAGTTACCATATATTCTGCTTTGCCTCAAAAGGTCTTGATTTGTAATACTTCCCCACTGTGATGAATAATAGAGATCTTTAGGCTCTCAAAATTGCCTTAGTTTGGACTATAAATTACACGGTCACTCATCTTCTAGCTTTCTTTTGCTCCCTTATCTATGCTCAGAGAAAACAGAATGCATTAGATTATACTGTTTGCATATTTCAAGCCAAGGAATAAAGCATGACCCAGATAGTTTTCCTCCACAGTTTGTCAGACCCCATGATTTGTGAATTTCTATTTTCTTTCCTTACCAACAACAGTCTCGTTTCAGGGATTTTTTGATCAGGGACTCTCACATTCAGCCCTCCCAAGATGTGGATCCTGGGAAAAACTGCATGCTGTTTGTTTTGTGGTGACCAGCAGCAAAGCTTCCTCAGAAGATTAAAAGTTAAATGGAAAATACCTCATGAGTGACTTTCCCACTTCCTCTTCTCACAGAATCATCGTCTGCATCTACAATTCCCAAGTTCAGGGAGAGCCTCCAGGAATTAGCTTCTGCACTCACATAACTAAGGTGCCCCTCAAAGCGATTGCAGAGGGTTTCAACCCCAAAGGACCAATGACAAACCTGCCTCTGCAGTTCCCCCTGTCTAAACTCTGTCTTAGTGCATCCCAGAGACTCTCTTTCAAGGGAATGAATTCCCAAGAGCTTCAAAATCCATTATTAACTACCATCTCATATCAATAAGCTAATGCCTTTCTTTATTCATTCATTCAGCAAATGGTTACCAAGTGCCTACCATATGGCAAGAAGCATATGACTGTTTACTTAACAGCAGAAATTAAGAACCAGATAAAGGATAGGTCCTTGGCCAAAAGAAGGTAGGAGATAGTGATGGGTGTTGATGGAGTATCGGAGGAGTAAGAAATGCACCATCCTTTTCCTCTACAATTGTTTTTTTTTCCTATGTGAAGAAGACAAAGAGAGAGAGATGTAATTAATAGCAATGACAAAATACTAGCTCATTCTTCATTTCCTTGTCTTTGTTATTTACAGAGGATGTTGGGTCACTAAAGCTGTCTTGACCACTCACTGGAGCTCATTCTTTGTGTGAGTCATCTTTTCATCACTGCACCAAAATACCTGAGAAATTCAATGTAAAAGAAGGAAAGATTTACTTTGTTTCATTGACTGACAACTTGGGCCTGTAGAGAGGTAAAGCATCATGGAAGGAGCAAGAGGTGAATGAAGTTATTCATCTTGTGGTGACCAGTTAGCAAAGAGCTAGAGAGAGGAGGGGACCACCTGTGATCACAATATCTACTTCAGGAGCAGCTCCCAGTGACCTCAGCTCCTTCTATTGGCCCCACCTCTAAAATCAGCTCTGGTGAGTTTGCTTTGGCCACTCATATGTGTACAACAGGGTGTGATTCCTTGACAACCTAAGGCAGTCTGTAAAAGCACAATCACACTCAGAAGCTTGAAAACTGGCTCATTATCCTGACCCAAGAACCTCAGTTTATTGGTGGCAATAAGACCAAAATAAAGCTACCAATATAGAGGAAGCTTAGCATCATGCTCAATAGGGCAAACTCTGTAGCCAGTTTACCTGGAGTTAAATCATAGGGACTACTTCTTAAAAGCTATATGACTTGGAATGTGTGTTTGGGATTTTTTTTCCATTTTTCTCCAGAATGGTTATGAACTCAGGGCCTATCATGCTAGGCAAATGCTGTACCATCAAGTGACATCCCCAATTCTAAGTGTACCATTAAACTTCTTTTTGCTTCATGGTTTTTCTATAAAGTGGCACTAATAGTATTTGGCTCATAATGTTGACGCAAGCATTGAACATGATCATATGCATAAAACTGTTATACATGTATTAGAAATGTAAATGCTATTTAAGGTAACTATGGGCTAAGCATTTGTTATATTCTTATTTTATCTCCTTTAATACTCAATATATAGAATCTATTGAAATATATAAGAATTTATAGAATCTACTAAATCTATTGAAATCACATTTTTACAAATGAAAAGCTTAAACTTTGAGAGGTTAGTAAATCTTCTAAGAAACCTAAGAAAAGGTAAAACAATGAAACTAGCCTAAAAATTCAGGATTTCCAATTCAAATATGTACTGGGCTTTACCGTTTGACTTAATGTTAAAGTACTATAAAGCCTACTTCACAAAAGTGGACAAATTGCTAGACCAGACACGGTATTATCACTGACAAGTTTTGGAAGTACAGAAAATGATGGCCTCAAAGTCAAATCTCAAATGTTAGAACAAGTGGGTGGCTGGAATTTTGGCAGTTAGGCCAGTAGTTAAGGTGCACTGTACTGGGTAGAAGATGAAGGCCTGGAGAGGCACCATCCAGGTCAGAAGCACAGGAAACGTCTTTTTTTGTTTGTGGGTTTAGTATTTGGCTTTTTGAGACAGAGTATTCCTATGGCATTCAGGGTGGCCTTGAACTCATTCTGTAGCAAAGGCTTGCCTCAAATTCATGGCAATTCTCCCTCCTCAGTCTTCAGAATGCTGGGGTTATAGGCCTGCATCACCACACCCAGCTAGGGAGAGCTCTTTGGAATTGGGTCAGTAGATCCAAGTGCAATAAAATGAGAAAACAAGAAAAGCCCTTTTCATTTGAGAAAAACATAAACTGTGACCAATTAAGCTTCTCTTCTTTGAGTTCCATATTGCATACTGAACAGTAGATAAAAGAGCAAAGAACTAAATCAAAGAACACAAAAGCAGCATATTTGACAAAAAGGAAAAAGAAGAAAAATAAGCAATAGTTCTGCCATGTTTGGATATGGTTTGAGCATGGCTCTCATGTTGAAATCTAACCCCTAATGTTAGGTATTAGGAGGTATAGTGTTAAGAGTGGGGTCTTTGAGAAGTGATTAAGATTAGATAAAATTACTAGAGTGGAGCCTCCATATCTGAATCCTGGTGACTTTATAAGAAAAGGCAGAAGTCACAAGAGCCACGCACACAGGTGACCTCCCTGTCTCTTACCGCGTTATGACCTTAGCCATTTTCAGATTGTGTTAGAAAGGTTCTCATCAAAAGTGGCTCCCGACCTTGTGACTCCTGAGCTATGAGCTGAAATAAGCCTCTTTTCTTTAAAACTTACCTAGTCTGTGGCATTGTGTTATTAGCAACTGAAAACAGATGAAGACAAGACCTAATGGGAAATTCAACCACAAAGTAGGTTTCATCCACTACATCTGCCATTTGGGATGCAAGGGACTTTCCTTGGGTCATTAATGGTAAATCCAGGAAATATTTTAATGGAAGTTCTCTAAATCAATGTAATATTTTGTGGAATCTCCCCTCTAACTAATAGTGCTTCTAGTTGTTTTGTGTAATTAGCAAGGTGGGTGTGCTCACGAACCTGTTTATGTTACTGTATTTGTTATTATAAGTACATGATTTAACTAAGTACTACATAAACTGATTACAAGAGTAATTCCTACAAAAACCAAATTGAATGGTTGGGAAAATTAACAAATGAGTCACTAAAGTATGTGCTATCCAATTAGATGTGAAAAAGGTAATTGCAAAAGAAGAAAAAATTGAAAATTTAAAGGATACTGTATCCCACTTGTTTCTCCCAAGATTTGCCTCCATTTTAAAGAAACAAAACTGGGACTCATCAACAGCACAATGAGTACAACTGTTTTTTGTTAATTGATGTGAAATCTCATCAGCTAACTGATTCAGGTCTACTCAGTGGGAGTCTTATTGACATCTAGGCTATGCTGCGTCATCTAGCTTGACTGTGCAGTGTTGAGATATTTGGCCTCTTTGATCTATACTTGATGTTCCCTATGTGTCCTTGACATTGAGGCAACTGAAAAACCATCCTTTCCCAGTGCCGAATACTCCTCATAATAAACACAATCATTTTAGTGCTCAGTACCAACAAATACGTGTACTTAAAAGAGTTTGACCCAATCTTGAAAGATTAGAAAATAGGTTTATACTTAATATGTTTTAAATAAAGATAATATTTTGAAGACATATGTTCTGGTTTCTGTCTAAACCTCATGCAATCATGGAGGTGACTGAATCTAGCATTTGTAATTGGTTTGTTGCCTAGCGCTGGGATTAGCAGGATGAGCGCTACACCCACCCACGGGCAGAGCCGGAGTACAATATAAGTCAGGGAAGAAGTTGTGGTTTTTTGCTGTTTTGCCTTTTTTGCTCTTGCTGTTTGCAGACACCATGAATGTTGCCCTTCAGCCATGCCACCCTGCCTTAGAGCCAGCTGAGTATGGACTGAAACTTCTAAAACTGTAAGATAAATAAACCTTTCCTTCCCTAATTTGGGGCATCAGCTATTTGGTCTCAAAAATGAGCCAAAAGTAACCAAAACAACAAATAAACATGTTTTCATGATTTCTGTTCTAATTATCTTCCTGTGACTCATTAATTTTTCTTTAAAGGGTCTTCTATATCTGATTATGTGGAGCCTTTTGCAAAACAGCAATGTCACAGGGGTTACAAATATGATACAGGAAGCTGCCGAAGGAACTAGTTTTAACCCGGAGAGGCAATAGCTCAGAAAGGTAAAATGATTGCTTTGACATATATAAAGAACTATTCTGTCTGAAAGGAATTATATATCTTTTGTATGCCTTCACATAGAATATTCCAGAAGTAACTGTTAAACAAATTGAACAGACTATAATAAAAACAACATGCATAATAGAAAGAATAAAAGCTTTAGGGCCATACAAACTTGAACATAAATTCTGACTCCAACTCTCCATCTTGTTGGAATATACACATATATACATATAACTAACGTTTCTATTTTTTTCTCCATAACGCTATAATATTTATCTAAAAAGGGTTATAAAAAACAAAGAAGTCTATCTATGCAATTTCTGACATATACTAGGCATACAATAAATTATAGTTTCTTTCTCATCATCTCTGTTCCTTGAGGTGAAAACAAGAAAAAAAAAAGACAATTGTTTAAATTTACTATATCTTAGAGTGTTCATAGTTTCAGATGTAGATAGAACAATAAAAATGGCTTCAGTAGTAAATCCTTACCATATGGCAGATATTGCTGACTCTGTTCCTTTCCTACAGAAAGTCAGTGTTTTCTTTCTTCCTTGTTGGCCGCTTCTGTCTGCCCTATTGGTTTTAGACTTGCAATGTGGGCAGAAGTAAGACCTTGCCATTTACAAGTCTAGGCCTGCCTCTCCCGAAGGCGCTGACTGCTATCACACAAAAGCATACGCTGGATCTCCTAAGAATGAGATACACAGGGTGCAACTTCCCTGTCTAACCTGCCAACTCGCCACCTAAAGCAGGGCCACTGCGACTGACTTCAGATCCATGACAGAGAAATAAATGTGTTGTTATTTGTTCTAAGATGGTTTTGTGATTGTTCAGCAGCAACAGCAATACACTTGCTTTTGTTTTGTCAGTTCTATATCACTGTGACCAAATACCTGAGAAAGTCAGTTCAGAGGCAAAAGTGTTTATTTTGGTCCACAGTTCCAGAAGTTTCAGTTTGTCATCAGCTGATGACACTTTTAGATCTATGGTGAGGCAGAAACCTCATGGCAGAAAGGTACAAAAGAAAGAAATTGCTCACCCCAAGGCATCCGGAAGCTCAGAGGGTTAGAGTGCTGACAGGCTTCCTCCTTCCTCGACTTTTATTCTGTTCAGGCCTCCAGTCTTCTAGATGGTGCTGCCTACATTCATAGCGGATCTGGACCTCACTTTGTTGTCCTGTATGACAATCATCTCTGCAAATATTGTCACAGACACACCCACAGGTGTGGTTTATTAATTTCCTAGACATATCTCAATCCAATATGTCAACAACTGAGGTTATTCATCACACCTTCCTATGAAGTAATAGGCAAAGTTGACTGGGAATGCGTTTTTCTCTCTAGTAAGAGAAAGGTACATACAGGTAAGCTCTCTGCTCCGTGTCCCATCCTCAGTGAGAATGAAGTAGTTAGTGCAATACAATGAGCAAAAAGCCAGCGGATCATAGTCACCATCCCAAAAGCAGTGAACCAATACCACAAACCATCTTTCCTCATTTATTATACAGTGACAAGAATAAATCTTTATTGGTTTAAGCATTATCCACTTGGCATCTCGTGTTATCAGCTTACTGTATCCTGATACATGTCAATAATGAAACTGAGAACTCTACAAGTCTGAACTTCTCCAGTTTTTAGGGTCTTGAGTGCTCCCCAAATCCCAGGTGCTAAAGGCTTGGTCACCAACCTGTGGTGCTACTGGAGGTGATGGAATCTTTAGGAGGAAGAGAATGGCAGATGAAGGTCGGCCCTTGAAGATGTGCCTCTGAAGGGAATTCTGGGATCCCAGCCCCTTCCTGTCTCTTTCTCATGTTCTAACCCATGTTCCTGCCTCAATGAACTATGCCGACACAGGCTCAAAGCAGACGGGTCGGGCAAACATGAATTGAAACCATGAGCCCAAATAAACTTTTCTTCCTGCTGAGTCATTTCTGTCAGGTATTTTGTCACAGTAACTGAAAGTTGATCAATAGAAGTTAGCATATTTGACAATCCCTAGAATTATTTCTATTTGTAACCAGATGTTAATCTTATGTTTTATTTGTGACTTCACAAGGCTTGTTCAGTCAGTATTGCCTATCATTCAGGGAACACCTGAGTGTTTAGTATAGTCCTCCAGGGCACTGTCTTCCTCATTACCGTGGGGATAGGTACAAAGTTTCATTTCCTCCAAGGAATCCTTTACTTTTAGATTCATCTTCTCCCCACATGACAATATCCCCTCCTTATCACATCTGTGTTAAAGAAATTTTAAAAAATGAGATCCCTATGCAAAAGGTTGTTTTTTGTTTTGTTTTGTACCCAGGACCAAACTTGCAACCTCGTGCTTGCGAGGTAGGCTCTTAGGTGCTGAGCTAAATCCCCGGATCTCCAGTGCAAAAGTTTTAGAGGCGGTAAGACAAACACCATTCTCTGACTCTCTTTCCAAAGCTAAACTTGTACCACTAAGAAAGAGGACAAATGTTGGAGCGAGATTGCTTGAGTTTTGTGAGAAAAGGGCTGTTCTTTGTTTGGGGTGCTCTAATGAAACACCATAGACTAGGTAGCTTAAAAACACTTACTTCTCATGCCCTGTAGACCTGCAAGTCTTACATCAAAGTACCAGAAGACTTGGTTCTTGGTAAGCATCTTCATGTTGGCTTACTGACAGTCCCTTTCTTGTAGTGTTTGCCTCTGTAAACAGAGAGGGAATTTTGTCTCTCTTCCTTCTGTAAGAATATGAACCCCATCATGGGGGCTCTACTCCACAACATTATCTAAATCGATTTACCTCCCAGAGTTCCCTAACTCTAAGAAGCTGTATCCTGAGAGTTAGGGTTTCAGCATATGACTTTAAGGAGGACATAACATTAAGTCATCTGGGTTATTTGGCTTTTATTTAAATCTATTTCTTCACAGGTAAATATCTACTTCATAGTATTGATAGGAGGCTTAACTGATTTAATATATGTAAAGCCAGAATAGTTCATAATAAACAACAGTCATATAAAAACTGACCAATCTTGTTATTTCTATCAAAGCTAAGTGTAAACACTTATGGGGAAAAAGACTTCCTTGGGAAGGGGCAGACTTGCTTGGGAAGTGGGTATGCTGATGATACAGATACACTGGCTGATACATGGCTTTCGGAATAAAGAAGTATGGGATCAGAGTCTCAATGCAATGCTTAAATACTCTGCATGTTATTCTCATCAAGTGAATCTTTTTTCTTAAGATTTCTAGGAATGGAGAGATCACTTTGTCCTGACATCATTTATCCCATCAGAAATTTGCACTCTTCTAGCTTCTACTTGTAGTGGTCCGCTTCCCGAGGTATGAAGGTGCCAGAGAAATAATTTGGAAAGAAAAAAAATATTTATTCAAGCACAGGCCTGGTGATGCAGCCTCCAGTAGCCAATATGGAAGACTGCATGCCTAACAGCTAAAGGGCAGGGTTTTTATCCTATAAAACCGCAAACAGCTGCTGGTCTCACAATGAGGGGGGGTGAATGGGGGGGTGGGTGTTCACGGTACACTACAGAACAGGAACAGGGTGGTTACATTTCTTGGAAAGAGTAAGGTTCAGGTGGGCTAACAAGCAAGTTTAGATTAGGCAAACATCCTCTGGGGAAGGCACATCCTACAAACAAGCAAGTTATCCTGCACACAAGGAAGTTTAGATTAGGAAAACATCCTGTTCTGCTCTTAGAGTTACCTTTGATCTTTCTCTTGCCTCTGAGGAGACTTATGAGGTGTTTTTTTATATATATAGGTTACAATACTACTTATTAACTCCAATTTTTAGTTTTCAGATACATGGAGAGTAAATCTAAAATCTCTTGAATATATCACTCCTTTTAAAAGTTTTCTGCAGCATTTTCCACACCCACAAGTCTTTTCCACCGTTGACATCTCTAACACATGTGACAGCTCATCCTGTGGTTTGGTACCTTTATTTCGGTGCCATGGCATCTCAATTTGCCCATGTCTCTTGTGTGAACACAATGCCTCAGTACAAAGGATGCCAGGTGGCCCCAGGTTCTGGCTTGTTTTACAAACTACACTTCTGTTGATGCAGCCTACATACTCATTAATTACTCTGGCACCTTATTAACATAACTTGCATTTATTGTGCTTGTAGTGCTGTTCCTGAACACCATGTATTCATTCAAGCAGCAAAGAAGTTCCATGCAGAGAATTGTTATTTTTTACTACATTTCATCCCATTATATACAGCCAATCATCATAAACTGACAAAGCGTTTTAATATGATAGTTCTGTGACATACCGCATTTCTATCCCACATAGGTCATACGAAAATTTAATAAACTTGCCTATCATGTTTTCATTCAAGTCCTTGATAGAACTTGGAACAGATCAGGGCATGACACCAGAAACTTGTCATCAATCTATTACTGAGCATCCTTTATTATAAAATTTGAAAGAAGTTTCAAATTGTATTTATCTCTCCATTAAGATTTCACAAGACACCTTGTCAAGTTCAGAAACACTAGGTCTATAACATCTAAAAGTCCCAGAACCCTACCCTTATCTGTTTACAACAAGAAAAATGTTACAAGGAAATGATACTCTTTGAAAACACAGCTGCCAGTATTGACTTTTAAGTGTTTGTAAAATGACATTAATAAACCACAGTTGAATAGTAGGTGGCAATTTTGTCCACTCCACATTTTTGAAAATCAGAATATAGGTGAAGAGAGTTTCCATAGACAAGGACCAACACTTTATACATCCATATGCTCTGTGAATTCGAACATCCCTGGGCAGGTTAGGGGCTGCTAGATGCTTCTTTGCAGGAAGATGTCCCAGGAGCTTTATTAGAAGATCAGTGACTCAACATAATAAGACAAATATCCTGTTCCAGAAATATGACCGTAAGTCTTTCTAAAACTTAAGACTCTTCTTATTCAACCAAGTACCAATCCAGGTGGGAATAAAATGTACTTTAAGGATGGAATGTATCAGGAGGCATGCATTTTGTCTGTACGTAATGGCTGAATAGCAGACATAATTTCTCTTTAGAGTAGGGTGTGAGCTGCTTACATTTCTCTTTAGTTCCAGAGACCAAGATTTGAGTCCTGACTCTACCACTTAACAGCTGTGACACTGAATTTGTTTTTGGAGAGACATTTCTGGTCCCTAATGAAAAACACATTTTATAATTATTAAAAAAATTTTTAGAACCTTGCTTCAAGTCAATTGTCTGACAGTACCCAGCACACATTAGAGTTACTTTTGCTATCATCTCTTTCTTTCAATTTATTTGAGATTCTAACATCAAAACTAGACGTTTCCCTTCTTGATGTATATTTTATTTTAGACTTTTTTGAACTCCTTAGCATGTACTGAGTCCTTTTTAGCTTTCTTTTGCTAATAATCACTGTTTCTTTGCCTAACATAGTTTTCTCTCACTGAAAGTAGTTCTTACAGTCGACAGAAGCTCTTAGTCTAAGTAAGTTTCCTTATTCTGGGGACCAATAATCTCTATAGAGTTTACATGTGAAAGTTTTTATTTTGACCTCTTGGAAAAGACATTTTCCGTGAAAAAAATGAGAGAAAAAAATAGTAATCTACTCTCCCTCCATTGCCAAAGAATACTGAACTCAAGGGACCATGAAGCCCAATCAGAAAGCAGAGCCAAACAAAGAATAAGCTAGATAGACTCTGCAGCACAGACTGTGGAACGGGCCCTGCCTTCCCTTTACTGCGGTACACTGAGACCCTTCAAACCAGGAGAAGACAACAGAATCTGATAACTATCCTCACAGAGACTTGGGAAGCTGAAGGGAGCCTGAAGGAAAAGTAGGGACAGAAGGGTATCAGGAAATAATTTCCTCTTAGGAAATGATCCTCATGGTTTACTAGAAGTACTTACCTCTTATGTACAGTGAAACCCTGCATCTTGTTGCAGAAGACTAGATTTTTATGAAGTAGAGTTTAATCTTATCTTTGATTCTAATCTTGGGTTTTTCTTCCTCAGTTGGTTACTGTTCATGAGGCCCCATTTGCCCTGTTATTCCAAGCAAACAGTTTATGATCCAAGTTCTAAAGTCAGTATACGTACACACCAATATCTCAAGCATAGTGTCACGTTGCTGTTTCAATGTTTTAACCTTTGACAGGTATGCTTCTGATGAGGAAAATTCTGAGTCTCTAAATTTACTTATAAAGGGCCACAGGATGGGAGGATGGAAGGAAGTAGAGAGGGGAGAAGTTAATTGGTAATAAGCAATCAGCCAAAAATAAATAAATAAAAGACCATTCCACATTCTTGAATGCATGTTAAAACCTTAACACAAATCTTACCCGGACCTCAGGTGCAAATCTACCCTGCATGGAAATTCAGCCAATCCAGAGGCAATAGCTCCTTCTCCTATGGACTGCTCTCCTATCCCAAAACATTCCTGGACTCAGGTAATCCTATGTGTCTTATCTATACACAATGAGGCTTTGATGTAAACTACTTTTCTTCTGCTTTCCTCAAATTTTCATTACATAGTGTTCCTTTAGATCCAAAAGACAGTTTTCCAACTACCCCTAGTCTTGTTCCTAAAGACAGTGGAAACCTACCCCAGGATCCATCCTTTTATCTGGCTATCACCCATAATGGCTCTTATTTCAGATCTATCTGAGTCTCAGAAGTTCTGGGTTAACAAATACTTTGTACTGGTAGTCAACATTATATTCATAATTAGATTTGGGGTACAGAGTCTGTCATCTCAGTTTTTAAATTTTTTTTATTAGACAAAAGAGGACAGAACAAAGCAGAGCAGAACAGAACAATGTAAGCAACACAGTACTTCACCACAAGATAACCCAATATTAACAATAGCTACCATAATGTCTCTTTTTTTGAAATAGTTAAGCATATCTTCACATACAATAGTATCAAACATAACAAAATAGTATAAAACCATTCAAGAGAATGAAAATATTACAGAGCATTGAGCACCAAATAACCGAAAACAAATGATAGCTACTATATTATCTCATTTGCCATAAAAAATTTGTTTATACTGTCACACACATTAAAATCCAATAAGGTACAACATGATAGAACCAATGGAAACAGGAGAACAAAAGCATGGTAGGACTTCAAAGCAAGATAATGTTAAATTAGCAATGGCTATAATAATGTTTTGTTTTCTTCAAAATAGCTGTTCATACCATCACAGATAATAAAATCAAACAAAACAGAATAAAACCATTCCAACTAATGAATGAAAACATTATAAGACTTCAAAGCAATGTGATGGGAACTCATGATTACTATAAAATCTTATGTACTCTGACCATTTCTTACAGTAAGGAAACTATATGGTATTTACACATATGAGTTTGATTTGTTTCACTTATGAGTATGGTCTCAAGTTGCATCAATTTATTTATAAATATCTCAATGTGATCATTCTTTATAGCTGAGTAGTACTCCATTGTATAAAAATACCACAACTTTTTTATCCATTCCTCACATGATGGACCCTTAGGTTGTTTCCAAGATCTGGCTATTACAAATTGTGCTGCTTTAAACATGGGTGCACATATATCACTGTGGTATGATGTTTTCAGTTCTTCTAGGAATATGCCTAGAAGTGGAATAGCTGGAACAAATGGGACTTCCAATCCCATTTTTGAGGAATTTTGAGGAATCTCTAGACTGACCTCCACAATGGTTGCACCAGTCTACACTCCCACCAACAGTGCAGGAGAGTCCCTTTTCCCCCACAGCCTCTCCAGCATTTGTTGTTGGTAGTTTTCTTGATCCTGGCCATTCTTTCTGGAGTGAGATGGAATCTCAGTGTTGTTTTAATTTGCATTTCTCTAATGACCAATGATAGTGAACATTTTTTCATGTATTTATTTGCCATTTGTATTTCTTCATCTGAGAACTGTGTATTCATCTCAGATGCTCATTTCTGGATTGGGTCTTTGAATTTCAGGAGTCTGATTTTTTAAAATTCTTTATATGTTTTAGACAGATGTCCTTTGTCTGAGGCAAATAGAGAGCCAGTTTTTCCAACACCATTTATTGAAGAGACTGTCCTTCTTCCAGTGAACCTGCTTGGCTCCTTTATCAAAGATAAGGTGGTTGAGTGTGTTTGTAGTTGTGGTTGTATCTTCTAATCTATTCCATTGATCTTCGGCTCTGTTTTTATTCCAGTACCATGTTGATTTTACTACTGTTGCTTTGTAGTATAACTTCAACTCAGGGATTGTGATGCCTCCTGCCTTGCCTTTGCTGCTTAGAATTTCCTTTGCTTTCTTTCTTTTTCACTCTCTTTCTTTCTCTTCCAGCACTATGTATGATAGATAGTATTTTAGCACACTAGCTAGTCCTTGGATAATCTAATCTCTATTTTATTCATTTAGCCAATTCACGATTTTCAAAATAGACTGCCTATAATAAATGCTCTTTTAATCAAACACCTAGATTTGTCACAATTTTCCTGAGTGGGCTGAAGTGCAGTATCAGCCAATGTGGTATGCCTTGGAAAGGATCATACCCTGGAAAAATATTGAAGGTACATCAGTTAATTATGTCAACTTTGCATACAACTATTTCTTGGTTGTATGAAGATCCAATGGGAGGATTTGTGGCATTCACTGGTATCTGTAAACTCTTGCTATATATTTTCCCAGGAAGTTTGTATTCAAAGTATTGACAAAAACTACAAACCTTCTGTGTAGGTTGAGCTTTTTCTGCTTTAAGCATCTGATTCACAATTTTCACCTCTGTGTTTTTTTCTTTACCCCTGCTTTCTTTGAATTTTGAATTTATGGTTTTTCTTTTGGTATTTGTGCTCCCAATTTTTTCTAGGAGCTCTTCCTCTTTTCAGATAACTGATATTCAGAAGGAAGATTCTTAAGAAAGTTCGTAATAATAATTACTACCACAAAAGAAGAAATGAAGTCAATGTGAACAATGTTTTGCACAATAGATTCATTATCTTAATATATGGTTTCTGATGAACATCAGATATGGAGAATACTATATCCCCACATCCAAAATGAAAAGAGAACTTGATCTATGAGATAATCTTATAGGTTACCACAGTCAAATTTACATGCATACCACTAAATTTAGAAAATATTCCTTCATCATCCAGAGCAATAAGAATAGGTGTTACTGACTTCAATTTTGGGAAATATTCATATTTTATTGATAGACTTGTTGACCTTTGATCTACAGCATCTATCTCCATGCTTTCTCATCCCATGTCTGCACATAACACAGATATAATACATTACAAGTTAACCTTTGATTAGACACAAACTTGGAAAAAATATGAAACCTTGCAGCTGAATGTCACCCAGAAGCAGGAGGAGGCATGCAGCCAAGCTTGTCCAGTTCCCTATTTCAACACATGGTGTTGCTTGGATATCAGTTTATCAACAGACTGAATTTCCACCACAACTTTTTGAGTAGAAAGCTTTGCAAGAAAACTACATTGAGTGCGAGCTTTCAGAAAGATAGAAAAACAATGCCAGGTAAGTTATTTTTAGGAAAATGTCTTTTTGTTTCAGGTTTATAATTTCCTAGATTTTTCTCCTTTAATTCTTCAAACATTTTAATCAAATTTTATCATGTATAGAACATTTGAATAAGTAAGATGGATTCTTCATCAAGAGCCCAAGAAACACACACATGAACTTTGACACAAGAAAGATTATTAATCATTCCTTTACACAAGGATATAAGAAACCTTTCTAGCTTTGAAAAATATTCATTCTCTGTTCTATACATGTTGTGCCACAGATTCATTATCCTAATAAATAGTTTCTAATGAAGATCAAATACAGAGAATACCATATCCCCATACCCAAAATGAAAACAGAACACATGTAGAGCAGAGAATGAAGTGAGAAAAAACTGGCATGAAGTGAAAGCATCTTAAATCCATGAACTCAATTAAGTAGCCAGTGATGTCAACACTGCAATCACTGTAACTTAATAGTGCATTTTATAGTGCAATGCTGTAAAACTGCAGACTTAAATGTGAAAAAAGTACTGTTCAAAACCATACTTTTAATGAAGATTTAATGATCTAGGAAGGTTCACAACATAGATAGATAGATAGATAGATAGATAGATAGATAGATATATAGATAGATGAAAGATAGATTATCGTTTTCCAAAATCAAATACAATATACACAGAAAAATAAATAAATAATGCCAGTCAAATGTCAACAAAAGTAAGGTATGGGTAATCTTATAATTTTTTTTTCCATTTTGAAAATGTTTACAAATTTTCTAAAGATGATATGCACTGCTTCTAGAAACAGATAAGATAAAATCATTTAAAGTTATAAAGAAATAACTATTGTAGACATGATAGGCCCTGTAAGTCAACTGTTTCAAACCAATGAAGCAATAAGATGAGGGCTCTGAATTATTCTTGTCTTGGAAATGAGAATAGGAAAAGGGGCAGAACTAAGTAGTCTGGTGAGGTTCAACTAATTGAAAGCATGTAAAAATGTTCTTATTCCTTGGAATAAGTAAAATTTTATTTATTTATTTCCTTATTTGCTTATTGGTTTATTTAGAAAAGACCTGCCCCAAGTATTGGGTAAACAAAGTGAAATTTTGCTATACTGCAAATGAAATAAAATTTTGCCATACAATTCTTTGTTCTTCCTTTTTGGGTTCAGAAGAAAGAATGAGAGAAAACAGGAAAAGACAACAAAAGATTCAAAATGTTCCACAAATTCCTCGTATCTGAGTCCCTCCTTCTGTTTCTGATCTTTCATTATTGAAGGTACAGCATTTTTATTCACAGACAAAGGGACCTTGTCTGTCTCTCTTTTAGGGCTGAGGACTTTTTCTACTGTTTAGCCAGCATTACAGAGAATACTTGATCCAGTGGAAGTAGATGCCAAAGATATGCAAAAGCAAATGAAGGAGCGCTTGGAGGACGTAATCCTAGACCTGTCCAGTAGCAGGCACTCTGGTAAAGTGACTGGCCTCATGACCGGCTTCCTATGAAGGAGCAGTTAGCTTTGCTTGGTCAGAGCTAGTTATAGCCGTTCTTATCACTATTCTAAAAAGCTCAGTTCCCTTCCAACCCCTTGAGTAAGCACAGACAACAGGGTAAGGATATTAGGGATGGTAGCTACTATTTCTCATTTGGGATGTTTTTTCTATGTAAAATAAAAATATTAACTTTTAAGATGTATCTTATATAATGGAAATTCTCACTGTACTTTGAAGGTTCACTCCTAAAACTCATTTGCAATCTTTATTATTATTCTATTCTCAATCATTTGAAAGGCTAATTAGTTATGAAATCCATTTTCTTCTTCAAATATATTATTCTTTAGAACATATAATTCAGAAACTGTAAGACTTGAATTTCTCAAGTTGTGAGATGCTTGGTTTTATTCTGTATATATTTTCAATATCAAGTTCAAGGTCTCTAGACCTCAAAAACAATCTATCTCACAGATTTTAGTCCACAAATATCTGAACCAATAAAAGTATATGTTTGTGAGAGAGAGAGAGAGAGAGAGAGAGAGAGAGTGTGTGTGTGTGTGTGTGTGTGTGTGTGTGTGTGTGTATGTGACTTCACTTTCCATTTACCTGCTTGTATTTCATGTTCATGGCTAGATTTAAAAATTCTATCATTGCCTTTAAATTTGTTCACCCAGGAAAAACATTTTACCTTGATTTTTCTAAGCTGTTGAATCCACTATCAGTTACTCTCTCTGTAAAATGAACACAATAAATTATCCATCTCATAGAATTATTATAATGTAAGAAATGATACATGCAAAGTGCTTAGAAGAACATATAATTAAGCATTTAAGATATATTAGGTATGTAATAGCAATTGCTATCTTGAGCCTTCTTGCTCCTCCCTACCTCTCTGACAGTGGCCTTCTGAATGATCTCTCTGCCAGTCAAATATATTCTCTCAAGCCTATTGTCTACAGCAAGGCCAGTGTAAACCTATTAAAGTGAAAACTCTGGCCAGTTTAAAGTATGGCACTTTGGCTTGATAATTAATTTTGGCAAAGGAGTGACATGCTGCCTTTTGCTCTGTAGGATGCCCAGCAGCCCGCCTGGTGGCTACTCACCAATGAAAGTACCATCTCTCTCCTCTAACACCAATTAGAGTAATCAAAAATTTCTCTGAATGTCTATTAAGGGTCAAAATCATCCATGTTAAGAATCTCTGCCATGTGTACAGAATTTTAGAAGCTCCTCACGTAGAAATTAATCTTTAAACTTAGCATAAAAGTTTCCCATTATCTTCTCTCTAATTCTACAGTCTTTTTGAAATCAGATTCTATGCTTCCTTTAAACTAAAAAAAAAAAATCCTGTTCTCCAATTCTTTGTATATTCAGATACTTCATTCCCCATAGGAGAAGTCATACCACTTTTACCTTGTGTATGTAATTAACATATTTTTTCTTCTACTCCAATCTCCAATTTTAGTAAGTATGCTTGAAAACCACCTAGAGAGTGTGAAAACAGTACTGGACCCCAACTACTGCCCCAGGGTCTTTAATTCAGCAGGTGAGGACAGGAGGATTTGTGTGTGTGTGTGTGTGTGTGTGTGTGTGTGTGTGTGTGTGTGTGTGATGCCTGGAATAAACCCCAGGGTTTTGCATACCTTGGGCAAATTTCTACCACTAAGCTACATCTCCAGCCCCAGGAACTCACATTTTTAACAGATGCCCTCGGATTGCCCTTCCCTTCTCAAAAGCTATATCCTAGTGCTTTGAGGACTCTGCTTTACTCTTTTTTTATTTTAAAGAGAAAAAAGAACAAGGAAAGCAAAACAGAATAAAATCAATCAAAATAAGTAAAATATAGGACTTCCAAACCTTGTGAAATCAACCATAGTTACCACAATGCCTTTATTGTCTTCAAAACAGCTACAGATACAACCTTCAGACATATTAAAAATTGAACAGAGCACAATAGAATAGAAATAATAAAAACAAAACAATGAATGCAACGAAGGATATCAAAACAAGCCAGTAGCAAATACATAATGGCTTCCATTACATGTCTTGCTATCTTTTAAATAGCTGATCGTGCCATCAGAGTTAACATAAACAAAACAAAATACTCCCCCCCCCCCCAAAACAATGAAAATGATATGGTTTCCAGGCAGGGATCTCCTCCCATGGGTTTGGTTCTCTCCCTCCGTAGTCCACAAATGGCACTGACCCAAGGAGAGAGGTTTGGGTCTGGCTCTGCTCAATAAGGATCGACAAAAATCTAAAATCTTAGAAAATCTTAGATCTCCTTCATTCAATACAATACCATGACCTACTTACCGAGCACATTTTTCTTACCCATTTTTATCCTCATACAGACTAGAAGAACATTGTTTAAGAAAATTAAGAAGGGCAATGACCTGATTATTTTATTCCAATAGTTGTATTTTAAAGTACATGTGCTTAGCAAGAGAGGCATCTTTTTCCTGTGGAAGCTAGCTTTGAAAACACCACACTTCTATTCCTGTAGAGACTCATCAAAATTACCTGCTCTGCTCTGCCAGGACCTAACCCCAGGGCAACTTTTATAGCATCATGAGGATTTATGATTCCAGGCCCCAGTGGGAGGCTCTGCAGAGCCGCCACATTCACAGCCTTCAGCAACAGCAGCGGCTGGGTAAGTTTAACAGCCTGACCTGAGCCTGGCACCTCAGGAAGGAACTCGTGTGTTGCAGCCAGGAGTCATGTTTTCAGATAAATAACTCAAGAGGAATAGCCCCTGCCACCTTATTTCATCAACATGCTTGGCTAGTCAAGTTTAAAAATGATTATCACTGACAATAGAGAGCAAAGTTTTATGAGTAAATTAAGAAGGTTTAAAGAAATCGGACTATGGATTGTTATAAAATGTTTAACAACTCTGAGATTTACAGGAACCTGGTGCAGTAGATCAATGACACTGGGCTCTCAAAGTCAGTCTAGGCTCAGTCCTTGGCTCTTACCCTTGTTGTTTGTGCAGACTCTCAGGCTTGATTTGCTCACAGCAAAATAGTTGCAGATGCTGAGCATTTATCACATCTCAGATATCATGCTAAGAGCTTTACCTACAATGTCACATTTTCATCCCGTTTCATAACTGTCACAAAGAGAAACTGAGGCAGGTCATGTAACCTGGTGAAGACAACACAGATAGAAAATGTCACTGAAGACTTCACATCAGAGCTGTCACCTGCAAAGACCCATGTTCTTTATGCCCCGCATGCTGTACTATTTCCTCCTTTTCTATTCCCTTCTGGTTTTATGAAGGACAGATGAAGTCGTGATTGTGAGAGACCCGCACTTGTTATAAACACCAACCTACCAAGAGGCACTGTTGCTATTATAGGAAATGTTTTCTGTGGCCAGCTACTGAAACTTTTCAATACTGATACAGAGCACTCTAAAAAAAAATCCATTCACTTCACATTAGCACATTTACCTTACACTGTTGTCCTGTACTTTAATGGGAAGATACAGCGTTAGCGGATTATTTACTAAAAATAACAATAGCAGCAACATCTGGGGTATCCTAAGTGGTAGGCACTATTCCAAGAATTTAACATGTATTGTCTTATTTCAAATTCAAACACTGTGTGCTGTCTTGATTTTCTACATTTTACAAAGAGAAAACTGATAAATAGATGATAGATAGATAAGTTAAATAATCCAACCAGTAATGAACAGCTACTGAATGGAGCCAGGATTCAATCTGGTCCCTTTAATTGTCTTAAGTGTTACAGAAGCATCATTTGATAGCTTTGCTTTGGGCATAAAATTGCAAATAAACTAGTAAATACAGAAGCAAAGGCAGTCACTATTTAGTGCATATAAAACCCACTTGTTACCTTGTTAAAATGCCAATATCCAGGCCTAAACTTCTGAGTTTCAAATTCAGAAGGTCTTTGACATAGAAATCCGCAATTTAGTAGATAGTTTTAAAGCAGGCAGCTTCATCCAGGTGGCTTTTTAGTAGATAGTATGAGAACTGTACTTCTAGAAGTTCTGCAAGAGATCAAATATCTTTTCCTGAATGGAAGAAAGTTTTGACATCAACCATAAGTTATTTATATGAATATTTTTCATGGCTTAAGTCTCTTTCCAAATGATTTGACATGTTCATCTGTGACTATTAACTTATTGAATGAGAAATGCCAGAGAAGCAACATGAATTTCCTGTTCTCAAAAAAAAAAAAAAAAGAGTGTAATTAGGGCATACTAACCACAAAAAATAGAAGCCTTGTACAGTTATGAGAGTGCTTGAAGGTTTGCTTGTTTTGAATAATTGTTGAAAATGAAGCTTGTCTCATTTCTTTCCCCCAGGTTATATCACTCACCAAGAAGCCTTGTCTTAACACTGCTATGCTTAGAGATTCAACCAAAAGGGCCCCGACCAAGGTAGCTCCTCAAAGTCCTGTTCCCCAGAAGTCTCCAGCCATTTCAAGAAAACATGTGTCCACAGGACTTGACTCTGTAGTACTACCCAGGGCTAAGAGTGCAAAGTGCTGAGCCCTCAGGAAGTGAAAATGCAAAGCAGCAGTTTGCCCATGCAAACTGGTGTCTAGTGGGTGTCTCCTGCATATATATCAAATGATAATGAATGATAGAAAAACTTCTAATACAAATCCCAAACCTAGAAATAATCTCAAATTCATATAAATTTTATCAGGAAGAATAATTTGAAAAATTTTTTAAATAATATCTGTAGAATAAGGTAAGTTTTGAAGCTTTCAAAGTAAAAACTTCCTTTGAATTTGAACTTCCCAGAGAAACCCAAAGAACAATGAAAGGGGACAGGTGACCAGCAGGTACCAGGTGCTCTGTTCCTGAAGTACCACTCCCTGCAAGCCACCCACTGATACTGGAAATACACAAACCAACACAGAGTTCATAAGAATTGTGAGGGCTTTCAGAGTCATCTCACCTCGGCAACTGGAATTTGCCTTTCCTTCCTCTTCTCTTCCCCATCAAGCAATAATATTCAACTTGACCGAAAATTTCTGGTTCTTGCTGGGCTCAATCACTTTGTGTCATGTTGAAACTTGCATTTATCAGCCTGGCACTGCTAGGTTGATTCTATATAGCAGTAGTTGGCCTTGACACAGATGAGAGAATTCGTGTACGTATCCCTGGCAGCCAAACACTCTCTGTAGAATAAAAAAATAGTCCCCAAAGAATTGGTCTCAAATCCAGTGTTTCCATGGCTTCAAAAGTTTTTAAGCAAAACATGTAAGACTATGAAAATAAGCAAAAACTGAAATAACAGTCTCATCACTGTATCAATAGTATAAAATGTTATCAATCAGTTATATTTAATAGCTGTTTTCATCACCAGTAGTTTTCTTGTATATATCAAAAAATAGTCATAAGAGCTCATATATATTGCATCTTCTTCATCATGGATTTAAAAACTCTTTCACTCTATGTAAATGGGTCAATGATTCTGTCATGCCCCTGAAGGAACAGAATGAGATGGAGTACAGATTTATTTGACAAGGGACACATAACACTGATCTGAAAAAGAAGATGCTGTTTGAGGAAGAGAGGAGCTCACATCTCTATGACCTTTAGCATAAAAAGCCCTCTTACTGATTCTGAAATACTATCTGACTTTTCTTTGGTGAAACTAGGGGCATGAATGGCCCAGCAGTCTCATGGGAAGTCTTTGGGAAGCTGAAACTGATCTCAAGGGGTCATCCACATAAGGAGTATGAAACTTCCCGACACTGTCACATCCTGGCCCTGACTCGCTCTCTAAGTAACTTTCAGCTCTAAATTAGAAATTGTTAGGCAATGTTAAAGGAAGAAAAATGTCAGATGGAACTGGGGTGAGCTATAGACTCAATTATGAAGGGACAGAGGTTTGTTGTAGCCCTAACTGAACCTACACTAACCTTCCCACTGTTCCCACCATGGGCCTTTTATCTCTCCGAACTGCTTACACACACTTTTGTCTTAGACTCTTCTTTCTTAATGGACAAAGATATTTGCTGTGTAAGCTTTAGCTAGTGATGCAGAATATCAAGAAGGTCACTTATAATTCTGAGCCACAACCCTGCATCAGAAATCTCAGAAGCATTTTGTTTCCAGCAGAGGCTTTTACAAGCTGATGGGCAAGTGAATGTCACAGGACCATAAGAAGGACAAATAGATATAAATTGGTGCAGGAGGTCCCACTTATGGGCTTTCCTTGCCAGGAAAACAGTGCTTCCCTCCCCTAGATCCCCATGCTTGAAGTTTATGAAAAATGTGGTTAAAAAAAATAGTACTTACCTGGAGGACACTGAGAAAGATGATAGGAAGGTAAGAAAGGACATCTGAAACTTTTAAGCAAGTCTACTACTTTGAGCTATTGAGGGGTACATTTCTTGCTCTGAGACATTCAATGCCAGTGAATGTCTCAGAATTTAAAGTGCTAGAAATCAGTAATCATTTCAACTAATATAGAACAGACTGTAGCCTATGATACTTCCTTGATATCTGTCAAATATTCCATAATATTTCCTCTATATGTCTCAGGTTTTCAATGGTTCTGCTCAGCAGATCAACCTCTGACTTTGGGAAGTTGTTTTAGGGTCCAGGAAACCACAACCGCCTATGGAGAGTAGCAGTAGTTTATCAAAACTGGGTCATGGAATTAATCTACCCCATGTGTGGCAATGGGGGCATAGAGTCTTTCTTTAAAAATCTTTTGTGATCTAAATTCTTAACAATTGCTGAGATTACTGCTGAGTTTTAATAATATATATGTAAACTTCAAAGTAGCACATTTTTATTGTTTTTCTTTAATCTGTTTTTTAATGGTAATGGGGACTGAGCCCAGGGCCTTCATATTCAGCTACATTCCCAGCCCCTTTTATTGTTTATTTTGAGACGTGGCCTCACTAAGTCATTAGGCTGTCTAGGCTGGGTTGAACACAAAATCCTCCTGCCTCCCTGAGTATGGGATTACAGGCATGTGACAACATGCCCAGCTGTTTAATCACCACTTTACATGAAAAGAGATCACCCTGTGCTACAGTCTGGGAGTGGTTTGAGTGTGTCCCCAAAGTGTTGGGGTTTGGTCCTCTGTGTGGTGGTACTGGGAGATGACACAGAATGTTTAAAAACTAGAACTTAATGGGCGATAATTGAGGCACTGCTCTTGGAGGTAAATGAAGTAGTTGCCATGGGATTCTGATTCGGCCTCGTGAAAGTGTTAGAATTAGCCTGACTTTTGAATTGCTTTCATCCTTCTTTGCATGTGAGCTCTCTCTTGCACATGCCCTGCTATCATGAGATGTAGCCAGATGAGGCCTCTATAGAGGCAGCACTATGCTGTTTGGACTCTCAATCTCCAAAGCTGTGAGTCAAACACATGCACTTCTTTTCTTTATAAAGTTCCTATCCTCGAGTGTTTCACTACAGCAACACAAAACAGACCAACACCCCTTGCTACATAATTGGCAACCCATTATTATAACCCGACAATATTCTTTCCCTATAATAACCCTACATTATTCTTTCACAGGTGTTCCCAACATCTGTAGTACTGGGCTAAGCTATCAGGTGCATAGTCTTCCATTTAAACAGTGTGGTGGAAATGAAATATGATTGTAAATACAAGGAACAAAATTCAAATAATTTCAATTCTTTATCATATTGGATTAGAGTGTTTCTTTTTTAAAAAATTTGAGGTATAATTTATATCTAAAAAATGCACTCAAAGTTCAATGAATCTTTTTTATTTGTCTTATTACTGTACATTTGTAGTACATAATAATTACATTCATTTATGGAATCGATACATATACATGTTTCATCTTAATAATTTTTATTTCTCCAAGTTTTCCTTTTTTCTCCCTTCCCAGATTCCCTATCATCTCCACAAAGTTTACCACCTTGTTTCTGACCATCTCTATTTTTTAAAAATTATTTATATATTGGATTTATCATAAAAAATGAACCGTGTGATATTTGATCTTCTGTATGCAATTTCACTTAGAATTGTGGTCTCAAGGTGAATCCATTTTCCTACAAATGACTCTAATTTATCCTTCTTTATAACCAAATGGTACTCCATTGTGTTTATATCACATTTTCTGCATCCATTCATCTGTTTGATGGACATATAGACCATTTCCAAAGTTCATGTGTTGTACCACTATTATGTGTTGCGCTGCTATAAACATAGGCATGCTTGCACCACTGTAATAGTATGTCTTTAATTCTTTTGGAAAGATTGCCAGAAAAAGCATAGCTGGATAAAGTAGAATTTATATTTTTAGTTTTTGAGGAATCTCCACCCTGATTTCCATTGTTGTTGTACCAGTTAATTCCACCAGTACATATTTTGATTTGATTTTAGTACAGCATAAGAACTATGGGTCTAGATTCAGTCTTCTTCATGTGAACAAGCAATTTCCCAGAGGCATATTTTAAAAAATCTATCTTTTCTTCAGCGCATATTTTTGATCTTTGTCAAAAGTAGATGGTTAAAGGTATGCAGGGCTATTTCCAATCCTCAATTCTACCCCACCAGCCAATATGTGTATTTTTGTGCCATATGCATATATTATATATTACAGACTAATCTACCTACCAGAGTCAGTGAGGGTGCTTGGAAAATGCAATTTCCTGAACTGATCCTAGACCCAATGCATTAAAATTTGACAGCCAGTATCCCAGATAATTAACAAGCATACTAAAGTGAATAGATTTTCTTATTTAAGGAGAGACTTCAATAATCATATGATTCAACCCTAAAATCTGAATTTCTCTTTGGAAAAATTATAGGAGCAGAACTATAAGAAGTAAGAGACTTTCAGGGGTAAGAAAGCATTTCCTCAATATCCCTCAATGTCTCATGTAAATAAACTACATATTATTCTGACTTAAAAGCCAGACCAAAACAGTGGCATGTTATCATGCAGTGCTTGAATCTGCTAAAATGATTTATTTTCCCTAAACTGGTGTTACTAAATATGTAGAGTGCAACGATTCACAAAAATGAAATCTGTCATAGTTTCCTCTACAGGTCTCTACTTTGTGATGAAGGCCATAGGAACAAGTCCAAGAGTTTCTGTGCTTTTTTGATTAAAACGAGTGGTTAATTGCATTGGTACCATTACATCAGATTCAGTGACTCTATTTTCTCCCCTTAAATTATAGTCAGTTGCATGAATTGTAATCAGTCCCTATTTTGGAAGTCAACCTCTCGACAGTCTCTGGAGAATTGCCACTTATTTTTCTCCATATTAAAGTTTTCATACCACACCAGTTACACAATAGGATCAGTGAGGTCAGAAGAAGAGAAAATCTGTAGTTATTGAATTCCACAGTTCAGGTGCAGAATCTGGGGCAATTATCACAATTGCAATGGGGCCAAATACTAACATGCTACATATTGTGAGTTCCTGAGCATCCTCTTCCCTCATAAAATATGGTAGACTTCGGGGCAACAAGTATCTGAGAAAGGTACTATAGACAGGTCTAGAGAAAGAAATTTCCTACTTTAAAAGTAATGTAACGAGTCCAGAAGGGCAATCAAAGTGACTTGACAATATTGTTGAAAGTCAAGGTTATTTCAGAAATCAAATTTTTTTACTAGAAAAGAAGAAAACAAATCATTTTAAATACATTACTTATTTAAATTCAACAAGCTGTTATATTGCATGCTGCAGGAGAGCAGGGAGGAACAGGAAGGCCTGCAGAGGAGTCAGGTGCAGTAAAAAGCACACAGTAGGTGTGGAATAGGGTTCCACTTCCTAACTAAAGGGCAAAAGAGCTGCAAAAGTCAAGAGCTATGTCCAATGAATGGTGAGCAGGACCACGGAAAGTTAGTGAGGAAATTCACAAAAGCCAACAAAGACTTAGAACCCAAAGAGTAAGTTAAATGGCCTTCAATTTGGGGAAAAGAAATAGATTTTTATTCTTTTTGTTTTTGTTTTGTTTGTTTAAAAAACATTCTTTAAAAAGGTAAGTTTTAAGGTATGAACTGACAGTTTCTTTTCCACAAAAGGGAAATGTGAACCACCCCCATGAAGTCAGTTTTAGAATTTAACATAATTTTTAAGAGATTGCATAATTAAGATAAGTACAAGAATTTTAAAAATATTTGAATTGGTTCAAACATAAATTTATGATTATTTTATGGGGAGATGGGCCATATCAAGTGGGTCCTTCTTATATCTTTCATTATTTACATTTTCACATATTTACAATATCTGAGGATTTGTGGGAATAAGTATTTAGTCAAAATATCTAACACATCTCAAAGGAGGGGAGATCCACTGTTTCAAAGAATTCAAACCATTCTCATGGCAGAAGAGTGCAGTAAAGCAAAGTTGTTTACTCCATTGAAAACAAAGCAAGATAATAGTACCAGGGAGAGATTTACACCCCAAAGACGCTCCTCTGGTGATCACCTTCAACTGAACCCCACTGCCTAACAGCACAATCAGGGTGAACATCAGTGGATTCATCCACTAATGAGTACAGCACTCCTATGATCCAAGCACCCTCCAGGAGCCTCTTAATACAGTGAGACCGACAATTAAGCTTAACTGGCACAATATCAATTATTATGGTTGCAAGCACTTAAGTTTGGCTAAAGTACAGAAAACATGTAGATAAGAGTAATAAGAAATTAGCCTAGGAAGAAACATTAAAGTTTTGGTAATGAGAAGGGGACCAAAAGTTGGAGGAGCAGGGAGGGAGAGAAAGGGTAGCAGCTGAGAAACAAACAAATAATGAGAAAAAATAATAAAGACATACTATATACATGCACCAACTCCCCATGATGATTATAATTGTTATATACTACAAACATGTACTAATAAAAAAGTAAGAGTGTAAAAACATATCTTAAACCTTAATTGGTAGATAACAGAGAAATATTGCTATTGTTTTTAGAAGGCTGTTGGTCTGGGAACATGTTAGGAGAACCAATTTCTAATACTGAGCTAGAACAATCAGAGGAAAAATGCAGAAACCAGAGAAACACTTCAAAGATCTTCCTTGACATTGTGGGATCAGAAATGAGAAGTGAACTGCGAATGAAATATAGAGAAAAAAACAGACTTGGTGGGACAGAACAATCAATGGCTCAGGCTGGTTGGATGTGTGTGATGGGAGAGATTGAAGTGATAACAGGGATCAGAGAAGAAAGAAGATAGCTCTCAGAAAGACTGGTTTATGGACAGTGAAATGTGTCTGGTATGGAAATAGTTGTGTCTGAGGTCCTTGTTTGGCAGCCATTACCTGGGTGGTACAACTCAGGAGAAAGGTTGGTCGTTCATGGGGTTGGTAAGAGACAAGAGGAAGGCAGATGTAAGAGCACTGTCAGGGACGGGGCTGAGGAGAACCCAGCAGGAGCCAGGAGAGGTCATTCGGAGGCAGAGGGATGCTCAGCCTCTCAGAGTCAAGAAGGAAATAAGAAAAAAGAAGGGCTAATGTCCAGATGAGGAAGACTGAGCACAAAGTGAGAACGTCGGAGATGCCAAGTAGGAGCCTGCGGCTGAGTTTGGAAAAGCAGTCCAAACACAGGGCTGGCAGCTGGACTCTACGGAGTGATGGCTGATTTGAGATGAAAATGCAGGGGACATCAGAGTGAATGTCACAAAGGCTTAGTCAGCATCCACTCATGTTTCTGTATTTTTCTACACTATTCTTAGAAATTCCTGTTTAATCCCACTTTCTCCATTAATTTATTCAGAGTATTTCCCATCTACCACTTTCAAAAGCTGATAGCGACTGAATGAGCTAATGGAATTTCATGATGAAATTCTACCAGGCAGACCATATTGTTATTGCAATATATTTTATTACTCTATTAGCACATGTTATAAAACATGTACTTATGAACAAATTACTGCTACAATTTCATATATCCATCCATAGATATGGGAATTTGGACCAACAGAGTCACTTTTAGTAAAGGAATTCAGATGAATAAAGGTGAAATTTAAGATTCTATAGCATGCGTGAAATGAAATGATCCATTTTAAAGACTGGATATAACTATGATACCATAGACACACTTCTATTTAAGACAACTCATTCCATGTATAATGGTTAAGAATACATTAAGGCTAGGGAATTATAGTCATATAAAAATCTCTTAACAAAACATCAACCAATTCATCCACAAAGAACAGCAGGAAGCCTTTTCTTTAAAGCTTCTTCTTTTTTGACTAATGGTTTAAAACCCATGTTAATTTCAGTAAATGTAAGGAATAATTATAGTCAGCATTTGGCAAACGAGAAAATGAATGATTTAAAATGCCGATTATATTTTAAAAAATCTTGTCCCTGTAGAAATTGTCACCCCAGCAAAGATCTGAGAGGTGAAAAGGACAGTAAAAGCTGGTGCAGAGCAGAGATACAGGGAAAATTTTATGTGGAGAAAGTGTAAATCAATTAAAGCAGGAGCCATGCTGTCTATTGTGATAAATCATATTAATGGAACTCTTCCTAACAAGATATTCAATTGAAGACACAAAGGAGATATAAATAAGTCAGGATTTTAATTGACTCCCTTTGCTTTTGGATACCAGAAGACAATGCCACACATTCACAGCTGTGCAGACAGAACTGCAAACAAATGCTTTGCCAGGAAGCATCACGTGCTGCACTGTTTATGAGCGGGTCTGCAACAGCTCCCAGAGAACTGCATGTTCTAAAGAAGAGCAACACCCAAAAAGCTGAGTTTAGCTCAGAATGACATTCTAATGATTCTCACCCACAACCAAAGTCTCATTTGCGTAAAACTAGTCACATACTTTCATGTATTTTTGTCTGGCTCATTTAGACATTTATCGAGTACTAGCAAAATGGAAGGCCTTACAGTCCACTGAGGTTTTTGTATGGAATGAAATGCATCTGGTTAGGTTATTATTACCCCTTTTAACTTGGGGAGTCTGGGTTAAGGGTTGCAGGTTCTGCTCCTAAGTGCGTGCTCTGTGGAGTATTTTCCCTGAGTCCCTCTTTCTTTTCAAGAACCCAGTTCAGTGAGAGAAAAAAATAGGGCCCTCACAATCTTCAGGGAGGTTAACTACAAATTCTTCTGCTCTGATACAGGTCATTGTGGCTGAACATACAGGTGACATTCTTTATATCACAAATAAATACTATATGATTTTGCAAGCATAATCTGATCAGAAGTATAACTTCTGCCTTTTCTTCCAACATTTGTTCTTAGCTGAGCTGCTAAGTGACAGCACAGAGTTACAGGATTTGATGATCAGTACTGAATTCTAAGTATAGTATTTAAGAGCTATGTGATTGTAAGAATCTCCACTTTTTGCCTGTTTCTCATCTGGAGAATGGGAATAATCACAATTCCTACTTTGTAGAGTTTTAAGATTGAGTATCCAGGCTTAATATTATACACATTCATTCATGACAAGTCACTAATTAACCTGTGTTTAAAACTTCAAGAAGTATGGTGACAGGAAATTAGTGCTCAATATTTTTACAGTTTTACTTTTGTATGTCATACATATAATCAAAAAATAAATTTGTTCATAAAAGATAACTCCAGGGAACTTTGTCTTAGTCATCAGTTGGTAAGCCCTCCTCATCTGTTCCTTTAAACCCTATTATGGTTTGTAAAACACATTACCAAAGAAGACAAATGCAAGTGATCAAAGAAATGGGGCAGAAGGAAATCTCCATATTATAAATTACTTAAACATCTGAGGACAATAAAGTGCATAAGCAATTGAGGCTTATGGGGGCCGTGAAATATTGCATGGCAATAAAAACAATGAATCTAGGCACACAATCCCATGGATAGGTGAAAAAAGACCCATAATAGCGGACACAAAATAATATATGTTAAGTGATTTCATTTATGTAAATTCAGAAAGAGCATTTATGAATGCCCAATGACCATCATAAAACTGAATGATGTGATCAGCATGGCAAGAAAAATCTGGTGCTGGGAAGCATGTGTACATAAGTGTACATACGTGAGTGTGTGTGTGTGTGTGTGTGTGTGTGTGTGTGTGTGTGTGTCTATGTGATGTTTCTGGAATTTTGCTAATCTAATTTCTTGGTCTGTATGGTACATAATTGAACGTTTGATCATAGTAATCTATAATGATATGTTTATGTTTTGATAGTCACTCTTTTGGACAATCACTTTTCTCTTTGTGTATTTACAAAAAACTTTAAAATTATCCCAAATGTAAATTTAGGGTTTTTAATGTATGAAAATAAACATTTTATGAGGAAAAATATATTAGGAACTTAAATTAGATGAAAGTCGGCTTAATCTCTGTCAGATCTATATGCCCACCTGGTTTTCAACACGTAACCCTGCAACCTTGTATTTCCTTTACCAGCACAGTTCCCAGCATCTCTCAATCACCAAAGGTTGAAGGATAATCATAGGTAAACATGGTCCCTGGAATGCACTAAGGACATTCTCCCAGAGCATTTAAAGGATCTTATTGTGGTTAGAAGCAAAGAATGAACCTGAAAAAGTCAAGATAATGAAACATATTGTTGAGAAATGCTCTTCTTGAGAGGAAAATGACACCCATATGTTCTAATTTACAAAGTCTACTCATCTTCTAGTTCAGACTATAAGTTCACTTAGCATTTTTGTAGAAACAAGAAAAAGTACTTGATGATAATAGTTCAGTGTGAGTCCATCCCCATGTTTCAGATAATAACTGACAGCAATATCATTTTGCTGATCTATTTGTAACATTTTCAATGGAGAAAGATTGTTTGGCCTGTACCGAATGGCATGGAAAATACTCACCCTATAATACTGAATTTCAGGAAAAAAAAAACACTTAAATGTGTAGCAGAAGTTAAAATTCAAAAAATAAGATAAGGAAACTATATTTTAAGACTATAGTGTCTTAAGACAATAGAATATCGTTACCTGTTCTTGATTACACTTGGAACCAGAATGTCATATAACTTTCAGTTGGTTCAGGCATCTCTTTCATCATAACCTGGGAAAGTTACTGACTCAAGGCCTTTATTAAGATGATAAATAAACAGAACTACTGAAGTAATATAAAACTGTAGGCATACAATTTTGCTGAACTCTCAAAACCAAAGACAAGATACTCCCATGAAATTCACTTTATTTTTATGAGGATATTATTTCAAGAAATTGTTCATCACATCACATTAGAAATTCTCAAATCTCACTTTCAAAACCTACTAGTTGCCCCTAAGTAACTGCTGGTTTGTATAATTAACACCGACTTAAGCAACTGCTTCATTCTTTGAGTTATTTAGAGAGAATTACAATGCAAAAAATTACATCTACTCTAAGCATTAACAGGCTTCCATTTAATTTTATATCTCACATCCATGTTTCAAGTATCCCCTGTTTCATGGTTAATCTTGCTTATCAACTTGACTGGATTAAAAGATGCCTAGAAGATTACTAGCACATATGTAGGTTTGGTCTGTGAGTGCTTTTCTAGAGATGATAGGCAAGTGTCAGTGAATGAGGGCAGAGACTTACCCTGAATGTAAGCAGAACCATCTAGCACATTGGGAGCCTGGATGGAACAACAAGTGGCGGATGGATGAAACCTGCCCCACGTTGGGCTCCACTGTACTTCACTGAGTACACTCTTTTGCTGTTGTCATCATGTGCAGGCACCAGATTCCAGCTTCTTCAACCTTGAAGGTCGACTTAGATCAAAATTTCTCTAAGGACCTTCTAGGCATTCACTTTTATCCTGGGGCTACATTATTTGACCCTCTTGTTTCAAAGTTTCAAAGTTGGACAGAGAATCTACTTACTCCTCTGGCTTTCCAGTCTATAGGTGGCCACTGTAAGACTATCTAGCTGCTGAACATGAAAGGCAATAAATACCTTCCCTTTTATAATTATAGCCACTTTATATTCCATTCCTCTAAAGAAGCCTGAACGATATACACAGACTTCTGTATCTGCCCATTTTGACTGTATAAGTTGTATTCACTAAAACATAAGAATGTAAGTAACTACTCAGCCCTCAAAATAACCATCTTAGTCAATTAAGTCTATTGTTCTAGTCCAGACTTTTCCAGGCAACTACTAAAAAACATCCAACTGTGTTGTCTTTGGCAGCACATGTATGTCCATGCATAGTGGATTCCACCAAGACTTGCCCCAAGCGTGACAAGTAGATATCAAAAACATCAAATTTCTCAAACTTAGTTTTTCTGTGCTCCATGCTGTTTTGGCATGGGGTAGCATGCATTAGGGACTCAACTCAGAATCCAGGCTCATCCCTCATTCTTTCTTCTCCCTGCAAAATTTCCTTCCAAGAGTCAATTGTTCATATCACTTTGAATACCTAAGAATCTCTTGAATCTATTTGGCTTTTTCTCTGCTGGTCTCCAGTCTCTCTCTCTCTCTCTCTCTCTCTCTCTCTCTCTCTCTCTCTCTCTCTCCCTCCCTCTCATGCGCGCACACACACACACACACACACACCCTTACAAAATACTTTGTAATTATCTGTCCTCCTTTTTATCTTCCCCCCATTCCCTCAATGACACATGTTCCTCTCTAACACTAACATCCATGCCATTATGGCTTGATTCAATACCTTTTTCTCAGTGGATTCTCATTGCCCTCCTCACAAAATTCTTTTTTTATTGTAAAGAAAGGAGGAAAAGATAAATGTAACAATGAAACCAAGTTTTCAAGCAGGCTAGTTGGACAGTTATAATAGTTGATACATTGTATATTTCCTTTGTAGTTGTTGTCCAGAATACAAGATATAAGCATGATATCTTGTCCAAAGAATATTAGCACAAAACTTTCTTTTCAAGAAACTGGCTATGTAATTCTCTTAACTACCTTAACTGTCTTGTGTATACATATATTTTTTCCTTTCCCTTTCTTCTTTTCCCCTTTCCTCTCATCAGAGTTTGTCTTTTCTTTTCAACAGTTTCTTCCCCATTCACAATATCTATTCCCAAAATGTTTTAAAGTTCTATAAAAATTCTTTGAATTCTATATATTCACAATATCTAGCCCCAAAACTCTTTGAAGTCCTATAAACTTTATAAAGTTCTTAAAATGTCTTACAAATGATGTCTTCTAATCTGAATTCCCAAGCCTTTACCTTTCTGCTCCTTAAACACTCATGGTGCTTCAAATATACCAAATTCTCTTATTTTCCACTTTATGACACTCTGTCTCTTCTCCTTCGATCCCTTTTCCTCTTCAGTCAACCAGGGACACTATCACTTCTTCTCAGGCTCCTATGTGACCCTTGTTCTGACAAACCTCTCGTGGTACCCTGGAAAACCTTCTCTTGTATCCCTACAGCATACAATCCATACATTTATTGTAGAAATCATCAAGTGATTTGCAGATTTCCTGAAAATCTGCTTCTTAGATAACATCCTCTCTTTGTTCAGACACCACGTCTCATTTTCTTTGTAGCTCAGGGTCTAGAAAACAATATAATCTATTAAATTCAGGAGGAATAATGAATGGAAGAGTTACATTTTATAGTGCAAGGTGCCAGCTTTAGAGTAATACACTGATCCAGCAGAAGACTAAAGCAGTCACAATGATGGTTCAAGGATCAAATTTGGCCCTTAGCCTATTTTTATGAATAATAGTTCTTTTAAAAAACATACCTATTAGTTTAAACATTATATAGAATGGTTTTGTGTTCCAACAGCAGATCTGAGTAGATTTAATAGACATTCTATGATTCAAAAAGCCTAAAATTTTTGCTATTTGCTTTATATAAAGAAAATTTGCTGACCCTTGAGCTAGGCCAGAGTCATGGACCTCACAGTGTCTCTCCTATAGTACAATATCAGTCATACCAAATGCACACATTTTTTTCCTTCTAGAAGATCTCTTTATAGTCTTTTGCTCCCTTCTAAAACCAACATAAACCACCTCTGAAATCTGAACACAGGTTGATATTCAAACTGCATAGCCTACTCAGGCTTATTGAGATTCCAGTCTTCTGTTCTATAAGTATAGAGACTGCTAATTGTCCCTCAACTAACACTATTCTCTTTTTCTTCTGGTAACATACTCCTTGAACTTTGAATTTTGTCCAGCACAGATGACCATCTAGAGACTATATTGACCAGATTCCCTTGCAGCTAGATATGGAAATCTGGTCATGTTCAGACAAGGGGAATGTGAACAGTGATGTGCACAGTTCTGAATTTCATGTCACAAAAGAAGATGCTTTCCTTTTTCTTTGCATTGGATTATAGCTGTGGTGGAGATGAGCCAACTACAATTACATAAGGACAGAGCTGGCAGGAGCAGCAAGATAGAAAAAACCTGGACCCCTTTATTTAGTGATCCCATCCCCTGTGACTGTGTTAAACCTAGTATTTTTCATAAAAGAAATGTCTTTCATCTCTTTTACCCTCCATTATTTTGCCCACTGTTAAGAAGCCAAACTGATATCCCAACTGTTTCATCCAGTCTTTCTATGTTTTATTTTTTTCTTCTAATGCTCAGCTTAATTTCCTCTTTCAGAATCGACCTCATCCATATCTACTTTCTAGTTTGGCTGCCTTTGAGTTAAAATTTCCTGAAAGCTTTACAACTTTACTTTCCATAACTTTCTCTAAATTCTTTCTTGAAAATTTCATCTCTTCTAAAAGCCCTATCTGTCCACTCCTTCTCCTTTTCTGTCTCTAGTCTTTATTCTTTTCAATGAAAAAAGAAGAATATTTGCAGCCTTTCTGATTGGTGTTTTTATTCTCATTTTTCTCATTTTCTTTCCTCTTGTCCCAGGGGGGAATGTCCAGGTGAGGACGCAAACCTCCTAGAGACTGTAGGAAGGGATTAACTAGAGTTGAAAGACACTTAATTTTCTGTTGTGCTAAAGTGAAGAAGGCTACAAATACAGCTGCTAATTTGGAAGTTTGAAAATGGCAGAAGTTAAGACTACCAAAAATTCTGACCTAATAAAAGTGGCATTATATTGCCATGGAAGGCCACTGATCCCTGGGTAAGTGGAGTTTTAGAGAAAGTAGTAAGGTGGTAATAAGTAGACTAAATTAGTCAGTTTGGGCAGGAAGCCAAAAGACCAGTTAGAAGGTGAGGAAGGCTGGGCTTAGTGTGATGCCGGGGACATAATCGCCAGATATTTAAAATAAAAGAAAAGGCAGTTTTGATGGTAGATTTGATACAGAAGCCACATAGTTGTTTTTCTTTTTAAGAATATTTTCCTCAACATTTGGTCTTCTAAGAAGGTATAAGGAATTTAAAGGAGAGAATAAAATAAGAGAATATATTTCTAGAGTGCAGCACAGTAAAATATATGCAAATGAAATCACAAGTATGCAAATGAGTGAACCTGGATGAAATGCCACTTCTTACATAAAATGGTTAACACGCTTTCCAAAGGGCACGTCAGGTACGTGCTGATGAATCTTTCTCTTCGAGCGTGAATAGCTTTGGGTTTGGGTCACTGCGATGAATAGTTGCGGTTTATCCTGCTTTTAGTTTCTCTGCACAGTCTTGTGCAAGCTCTGCATGACATCCAGCCTTCAGTGACTATTAAATAAATTTTATGAAATAAAAGCCTTTCCCCATCTAACTAGCATTATGCAAATTATCCTTAATCTTTTGTCTCTCTCCAAGCTTTCCTCATTATCCTCAGTGGAGTCAAGATGAATCTTCACAGGTAAAACAAAAGACAAGGTTTCTTTTCTACTCCGCTTCTGCAAATCAAGAGTCCTACTTGTGAACAAAAGCCTGTGTGAGTTGCTGGGTAGGGCGCTGGATCTGCATCAGAAGACCTGGGCTCAAAACTGGTGCCACCATCTGCCAGCCAGGTGAAATCCAAACATTATTGTGTCCTCGGTGCCCAAGCCTCTACAAAAAACAAAATACACAAATAATTCCTATCTTCCCTTAAGGTTTTAAGAAAATTCAAACAATCTTTGTGCATTCTTAGTGCAAAGTTATGCTTAACAATCCTTCTCGGGCATTTCTCGCATGGTTTAGAGGAGCTGAAGTACTCTTATTTCACTAATTTCCTCCCTCCCATTCATTCTTGCTTATATTTAAATCATCCCTCTTGCTGGTAGCTCTCTTGGACACATCCTCCTCATGGCTATTCTAGCATTAGCCTGTCACCTTGATTCTGTGCACAAGCTGGGATGACAGGGAAGTCTCTTCATCTGTCTGCGCTGACAATTTTTGAATCTACCTCTTACCTTCTCCTAAGGCTTTATTTCATTATCAGTGAATTGTGGATGCCACTTATGTAACAGTTTCACAGTATTTTTCTGAAAGCTCCCTGTCATTTTAAATTATGTTAAACATTTTAAAATGTGTTAAATTGGCAAGTCATCCTTAGTTTTGGACTAAGGATGTTTTCTTTATTTTCTTTCTTTTTCCCTGGGAAGGAAACTGCTTCACTTTCTCCTATCATGGGGTACTGGTGTGTGGAAAGAGAACTCTGGGCAACCTCTTCAAGTAACATCCCTCCTCCCTTTCTTTCCTTTTGGAGGCAAGATTTCAGGAAGTGCCAGCCCTAACCATTAGCTCTTATGGTCACGATCAATTCTTAACTCACCACTCCACTACAGACACTGTCAGCCTCAGCTAAAGACCTTAACAGCAGAAAAACAACCCTAACACTCTTGTGACAGCCCCCTTTCACCCTTAGCTCCATTTCTTCTGAACTTCCTCTTCCCTCTCCACCACATTCTCCTTCCTATTTGCCCTTTGAAATGTTCCAATGACCCTGGCATGGTCCTAATGATTACAATAGTTACTAGCTCATCCTAAGCACCCATCAAACACCAAAAGTTCCCATCTCACCCTCACAACAGTCCTGTGAGATGTCTCATTTCCATTTTACAGATGGAGAAACAGAAGCTCTAGGAGGATAAGTGTGCTGCCCAAGCCTACACAGCCCTATACCATAGAACTGATTCTATCCTTTTCCAGACTGTCTAAAGCCACACCCTCTCCCTCTTCCTGTCTGAGTCTCTATCTTGCTTTTGCCGTTTACTTGCTGGGCTCAAATCCTAGCTTACTTTACCTCTGTAAATGTCCATTTCTTCAACTATAAATAAGGATAATAATAGCACAGACCTCTTAGGCTCATTGTGAAGATTTCATTAGATAATGCTTGTAAACTTCTCAGCAAGTTACTACACTTTTTGTTATCATGGTCAATACTATCGTCCCTCCTCTCTGTATGCCTTCCTTGGGTAGCTCTCTCACACACCGCTGCCAGCAGCAGCTATGTGAGAGAAAGCTATATTCTCTGCAGTCGGCCGGGACTCCTGTGCCAGAGCACCAGGTCTATATGTTTAGTCACTGGCTGTGTTTCTGCCCTTTGATACCCCAAACCCATTTCAGATGAGACAAACTTGTACATAGCCTTTCCTAAACCTGTTTCTCCTCGCATCCCCTAGTGGGGTAACTGAAAGGATCCTCTGGATCATTATGTTGGGCTTTTATTATGACTCTTATGACTCTCTACTCTGACTTTCTGCAGTCTGCATCAGTCATCTAATCCTTTTTCGTAAACATATTCAGATTCATCCAGCCTCTCATGAATCTTTGCATGGCTGTTGCTAATTCTGTCACTATTTGAATATTTGATATTTTTTCATTATGGATTTTTTGCACAATTTTTGATGTTTTTTATTATTGCATTAAAATATTATCTTTGTAATTGGGGACCTATTGTGTCTCTTGTCCTAGGCAATGCTTCTTCCAGTGCAGTTTCCTATAGGACCTTGTAAGAATAATATTTTTAAACATAAATTAACACATGGCACACCTTTGCTTAAGCCTCTTGGTAACACCCCAAACCGCACATCTCCACACCACTTCACCTTGTCTTTGGACCCTTATAACATAGTTTCATCTGGAATAAGAGTTCACATCCTTTCTCTAAAGGTGGCCCCACAGGGTGGGCATGAAAACCTGGTAAGTAGATTTGAGCTATTCTTTAGGTGCTTGTGATAGTAGGAACTGCTTAGAATTGCAAAGAGCCGAATGTTTGTACTTTCACTGATAAGACTTAAATTTCAACTAGATTTTATTAACCCTTCTAAAATTTATCATGCATCCATGCCATCTTGCATTTAATGCATGCAGAGCTGAAAATATTCTTGATGGCTCAGCTTCATCATTCCAAGCATCAGGTATAGCACTTTGCTATAACCCAGTGATGCCAACTTTGAAACCACTGAGATTTGTATGTCTATGCTATAGTCTGAATATTTACGTTGTCCCTAAAATTTATACTTGAAACCTTCATCCTCAGGCAGTGGTATTAGAGGAGTGGACCTTTTGGGGAGGTGTTTAGGTCATAAGGGCTCTGCCCACATAAATGTGATCAGTAACCTCATAACATAGCCTAGAGAAGCTCACTCATTACCTTTAGCATGTGAGGATATACTGGAAAGAACTACCTAATAAACAAAAAAGCAGGCAGATCCTCATCATCCCCCAACCCTGCTGGTACCTTCATTTTCCACTTCCCAGCCTCTAGCACCGTAAGCTATAAATTTCTATTGTTTATAAGTGACCCAGTCTATGGTATTTTATTATAGCAGCTTATTGTACCTAGATAACTTAAACTCAGTTTTGACACGAATGCCTCATTTTTCCTTGTTTGGTTGAATTCTCCCCCTAGGTTGCATTCTTGACTTCTGCTTTTTGCTAGTCTCTTCTTTCTGCTGTCACTGGTTCTGCTTCATACTATTCATCCTTAATTGCTTGTCCTCATCCTATTTCCCTTGTCCAATCACTGCAACGTTAATTTTGCTTTGTTTTGCTCTCTACTAACTCTGCCATCCCGGCACTTCTCTTTGTTGGAATCAACCTTAGCCAGCCTATGACTCCACTCCTTTCCTGAGCTCTACTAATGGATTCACCCACTTTATTATTCAATCTTTGTATCTCTATCTTTTCCCATCTTCTTTCTTGCCTGAGTTTGCATTGAACATGTTGTCTGAGAGGCACTGAATAAATCTTTAAATAGACAGTGTAACCCACAGGACAGTTTTCAAGCTATCTCTGTTGTGTCATTTCTCCACAAATGGGACCATGGGCAAAGTTAAAAAACAATTGAAGCCTTTAGCACCTGCTCTCAGCAGCCTAAACCATTGGGCGGGTGGGATAAAGAGACACTGAAAAGTAATGTGTACAGTTAAACTGTTTAAGATTCCCAAGGGGAATACTGAGTCACTGAATCTTGAGGTCAGGAGATAGAGGAAGTTAGGCGGGCAGGTTCAGGTCCTGAATAGTTAATTTAACCTGGAAGTGGGGCCCTAAATGAGTTAACGTAAGAGGAGCCCCAAGCAAACAGAGGATCAGGAACTAACTTATGAAAGGCAAGAGGCAAATAGGAGAGACTTGGCAAAAGTAACATGCAAATGAAACGGTTTGCACTTTCAGGGTCTATCTGCACCCAAGAGCATCCCTGCTTTCTGTCACATCCCCTACACCGCTGGTACCAAAACCATGATAAAGACCTGAGTCTGAACTTGCATGGTGTTGGCCTTACTGAACACTGGAGGGGTTTCCTTTATGATTTCCAATAAGCATGCATCTGGCCATTCCCTAGGACTTGCTCTTTGCCATTTTGTTGGTTTCAATCTTTATTACCCCAAAATAAAGACCTCAGAGCTAGAGGGATCCAGTTAACAATCCTACTTACATTTAAACCAATTTACTCTAAATTTTCTTTTAGAAAGCCCAACCGGCTCCTGAAATAACCAGACTTAACACAGAAACTCCTCTGGTAAAGATCTTAAAACACATCTTTTCTAATAACTGAGACATTGAAGAAAAATTGTCTGGAATAAAACCTGAAATCTGCTTTTTACTTTTCTGGCTATTATATCCTCCTTAAAAATAAACAAGTAAACAAAACATTGTTCAGATAAAGAGGTAGAGTACTTTTTGCTATTGAGTACAGGTAGTTTTTTTCTCATAGTTCTCTCCATGCTCTGCTCTCTGTGCTCCTGGGAGGGAACGTGGAACAGTGAAATACCCTGAGCCAGGCAGCCCAGGTGTGACTGCAGTGCCCTGACCCTATTTATTCTTTGGATGGCTCTGGGCATGCCACTTTAGGGCCAGCCCTGGGGGCCTGGCAAAGGTTCCTAAAGCACAGTTTAGAGTATTCCTTTGGGAGAATCATCAGGGGACACACCCCGGGCCTTTGAGCCCAGTGCCTACACAGGTTCCCTGCACATCTCTCCGTTTCACTTCTCCTTACCTGTGCGAGAAGCCAGGAGCTGGTGTCAGGTCATTACTTCTATGCTGTACCAACACTTGCTCCCAAGAATGGAACTCAGGAACCATTTCTTCATGATGTGATATCAGCAGCCCAATAAAAGAATCAAATATTAAAAGTTATAATTTAGAGAATGACTGACCCAGATTTGTGACTTCCTGTGAAAACTTCACTTGCTAACATCTTTCCTTCCTGTCAGTTCCAGAGGAGAAGACAGGTGGGAGACTGGAAGGGAAGTGAGGATTCAGTTGAGGTTGAGGGTAAGGTGCCTGTGGGACAGACAGAGAGGTCAGGAGGGGTGGAAGCTGGATGCCCCTTGGGTTAAAGAACTAAGTGAAGCATTTGTTATGTTTTGGCAGATAAGGAGGAGGCTATCCCCAGGTGACAGGGAGTTAGATGTATATAGAAGGTGGGGATTTTTCCTGCTCCGGCCTTGAGTATTTCTGAAAGCATCCTATGTAGACATAGGATAATGCCAGTGAACTATAGGAACAAATATATAAACAGGAGTCTCCATATAAAAACAAAACAAACAAACAAAAAAACCCTGGAGCTTTGAAAGTTTCTGATGCTCCAGCAAATGGCTCTGTGCTTTGCCAGGTGATCTGGGATGAGCAGTGAGAGCCACCTGTCTGGGAAGGAAGAGATGTAGGGGCCTGGCCTCAGCTCCTCCTGCACTGACCTTGCTAGTTCCCTAATTAGCATCTGCACTAGGCTCATTGTCCTGAAGTAGGCATGCCATTCATTACTGCCAGCTCTGAAGTGCTGACATTGTTTTTTAAGCAACAGTTTCATTTTCTTACTCAAAGTAGGATGTTGGATTATTTTAAACTCATTTTTATTTGCAATGTCAAGTATAACGACTTTGAAACTGGAACAATGGCTTATTTTCTATTAATAAAAATAAGTTGTCACACTTGTGATCTTGGGTCACTTAGATTCTGAGACTTCCTCCAAGTCATTGGAGCACAAGGGCAGCCAAACTGGGCAAAAGAAGTCTGTGGCCAAGCTGAATTCATCCTCACTGAAGAAACCCGGCCAAGTGCTCTGTGCTCCGAGACAATGGTACTCCTTCCTTGTAAGGTGGTCTGCACCACGTAGCCAGCCAGGCCACGAACAACAGTCTCAGCCCCTGTCCCATCAGTGGGATGCCTGGGACATCTGAGCAGCACAGGAAGGAGCTTTCTCCTCAAAGCTGACTCAGCAGGGCTGTCCTCCCAGGGGGCCAGCACACACATAAGCCAAGCCGACCCCATCAGCATTTATCACCCTCTGCATCTCTGCCAATCCTTTGATGTCCTTCATGTTAAAGCTACAAACTGCACACATGCAGCATTCTATACAAAAAACCTTTAGAAATTTCCAGCTCAGAAAGAAAGAAAGAAAGAAAGAAAGAAAGAAAGAAAGAAAGAAAGAAAAAGAAAGAAAGAAATTTTTTAGCTTGGAAATTTCTAGTTCGGCAAAGCCAGATCTCTCCATTTGCTTTCATTTATGTTTCCCTCTGAGAATTTTTCTTGGGCCTGTTTACTCCACAAATTACTTCTATATTCATCATCATGTTTTTTTTTTGAAGGTACTAAAATACAAGAGAACAAGTCAGAATAAAGCCAACTAAGATCATACAGTGAAATTGGTACAGAACTTCACAGCAGGTTACTGGGATAACAGTAATAGGTATCACAGCATATCTCTGTATTTTCACAATAGTTGTACTTTCAATCACATATATCCAAATAAAATGAAATACAGAACATTATTGAACTTATCAAAGCAGAATATTGAATAGAGCAGTACCATTAATCAGAATAAAGCAAAACAGTAATAAAAATATTTGCCTTCAAAGAGATGGTAGAAGGAAATATCCCTTATTTGCTATGGTCAACCTCCCAAGAGATACTCAGATCTCTGGTTCCCATTTGCTAACAGGGAGCAGGAGAAGGGGGTAAGGGAAGTGGGATGTTTGACTCTGAGCCCATGCACCAGTAGGCTCACTATTGCTTAGCAGGGACACAGGCTGGTTGCTTGGTTTCCCAGCATCTTAAGTTCCAACGTGGCATGGATCTCAGGAGCTGCTGGTGGTTCTCCCCCTGGAGGAGCTGCAGCCTGCCACACCACAGCCACCCACCAGAGAGGGGAACTGCTTGCTTGGTTTCCCAGGGTCCTAAGTTCCAACATGGCGTGGATCTCAGGAGACCCTGGTAGTTCTTCCCCAGGGGTGGCCACAGCCTGCCACACCATAGCTGCTTACCAGGAGGGGAGCTGCTTGCTTGGTTTCCCAGGGTCCTAAGTTCCAACATGGCGCAGAACTCAGGAGCCGCTGGTGGTTCTCCCCCTGGAGGGGCCGCAGCCTGCCACACCACAGCCGCCTACCAGGGAGGGGAGCTAATTGCTTGGTTTCCCAGCATCCCCAATATTCATCATCATCAGTTTTAAGAATTATAATCATTTTTTGAGACTAGGATTTTATAATCTAAAATAATAT
Organism: Cavia porcellus; assembly: GCF_034190915.1. Lineage (NCBI taxonomy): Eukaryota > Metazoa > Chordata > Mammalia > Rodentia > Caviidae > Cavia > Cavia porcellus. Next base: position 58,462,499 of record NW_026947504.1, read on the forward strand.
TGGAAACATATCAACTCATTAAAGAGAACAATCATAACCAATAGTACTAAGTCATTTGCTCAATATGTATTTTTTTTTCAGTTTACTTTTCTGAGCAAGGTCCTCTTACGTATACATACTCTGTGGCATATACCTGACAAGAAACATATGCTCCCTCCCCTGGACCTCTCCTATCAACTGCTGTATGTTGTGGTACTTAGTGTTCTCAGAGAGCTGAAGAATTAGACAAGGTGGCCAAGTCTTGGAGAGGAGGAGAAGTCAATCTTTTTAATTTAGTAAGTCAGTGTGATTTCATTTCCCACAAAGAGCAGATTGTTCTGTAAAATGAAAAACCCTGGAATATTTTTGTCTCAGCCCTGTCTTCCACCATTTTGGGGCAGCTACAGATATCAGTGAGACAAACCAAAATCAGAATTCAAACTGAAGGATTAAGCATTCTCCTTTGGTGTCAAATATGATCCTTTGGGAAGCATGAAAGAATTCACTTTAATTTTTAAGATAACTTACTCAAAAATATACAGAATATGTTACTTATTGAAATATGTAATGCATTCAAAAGCACATATGCATACACACACACACAAGTATGTTTTCATGATCACACTCATACCTACCTGTTCACCCTGACGGTTAAATGTTCTAGGAAAGAACATCTGGCTGCTTTTATTCAGTGTTTTTCTCTAAAAATGCTCCTCACATCCATCTTTCAAGCTATTACTAACTTTCTAAAGTAACCAAACAAGTCATGCTCTCACTCACACCGCTCATATCGCTTCTACTTCCTCAAACCTTCTGCACTGGTCCCATCTTAACCTGATTAATTATCACTACCTCAGGGTTCCGGGGACCTCTTGCATGAAGTCTAAACACATGTGCATGCACACACACACACACAGACACACACACCCTGAAAACTTGACTAGTACTTTCTACGTAAATGCTCACATATTTGACTAGTACTTTGTATCTACTTCTGTGATGGCACTCTCCCTAATGTGATGATTGTATCTTTATCTGTCTCCCACCACCACTTACAGCATCATCTTTTGTTGTTTGTTTTCATTCTTCACACAGTGTTTAGAAAATAGGTTAACAGACACTGAGTGACGGAATGAATAGAATGCATGACTGAGTTCTTGCCCCTGACCTTACATGAATGGTCCCCTTACACATCAACCACACATCCAACTCCCACGAGAAAGTCTAAAGTTGACTGGTCAGTAGAGGATTTGTCTGCTAGCATCCTAGACTGTATATGGATAGCTACCTGACTTAACCATGCACACTCCACCTGACAGGACAAAAGCACCAGAGTATTTTATCTTTTCCCAGTAAATCTTGTTTGTGGTTCTTTTTTTAAATCAAGTTTAGATATTTTTTATATTCTGTGGAGTCTCAGTTCCTATAACACAACCCTGTTTAATCATTAGTTTTTCTGGTAGAATTTGATAGAGGTCATATGAAATACCTCTCTCCACCTGCTAATGACAATTTATGGACAGTTACCATGAGCAATATACATTGCAAAAGACCAGGAAACTCCCCCCTTGGTTATGATTCAGCAATATAATGTGACAGTCTGGAAACCAGACTGATAGTTTAATCAGTGGGATGTGATCCTTATTTGTGGTTGGCTGCCTCATCAATTTTCATTTGGGATTTGAAATGGACTCTGAGGCTGATATGGCATTAATTACAGAGGAAATTGGTTGCAATATGCCTTGAGATAAAATCCTTCTGATGGAAAGCTGAGATAAAAAGAAACCCAAATTATAAAAGGAGGATTTATTGGAAAAAGGTAAGTGTATGCATTACTATCACTGCCTAGCAAAGAAAAAAGGCCTGATAAACCAGAAATACTGTGGGATGACTAAAAAGTGAAAAAAAATCATCCAGTGTTTTTCAAAAAAAGATTTATTCTGATACTGAATGTATTATATTTCCCCTGATGCGTACGACATTTTCCAAGAGTATGCTTCAATTAAAAGGCAAGCGAGCATTAATAACAGTTGGCAGGATCACTATTTTCTACTAGATTGAAATATATTCGACTAAGAACTGAACAGGGAGCATCTGGGAATACCAAAGCTAAAATTCATTGTGCCAGTTATGATATCTGCTGTTATATCAATTTTCTTGTTATAATATTACATTTTTTCCCTGAAGATTTCAAAAATCTTATTAGTTAATACTTTATTCACTTTATCACTGAATCTTGACTAGATAAAATGTGGAGGGAAAGTCATAGTGAAAATAACAATCCCCAATTTATGAAAAAAATAAGACACTGGAAGCTAAAGTTAGTGCATTTTTAAAAAGTAATGCATTTTCCTTCATTGGATAGAATAGAGTTATCAAGAAAAACACTTACTGAAAGTTAACAACTCCTTCTCCTATCACACCCAGAAAAAAATTAGCATTGTATTTCTATGAATTAAAATGCCTTCTAAGCCCAAGGAGAGTCAGGAAGTGAGATTTTTATGCTGCAGAGACTAGCACTGTCCACTGGGCAGGTGCTGGGTGTGGAGCCAGGCTATCTGAAGTGAGGCCCCATCTCCACCACTTACCAGTGAAGTGATTTCTGCCTTGGTTTCTGTGCCTTAGTTTTCCCATCTGTATGACTAGAATAGCATGATAGGATTCACCATTGTCTTGTGAACTAAATTAGATCTCTTCTCTAAGCACAGGAATTGTAGGGACTGTTAGAAACGGACAAAGCTGAAGTTCTGTATCCCCTGGAAAATCCCTGGTCCTAAGACCAGGAATAAGAAGGGGTTTTATGTTTCCATTGATGGGAGAAACCAGTTTTGCCCAGATGGGACACTACAGGTAGCTGGAACTGGAGGCTTTGCTCCCTGGTCAGGAGACTAGAGGCCAAGAGTCCTTGGGGCAAGTCTGAATTCAGTACTGTGATGGACAATTAGAATGTCTCTGAGACTGTCTAAAGCCCAACAAAACCTTAAAAACACATTTCTAGAAAAGAGTGCTTTCACTGTGTATTCTCATTGTTCAGACAATGCCCAGGGAAATAGGTACATAGATGTTGAATGAGTCAATGTCAATCAACCCAGGACTTACTATTTTCCCAGAGGCAGAGTTTTTAAGAGGCCCTAAGTTCTGAATTCCTGAGAAGGAGCTACAAAAATGACTTTAGAGATTTTTTAGCAACCAGGTATGTGTACAGAGCAAATTAAATTTTAAAGAAACTGAAAAAGTGCCTCATAGCTCATGAACTAAAATTAATTAATTTTAGTTTATAAATAAAATTAATACACATTGAATGTGTTAAATATGCATTTGGTGTGAAACCTTGCCACTGGTGACTTAAAATATGGCAGTTTGTTCAATAGTGACAGAAAAATCTGAAAGTAGACTAACCTTTTGTTGGCATTGTAGGTAGGAAGGAGGAGAAAGAGTGAGGTGGAAGAAATAGTATCTACATCAGGAATGTAAATACCTTACAAAAACTGTCACTTCATACTCTGCTATCTACTCATCCTCTGATACTGATGATGAAGCTAGAATTTTTAGCTCAATAAAACAGTTCCTATCAGTGAAGTGGAGAAATGGATACCTCAAAGAAACAGCAAATAGTATCTGCTACACGTTTTTCCCAACATGCAAAATCTACCTTTACAAATGGAAGAAAATGTGTATCTTATTTAAAGCAAACCATATAAATGGAAAAACAACAATTTGATATAAAACCAGAGGCAGCACATCTAGTTAAACAAAGAAGTTACAAAATAAGCTTCATAAATTGTGTTCTTAAAAGTAGCATGATTTCTGGCTGGGGATATAGCTCAGAGGCACAGTGCCTTGCTGGCAAGTGTGAGGTCATGAGTTCAATTTCTGATACCAAAAAAAAAGGCATTATTTATATATTTTTAAGAATGCAAAAAATTATCCTAAGGAATCTTTTATTATTCGTTTTATTTATTTAATTTTATTGATATATTATAATTGTGCATATATATGGATGTGGTATGAACATTTGATACACATATGCAATGAGTATGATCAAAGAAATTAGTACTTCTATTTCCTTAAACACATTATTTACTTGGCTAGGAAATTTCAAACCCCTCCTCTAGTTCTCTGTAACACATACAACAGATTTTTGTGACCTACAATCACCTTACTGTGCTACAGATCATTAGAATTTATTCCTATCAAAGGTATTTTGGTATCTATTATCCACTCTTCTGTCCTCTCTTAACCGCTACTTTACCTCTATAAAATCTACTTTTTGAGCTTCCACATGTAAGTGAGAACACGCAGCATTTTTCTTTCCAAGCCTTTTTTTATTTCACTTAACATGGTTTCCTCCAGTTCCATTCATATTGCAATAAATGATAGGATTTCGTTCTTTTTGAACTGAATCCAGAAATAAGCCCATTTCATTGTATATATGTGTCATATGTTCTCCACCCATTCAAATGTTGCCAGAGTCCTCAGTCAATTCCATTTCTTGGCCATCATAAATAGCCCCATAATAAATAAGAGAATGCAGGTACCTCTTTGATATACTGTTGTCATTTCACAAAGAGTCAGGGATAATCAAATTCAATTTTTTCACCACACTATTGAGAAACTGAGACCTTGAAAAATGTCATATAATTTTCTGAAGTTTCTACAGCTAGTGGCAAAAAAAGGGAAGGGGGCTAAAACTTTTGTGGCAATTGATGCCAAATTTTCAATATTCTATTTCCTAAATAATTATGTGGATAATTTTGTATTAGAGCATAAATTTTCATTTGGAAGTATATCAAACTAATGAAAATGGAGATTCTCTTACAGGGTTAAAATCTTAGCATTAAACAACCTATGAACTATGTGACCCATATGTCAATTACTCATCTTTCCAATCCCTAGTTTTCATAACTGTAGAGGTAGATTGTGAACTACCATCGCCATACTGTGCTACAGAACATTAGAATTTATTCCTCCTATGAACTATATTTTGGTGTCTGTTACCTCTTCCTCTATCCTCTTTCCCTACTCTTTTAACCACTGACTATTCTACTTCTATAAAACCTACTTTTTGGGCTTGCATATCTACTTAGATATATGATTTCTTGAGGGAGTCAATTAGGCAGTGCATATAAAGCATGGAACATAGGGGCTGCCACTTAAGTGCTCAGGTAGTGGCTCCAGATATTATTATTGCCATCATCATTGCTGTAATCATTACCACATAGTTAGAAAAGAACTAAGTCCGGGGTTCTTTACATCCCATTAAGAAACAAAGATCTAGAATTATAAAGACACATTCACAAAGAAGACAAGGACACTGAGAAGAACAGGATTTCAGGACATCTACTTTTCTGGAGCAGCCAGGACTGAAGGTCTAGTAGCTTTGAGGCTGAGGATTCTCCCAGGAAATCTAAGGTGGCATAGCTAGCTGCAGACACCACTTGTCTATGGTCCCGTTGAGAGCTAAAGAAATAACCATGGAGTCAACGACTTCTTTTTCATGCCAGGGTTAATTCTGTGATTTCATGGCTCCCTGATGGAAGAAGCCTGTGAATCCTTTTGTGGAAGTCATAACCTGTTTGCCTATGAATTTATATTCTTCCAAGTGGAAATGCAAAGAAACTTTACAGGCTGACCACATGGCTACCAATCATCATGATTGCAATCAAGAAGTTCCAGAGGTAAAGTTGTTCCTGTCTTAGTTTCAATAGAAAGTTAACAGTTTTATTCAGTTTGTTTGCTGAAGGCACCCTAGAATGGCGACTGTGTACCTTCTACTACATACCACTAGTACCTGCTCTCCAAAGAAGAGCTGAATTTGCTGCTGAGTGAATAAAGATTTTTTAAAAACACAAAGATATGTGATTATGCAAAGAAAAAGTGTGCTTATGGAACTCAGTAGTCAAAGAGAAGCAGACAAAGGAAGCCAGCAATATCAGTTGACTACTTGTATTGATGGAGAAATACTATAAAATCAAGAAAATATATTTAATTAAAAGCAATAAAAATGTACTCTTTTGGTAATGGCAGAGTAAGTCATTACAGGCAACATTCCAACTGAGTACAACTAGAAAATCTGGAAACATATGACAAATATATGCTTGAATTGTTGAAGAAACTAACAATGCAATGAGGAATTAAAGAGAAAGATCTGGAGAAAACAGAAAGCTCTGTTAAATGAGACACATTTAAAGTTTCTTTCACTTCAAGGGCATTTGTAGTTTTAACAAGAATAGCTTGTCACACTACTATAGTATTTAGCTAAGCAAACATTGAAAACAATAAAAATTAATCCTTTCCAGACATGCCAAAAACTTGGGGTGGGGATTTGTCACCAACAAACCCTCAACAAAGGAATTTCTGATTACATTTAATTAGTTGATTATAACTAATTATATTTAATTAGTCTGATTATATTTAATTAGTATGATCCTAGAAGGAAGTTCTACTCTACAAATGAAATGAAGGTTAGAAAAGTACTAAGTATATATCTAAATTATTAAACAAAGTTATATTAAAATTGGCTAACTCAAGGGATCGAAACTTGAAATCAAATATTGAAAAACAATAATTTGTCAGTAGAGAAACACCAACATGTTCATCACTGATAAAATCTTTTCAGTATTGATAACAATGTTATACTCATCTCATTAGAAGTTTTGGATGAATTTCTTTACTTTTCATCAAAAAATTGAAATTCCATAAAAATGATCCATAGTTTCATACAATACTGTTTTTATGAGACAAGAATTTTCCTAGGCCTTATACCTTTTTCTTGCTTCCCATATCAAACAGGAGACAGAGGCCACTAAGTGTGGTGGAGTGAAGGGGGTGTAAAAAAAAGGCAATGCACCCACTGACAAGTATAGAAATTGATATTGCTCTCTCTACCTGTCCTAAGCTTTGCAGTACAAAGGAGTACCAGCTGAGCTAAGAAGATGGTGAATCAACAAGCAACAAAATACAGAGCCTCTCTGAGAGAAACAGCTCAGATGCTTGAATAAAACATCCTCAAGAAGACCAGATGAAAGGAGATAGATACTCTCAACCCAGGAAGAAACTAAAGGGAAAAAAGAGAAAAGAAAATTGTGAACAGAAGGCTGTAGCCAGACTCGCACTCACCTGAGCTGGTCCCACTGTGTATGAAACGCTGCTGGAATCTGAAGACCCACAGTCCCAGGGAAGTTTGGAGTTGGTGAGCATGAGAGCCTTGGCAGAGAAAGAGGTTGCAGAGGGAATTTGCAGAGTGGAGAGCAGCACTCAGCTCAGAGATCTTTACCGGTTTGCAGTGAGTAAACAGAAATCAGTCCATCCACAGGAGTGGGTGATTGGCTAGGTGACATTTTGGAGTCAGGCAATTTTGCAGCAGTGTATCACAAGCTTGGTAGATTATGTTAATCAATGATGTACAAGGGTTAGAATAGTCAATGGAAAAAGTATTCTTGGCCCTTTATTTTTGCAGTTTTTTCAAAGCTTTTCAAATTCATGTACTTATTCATGTACTTTCCTGCCCACTCCTCATTCCAATGCTACTTGCTCCCTCCATGAACGATTCATTCAGTCCTTTGTTCTATCCCTTGGTTTTTTGTGTGTTCTAGCAACGCACGTACTGTTTTACATGGCCACATTTTAAATTTCCTTACATAGCATTGCCACAGAGTTCATTCCACCCTCACTGTTGTTGTCTTCGTTTTTTTCTTTTCTTCCCAGACCCTTGGCTGTTGTCTAGTCTGCTGCCTGTAACGTATGCATATTAATGCACAGTGCTAGTCCATCACTCCACAGTGACAGACAGCCAGCATATGCCTGGAACCAGAACTCCAGTGGCTTCAGTCACTCCTAGCACAGAGCAGATTGGTAAGAATTGCTTGGACTGAATCCTGCCTCTGTGCATGATCCATAGCCAAGGACAAGGTCTCCCTGAAGCCATACCTCTGGCCCGCCTGCGTGGCACACACTAATGTGATAAACACTCCCAGAGCTTTACCAGCTCATAAGGGAGGGGCCAGCCTGCCCCACCCCTGCTTGTACTTCAGTGGTCATCAGCAGAAAGGGGAGGGCAGCAATCCCTAGCCAGCATGCTTCAGAGTAATCACAGCAAATACAGGAAGTGCCAGGGATCCTCATTATCCTCTTGTCTGGAAGAACCCAAAAACATGAAAGAGGAAGAAACAAAAGGAAGTCTCCAGCCTTCAACCAAAACACTACTGGCCCAGGAGAGGTAAACACAGAAGAGATTGGGGGCTGCGCACCTAGCATGTCTGAAAAAGCAGTATCTGACATAAAATGATCTTTGTGACATTATAAAAGCAATAAAAACAGAAATTCTAATACAAGTAAAGGAAGACATAAAAAAAAAGAAATGCTAAGCACCTCTCAAGAAGATACAGATGGAAGAACAGAGGGGCATAGAAAAAGGAGAGAAACCTTTGATTAAGAATATTTTAAAATTCTAGAATACATGAGACAGATTCAAAGAGAATACCAGGAAATTAAAAGCTGGCAAAACTGCTTGAAAGAAATTAAACATAGACTATCAAACCTTGAAGACAGGTTTGCAACATGTGATCATGAAAGGAAAGATCTCTTTAAAATAACAAGAAACCAGAAAGTAACAATACAAAAGCTAGAAGATGACAAGAAGATCTATAACTTAAAAATAAAAATGTGAGTGAAGAAGTAGGGGTAAACACAAATGAAATACAAAGGCTATTTACAGAAATAATTAAAGAAAACTTCCCAAGCATAGGGAAAGGAAATGATATACAGATATATGACGCATACAGAAACTCCAGCCAGCTGTAACCAAAATAGATCTACACCCAGACATATTATAATCAAGATCCCAGAAATTCAACATAAGAGCAGAATACTAAAAGCTGTCAGAGGAAAGAAACAGATCACCTATAAAGGAAAACCCATAAGAATCACAACAGACTTCTCGACACAAACCATCAAATCAAGAAGAGCTTGGAGCCCTGAAAGAAAATAACCTCCAACCCAGACTGATGTACCCTGAAAAACTATGTTTCAAAATTAATGGAGAAACAAGATGCTTCTGTGACAAAGAGGAACTGGGGGAGTTCATGACCACCAACCCAACCCTACAAAAAATACTGAAGGATAATCTAGAGAGAGAGGAAAAAAAGACTATGGTTTCATGAACAGCAACAGAGGAGGCTCACTGAAAGGGGCAGACAGTGGAGTGAAGGGGGAAAGTAGACAATCAACAGCAGAAAAATAGCATGGCAGAGAAGATTGGCCGTAATCGCTAGCATGGATAGCCTCGATACACTAATAAAAAGAAACACAGGCAGAGTGGATCAGGAGATAGAGTCCATCAAGATGCTCTATACAAGAAATATATTTAACCTGAAAGACGGTTTATGGACTGAAAGTCAAAGATAAGAAAATAATGCTCTATGTGACAGGGAACCAGAAAAAAGTGGGGGCAGCTCACCCATCAGCTGCAGATTGGTTGGAAAGACATAACACTTTTATACAACAGAGAACTACTCAGCTATAAGGAAGGAAAACCTTGAGGTTCTTATAGGTAAATGGAGACAACTTGAGACCAAGCTCAGGGACAAAAAGGTTCAGAACCACTTAGGTAAAAGTGGGTTGCCTCCCTAATCTAAAAACTAAAGGAGTTAGTGGGATACAAAATGTACAATGCACCCTGGGAAAGTGAAAGGGGAGCAATTGTCTAAATAGCAAAGGCAGAGGACACTGCTAATCTTGTATCATGATTTGAAACCCATATGCTTTCATCACTCTGTTTAGTTTGGTTATATTCTGTTCCAGTTTGTCTTCTTGTACTAGGTTTGAGGGTATAGACAGCTATTGCAAAGATAGCTGGACATACTATGGTGATCATTTTTAATTTCTTATTAACTTAACCTGAAATCCTGTATTGCTTTCATTGCCTTATTTTGACTGATTTTATTTGAATCTGTCTTGTTCAAGTGCCATCTTGTCTTGACTGATTTTATTCGAATCTGTTATGTTTGATAGTATCAAGTCTGAGAGTATAGGCAACTACTTGAAAGACAATAAGATTCACTATGATACCCATGCTGGTTTGACTATTACTCTCTTTTGAAGTCCTATAATGTCTCCAATGTTTTGTTTTTATTGATTTTGTTCCATACTGCTATGTTCAGTTTTATTGTACCTGATGATATGGGCAATTCTACTGAAGATAACAAGAGACATCATGGTAATCATTATAGATCACCTTGTATTATGGTTTTAAATTATATGCTATGTCCATTCTTTTGTTTTGAATGACCCCAATTTTTTCTCGTTTGTTTTTATTCTTTTCAAAATAAAAATTTAAAAAAATTTTTAAAAAGAGTACCAGCTGCAGGGGTGGAATCTTAAACTTTAAATGAAGTTCAGAGTTTATATTATTAAACTGTCTGAACCTTTAAATTGATGAACTGAGACTCCCCTTGGGCTTGAAGTGACTTAGGACTTTTTATAAGCTAGAAGTTACTACAAAATCTATTGGATTTAACAAGTGCACCGAGTTGGTTTGAAAGGATCACAGGAGAAAACATAAAGTTGCTTTAAAATTGCACTCCAGTAAGTTCATCTCTTGCTCTGTGACTGTTACTCCTACCTACGATACTATAAGAAATGATGAATAAAACAGTCCAGGCTGTTTAAAAGAGTGAGAAAATGGTGGAGGGTCTTGAATTCCTCATAGTTATTGTCCAACAGAGCTCTTTCCTCCATTTCTATTTAAACTTTAAATCTTACCTGGAAAAGGATCTCCAATTTCAGAAAAGTATTTTCAACAGTACATCATCCCTCTCAACAGGGAGAACCATCCTGGCTCCAGAGTATCAGAAACAAATGGCTCGTAGAGTGCATAATTCCATCTAAGTGTTATCACCTTGTTAGCCAGGAGTAAAGACAAACCTCCAAGAATGGTTAATGTAATAGCAAAATTGCTATCTGATACTTACAATTCAGCTGCATGTCCAAAGAAATTACCAGATCCACAAGCTGCAATTATTATTGAGGAAACACTTGACAATTCTATGTCTACAAGTATTAAGTCAATTTTGCAGCAGTGTATCACAAGCTTGGTAGATTATGTTAATCAATGATGTACAAGAGTTAGAATAGTCAATGGAAAAAGTATTCTTGGTCCTTTATTTTTGCAGTTTTTTCAAAGCTTTTCAAATTCATGTACTTATTCATGTACGTTCCTGCCCACTCCTCATTCCAATGCTACCTGCTCCCTCCATGAACGATTCATTCAGTCATTTGTTCTATCCCTTGGTTTTTTGTGTGTTCTAGCAATGCACGTACTGTTTTACATGGCCACATTTTAAATTTCCTTACATAGCATTGCCACAGAGTTCATTCCACCTTCACTGTTGTTGTCTTCGTTTTTTTCTTTTCTTCCCAGACCCTTGGCTGTCATCTAGTCTGCTGCCTGTAACGTATACATATTAATGCACAGTGCTAGTCCATCACTCCACAGTGACAGACAGCCAGGGTGCCTCCAAACTCTCTTCATAATCCTGGGATGAAAACCTTCATACATCACCTTATTATCTGTGTCCTGAGGGATTTAAAATATTAACCCCAAAGATGCAACACTGGATCCTGAGTTCCGTATGTCCAGGTGTAGACCCGTGAGCTGATGAAGCAGCACCATATTGCTTCTGAGAAGCTGCATTCATCACCTTCCCCCCCACAGGAGCTCTCTATTGTTGCTATCCTGCATATCCCACTTGGTATTATGTTGTCTTCTCAACCTTTGTTTCATGTACAAAGTGACAATTTGTTGTTGTTTAATTTGTATTACTTTGATTTGAACATCTTCCAATATGTTCAGTAGCTTTTTAAGTGAAGAGCTGATTCAAATTTGGGGCCCATTTTTCTGTTGAGGCTGCTGTCTTTTTTAAAACTAATTTGTGTAATTCCAGGTATGTTGCAAACACGTATCTCTTGTTGTCTCAGGCTTGCCGGAATCTTCTTTCATCTGTCATTTGTCTCCATTGATCTTAAAACTTTAATTTTAATGTAGTTGAAGTCACCTTTTGCCTGTTACTTTATGTTATTATTTTTTGTTTTGAGACAGAGTTTCTACATAGTTCAGTCTAGTCTTGAACTCGTTATGTAACCCAGGCTGGCCTTGAACTCACAGCAATACTCCTGCCTCAGCCTCTCAAATGCTAGGATTACAGGCATGCACCATCACATCTGGCTTGTTTTGTTTTTGTTGTTTTCTTTAAGTAATTTTTCACTGCCTCTATCTTGTAAATATGTTTGCCATATTATCTTGAATTATCTTAATAGTTTTGTTTCTTTACCTCCAGGACTATAATTCCACTGACATACTTCGTTACATTGGTACTTGGTTGCAATATATTTTATAAAATCAATACCTTTCCCCTACAGAAACAAAAACTAGAAAATGTAATGGAAAATATCACATACATAATGCCAGCAACAGACACTATAAAATATCATGCATAGATATTTAAGTATATAAAACCTATCCAAAAAAGATAAAACTTTACTAAAGAATATAAAGGAAATCTTAAATAGAGACATATAATGTCCAATGAGACAATTTGATAATATAATATCTGTTATTTCCAGATAAACCTGTAAGTTCAAAGCAATATCAATCAAAATCCCAAGATGATACTTTAAGTGAAATTTAATACGGTTACGTGAGTTTTACTTGAAGCAAACAATGGTTAAAGGTAGAGAAGAAAGTTCTGTAAAGAAGTATTTGCTACCTCAGATATCAAATACACTGTAAAAATAATAAAGTTGATGTCATAGTGGAATAACAACAATAGGCAAAAAAGAAAAGAAAACCATACAAAGAGAATGAGATGCTAATTGACTGTCAGTTTATGTAAGAGAAGCTCAACTAAATTGGCTCAGCAGTTCCACACCTGAGGTATGGAGTGTCCCTGCTAGGTGGCTTCTCACCTGGCTGGTGTAAAGGGAAATGAGGAAGGACAGATCTGCTTTCCTTTCTTCAGAGGAGCTACAGTGTTTGCCTTTCCCTTGGCTGCTATCTCCTGGCTTGCAGCTCAGACTCTTCAGCCTCCATGGCAGACCTATCAGCCTTCTGACATAGACTCATGTGGGACACTGCAGTGAGCTCCAGACCTCTGACTGGATCCTTCGATCTACAGCGGGCAGACACCCCCTCGGCCAACTCTGAGGGTGACTATCGGAAGCCAATCTGCTAAATTCTTATATATTTGAATATTTTATGTTATATCTCTTTCTCTAGTAAACACTGACACAGAGGCTTTCCAATCACACACACACACACACACACACACACACACACACACACACATACACACACATATGTTCTATAGTCAATAAGGGTATATTTTAAATTATGGACAATTAATATCAAAATATTGAATTAGAGTAATTGGCTGTGTATTTAGAAAAATGTAAAGTTATTTTTTCACACATATAAAGCTAACTCTCAGAAAGGTTAATGAGCTAAACCAGAAAAAATACTATAGAAGTGCTAGAAAATGAATTTAAGGGAAAAACAGCAACATTAAGGTGGGGCCCTGATAACACACCCGTACTCTGCAGGGATAAACTGATTAACTTTACTAAATCTTTGGATTTTTGTATCTATTTCTTTTTCCCTTTTTGTTATTTCTGTATGTCTACAAACCGCACTAATGCGTGCATCTAGGGAAACTGATGGCTGTGAAAGTCACATCTTGACCATTTTTATTCATTCCTCTCCTATCTACACTTCCCTCCTTTCTCAGATCCCCATCCCATCCCACAAAGCCTGTTTCCTACCATCTGCTTTGTTTTGCTTTTTAAATCATTTATATTTTGGGTTTCTCACTAGAGAAACCACGTGACCAATTTATTTCATTTAGCATTATTGTCTCAAAGTGCATTCATTTTCCTACAAATAGCTCAAATTCATTCTTCCTTAAGTATCTATACCACATTTTGCTTGTTCATTCATCTGTTCCTAAGATCTAGCACTTGTAAGTACGCTGCTGTAAACATAGATAAGCAAGTACCACTGTGATGTAACATCTTTAACTCTTTGGGGAGGAACCCTGAAGAGGAATTGCTGAGTCTGAAGGAAATTGTATTTTTAGCTTTTTGAGGAAACTACATACCTACTTCCACATGATTGCATTAGCTCTAAATAACATTGTAGAAGGGCTTGTTTTTCCCTGACAACTTTACCAGAATTTATTGGGTTTTTTAATCCATAATGATAACCATTCTTGCTGCAGTAGGATGGAATCTCTGATGTTTCTTCATTTCTCTAACAGTCAAAAATGCTGAACATTTTTTTCACGTACTCACTGGCCATTTATACTTTTTCTGTTGAGAAATGTCTATCTATCTCATTTGCTCATTACTGCTATTGGGTGTTTTATTTGGGGAGAGAGACTAATTTATTTTCTGAGTCTTACATATTTTAGATATTATTCTTCTGTTTGAGGAGTAGCTGGCAAAATTCTTTCCCATTCTGCAAGTTGTTCCCTCACTCTGTTCGGTGTTTGCTGTACCATGCAGAAGGCTTTGGTTTGTTATAATCCCATTTGTTGATTCTTTGTATCATTTCTTGTGTAATTCTTTATTCTGTTCAGTAAGTCCTTGTTTATGCTTATAAAAGTCTGGGCAAAAAGAAAGATCAGTTTGAGAAGAGACTGTCAGAATTTGAAAACAAAATTGATTTGGTAGGTGATGTACTCAGTCATGCCATAAAAAGAAGACCAAACAGCAACAACAAACCCAAGACACATAGAAGCTGGGTCCAACAGCTCCAGAATGTTCTTAGCTCCTTAATCTAATGTGATCACAATGTATAATGTTTTTAGTGATTTGCTGCTTTTCCCCCCTGGTCTCTTGATGAGGATGTGTGCATCTATGCTCATTAAATAAATTAGCCTGAAGTTTTTCTTTCTTTCTCTTTCCTTGAGTTCTTGTTAAGTTTTTGATCAGGGTAATGATTTCTTCAAGGAATGAGCTCCTTCCCTTTCAATTCCATAGAAGTGTTTGAGGAGTATTGATATTAATTCTTCCCTGAAGTCCTGGGAAAAGTCAGAATCCATCAGGTCCTGACCTTTTCTTAGTTGATAGGAATTTTATTAGTTCCTCCATTACTTGTTATTTGTCTATTCATGGATTTTATATCTTTTTGGTTCAATTTTGGTAATTTGTATGTATCTAAGAATTTATCCATTTCTTCTGGATTTTCCAAATTATTGAAATACATGTTTTCAAAATAGTTTTTTTTAATAATCCTCAGGATATTGGCAATGTTGACTGTGATTTGGCCTTTTACATTTCTAATTGCCTTCATAAGTGTCTTTTCTTTCTTTCTTTTGGTAAAGTCAGCTGAGTGTTTGTCCATCTTATTTATCCTTTCAAAGAACCAAATTTGATTCACTGATCTTTCATACTGTAATTTTGATCTTAATTTCATTAATTTCCACTCTGATCTTTATAATTTATTTTATTCTACAAGTTTTGGATTTGGATTGATGTCATCTTTTTCTAGGACCTTGAGATACATTATTAGGTTATTCATTTGGGGTCACTCAGTCTTTTTAATATGGCTGTCACAGTTATAAAATTTCCTTTTAGAATGGCTTTAACTGTGTCTCATAGGTTTTGGTATGTCATGCTACATTGTCATTTGATTAAAGAAACTTGATTATCCCCTAGTCTTCTGGACATCTTCAGGGGTTTTTTGTTGTTGTTGTCATTGTTTTTAAAGAGATTAATTTTAAAGATTAATTTTAAGATTAATTTTAAAGAGATTAAGACAAAAGAGGACATAACAAACAAATCAAATCAGAACAATGCAAGTAACACAACATTTTATCACAAGACAACCCATAAATAACAGTAACTATCATAATGTCTCTTTCTTTGAAATAGTTGAGCATAGCTTCTTATATGATAGTATCAAGCATAACAAAACAGTGTAAAACCATTGAAGAGAATGAAAGCATTACAGGGCTTTCAGAATCAAATAGCAGAGAATGAACAATGGCTACTATATTATCTCATTACATGGGCATCTTCAGTTTATTTCACACTTAACTATAGGAACACATGAAGAAAGTTAAATATTCACTGCCCAAATACAAGGAAAGAAATACAACTGTGAGGAGACAATTAAATTATTTATTTTAAGACAAAACTACTAAGAAAATGTCACAGCCTTAACACAGAAAACAGATAGGCTACATTATCATTGAAATAATCATTAAAAAGACAACACAATCTCTATCCAAAAGATAAAATGTCATTTTGGGACAGGAACACTGCACATTGCAAAGGCCATAGGTAAAGGAGTCACCTCTCAAATTACCTCAGCACTGATGGCCACTGACAAGGATTTTTTTTTCCTCAGTGAATGAGACAGACCCCTTCATCTTCTTGGCCATGATTGGAAAGAGATTCGTGTGGTCATCCACATACTTGGCCACACAACTGTCCACCTGCATTTCACCTGAAGCTCCTTAACCCCTGTGTCCTCTGAATCTTTGGCTTGGTAACTGCGATGAACAGTGCACTGAGCAAGGTAGTCCTGGAACTTTTCCAATTCATTGGTCACCAAGGCCCAGCTTGAGTGAGCAGCGCATGACAGCACTCAATACCTGCTATGTGGACAGCTGATCGTCCTCACAGCTGTTGGCACTGCACTGGAACATGAAGCCCTGCATCTTCCAAATGTTCTCTCCACATGTTCAGCAAGGAGTTCACCATCTCCTGCACCAAGAGCTGCTTCAACTCTCCCGTGAAGATTCTGTGCTGACCTGCATCCACATGGCTTCCTGATCGTAGGAATTCTTTTAAGTTTTTAAGTTTCTCTACCTCAGCTTCTTCTGTGACCCATTGGTTACTCAATAATGTATTATCCAATCTCAATGTGTTTGTATAGTTTCTATGCCTTTGTTTGTTATTAATGTCTAGTTTTATTTCACTATGATTTGGTAATATTCAAGAGAATATTTTAATGCTTTAGGATTTATTTAAGCATGCTTGATAACCTAAAATATATTTTGGAAAATATTCTATATGCTGCTGAGAAAAATGTGCATTCTATTGTAGATGTTGGATAAAACACTCCACACAGTGTAGATAGCTCATTAGTCCATTTGTTCAATTGTGTTATTTAAATCTGATATTTCTTTGCTGATCTTTTTGTCTGACTGACCTGTTTAATTCTGAGAGTGAGACACTAAGTACATTATTATGATTGTAATGGCATCTATCTCTATGTCCAGTAATTTTGTTTTATGAAGCTGGGTATGTAAATATTCAGTGTATAGACATACAATGGTTATCTCTTCCTGTTGAATCATTCTCTTTACCAATATAGTGGTCATCTTTGTTTCTTACAATCAGTTTTGTCTTGAAGTCTATTGTGTCTGAATATAAGATAACTACCCCTGCTTGCTTTCAGGATCTGGTGCATGGAATATCATTTTCCATCTTTTTGTCTCTAGCCTATGAGCATTCTAGATGTTTCTCTTACAGCAACATATAGTTGAGTTTTGTTTTTTTTGATACAATCTACCAGTCTATCCCATAGGTCACTCAAGGGCTGGTTCCAAGTCCCTAATCAGGACCATGTCTTTGTTTCTTTCTGCTTCTAGGGCTGTCCTATCCCAACTCTGTAACTGTTCTCTGAGTGATTCTCTTGCCTGTATCTCCCTTAGTAGCCTAAACTGAGAAGATTCTCTCCTGTGACTAACTCACTGTGGTCTGTCTCAGTGGAAAGAAAACTATAACAGGTGGACAGTGGAAAGTAACTGCTAGGCTTAGCATTGGTTAGAGCAGTCTGGTGGTCACTGGTGCAGCAGGATCCTTTCTTCTCTCAAGGTCTGAGATCTTATCCCCAGGTAGTGTTCTTTCCAGCCCTTGGCTGTGAGTAATGTTGGGATCAAGAGGTACCCTGCTTCTTTCTCTAAACATCCTTGATACTGGAATTCATCTAATGAGCTCCTCCTTCAAGTTGCCTTCTCATGCTTGGATTTTTTCCCCATCACCATATCCAAGTACCTGCAGAGCTTTGTCTTTCAAGCATCTTATGAGTGCTACTGCATTTGTTTTTCTTCCTATAATGTAGCCCAGATATTTAAATCAGTCCTAATACCTCACCATCACCTCAAGATCAAATGCCTGACCAATGAGAGCTGTAGAACATCTTGGGTCAATGGCAGCTCCAAGCTGCTCTCCCTTTCATTTGTTAAGAAATAATCCCGCACAGTGCCCAGATTTGAAAACTTGAGTGTTCTTTGACTATTTTCCCCTAGTGTTTTACATTTTTTGAAAACCGGGTAGTCAACATTAGTCAAGAACTTACTATGTACTGAGCATAATGATAGGAACTAAAAAAGAGACACAGTTAATCAGGTGTGGTCTATGCCTTTGAGGTGCTCACAGTGCAGGGAAATAGACACATAAGAAAGCAATGTACTCTGTAAAGTGCTATGGAACTACAAAATGATAGCCACTTTTCTCCAAAAATGTCTCTCATATCTCCCTTATCTAAGTCTCCTACTTACAATTTGTCCATCTCTCCTATTGGCAGCATCAACAAGCCAGCCAAATGGCTCCCCCCAAATTATGATTTTCCTAACTTTAGTCCAGTAATTAAAATTATTCTTAGTTTCACGCTATTGAATTACAAACCACAGATTTCATCACTCCAAGGTCAAAACTAGAATACAGGCTACCCTCAAAAAGTAGCTAATGAATGAATGAATAAATGAATCTGAACTGAACTTAGGTTTTATGATCATATAATTCTAACCATACTACTTTATCCACATGGATAGGAATCCTCCCCCAATCACTGTAGCACATCCTTCCCTCTCACTCACGCTGCTGTCATTTTTCCCATTTATGAAGAAATCTTTCTTAGCTTCCTCCCTAATGCCAACACCTAAAATTCGGCTCTGGGCCCACTTCCTGATCACAGTCTTTTCATAAAAATTACTCTCTTCAAAACTCTTTGTCTGAAACACTTATTTGCTACTTTGGAATGTGCAACTGGAAATTTTTATCCTTTGATAAATACACCCTGTCTTCCCAAGTAAGATCCCCATAATTTATCAGCCTCTGGAAACTGGAACTACAATTGTTAGCTCTCATATAATAATTACTCAGAGTCCTGAAGTAAAGCATTTGGAAGAGAAAATATTTGCTCCCAATTGGTATAAATGACACATTCCCATGTCTACCTCCATTGCAGGCTGAACACGAGATCTGACAGGAAATCACGAGGCGGCGGTCCTTACTAGCATGATAATGAATCAGGAACATACCGATCAACATCTTCTTCCCATACAACATGAGAGAATTACAAATCTGTTTCCAGGGTTAGCTCCATCAAACCCACCAGCTGTCACTGAGTTTTTCATTATTTATTTGCTTTGATTATTAAAGATTCCGACCTGTTTAAATTGGGAAATGGGAGAAAAGGATTAGGAGGTCTTCTTGGGCTCTTTGCACTAAATTAAAAAGAATCCTCTTGATACAACTCTCTGTGACCTTCAAGCTTTGAAAAGTCAAGCATAAAATAACTCAGTCTTCATCTCATTCCACAATGTTATTACCTATTCTGTTCCAAAATTCAAGCATAAAAGGGTATAGAAATTATTTGCCTAATTTAAGGTGGAAATAAAGAAGGGGTTCACACCCACAGCCAAGTTAAATTTTCCCCAATTCCACTACCTATAAAGATACAAAGCTCTCCCTCACTCCCTATGCTGGGCCCATTCCTACCCCCAGCTCTACCCCATGCCATAGTACCAATATTGTGCCATGCCACCTATAAAAGTGCATTCATACTTTATGTGTCTGCTCATCCCAAATGAAACACAATTTCCTCAAGGTCAGGGCTTTTTATGCTTGTAATTTGTGCCCGCAGAAGAGTGTCCTACAAAAGTAGGCTGGCAATTTATAAGCCAAAAATAAGCTCATAACTCTGGTGACTTTCGATTTCAGATAACCTAATACTATTTCAGGAAATGTAAGGTGCATACTGCCCCTATAATAGTCTCAATGGATTTTCCCCCCAGGGGGTAGGGATCAAACCAAGGGCCTCACACATGCTAAATGTGTACTCTATCACTAGCCTACATCCCCAGCCCTCAGTCAGTTTTAAAGACCCAAAAAATCTTTTTATACCACATGGACATTAATAAGACATTTTCATGTGTTTTTGAGTTAGTCTTCACATTTACTTTCAAATTTAGTATTATTACTCCTAGTTGTGATGGATTAACTAATGGTCAACTTATAACACCCAGCTGAACTGAATCAGCATGGGGATGAGTGTAAATAGCTCACCTGAGGATTTTGCTAATAGCAGAGAAAGAGATCTGGAAAGGAAGATGGTTTGCTGTTGATTCTCCTGGAGAATCTTGGCACACTGGTTTTTCTGATATGAACTCAGCTGTTTTCATTGTCAGAGGAGCTTAGGTCTTCACCATCTCTCAGGGTGGCTGCAGTTCTTTTCAGGGAAACTCTGGTCCCTACGTTGAGCATCACTTCCTGCATGAGACATTGCCTTGGGCTCTAAGCCTCCAACTGGACTTGTGGAAGACATTTCCATGGGCTCTAGGTCTTCAACAGGACTCGTGCAGGACATTGCTATGAGATCCAGGCTTTTCACTGGATCCTTTGGGTGTCTGATGTGTGGACAGATCTCCTGCACTGGTTTGCATTTGACTCTGGGTGAATATTATAGAATTTTATGCATTATGTGTCCTGTATTAAATACTTTCCCTGTAAACCTGACTACAGCACCAGTTTACAGGTGAGGTAACTGAGGCCGAGGGAGGTCAGATATGGTAGAGAGAATAATAGCTTTCCAAAGACAGCAGGTCCTCAGTCCTGGAATTCTAAAGTGTTGTCTTATGAGGAAAAGAATCATTGCACATGTGAATAAACTCAGTATCTGGAGATGAGATATTATCCTGGATTATCTGATGAATCTTATATTCAATCATCTATATCCTTGTAAGAAGGACAAAAGGAAGATTTTATTGGGGGTGAATCAAAAGAAGAGACCGAAGTGATGCTTCCACAAGCCAGAGAACATTCACAGCCAGTAGAAGCTAGAGGAAGCAGGAAATAGATTCTCCTGAGAGCTTCCAGAAAGCATACTCTTATTAACATCTAACTTTCAGCTCAGTGGAACTAATTTTGAACTTCTCACCTCGAGAAATGAAGAATGATGAATTTCTGTTATTTTAAGCTGCAGAGTTTGTGGTACTTTGTTATATAGCAGTCACAGGAAACTGACACATTGGGCAACTGGCCAAATAGTTGCAAGCAGTTAAATCATGATTCAAACCCAGGTTCTTTGATTTAAAATTGTAAATATGTTTCCACTTTACATGGATAAGGAAGCTTTGAACACAACCCAACCCCTGGCTATAACTAGAAGCCAGACTAGCTTTTGCATCTTCTACTCAGAGTAGTTAACTCTTTCGCATCTCCCCCTTTACCGTTGAACACATTCTTGTGTGGCGTGCAGTACTTTATGACATATCATTTTTAATACTCAAAATTTTAGAAAGAACTTCAGGAATTAGATGCAATTGCTATATTCATTACAAATTAGAAAAAATGAAGACAATAGAGAGGCTAAATTACTCACACACGGATCTGCTTAGTTATTTGAATATCTAACAAGAAATCTGGCAGAATATCACTTTGGAAGGTTTAACTCTGGTCAATATCCCTCCCACATCATCTTCTTTAGTTGACTTTCTTCGTATGTCTCACAGTGTCTCTCCCTCCATTCAAGTGAGACATGAATCATCCACATCTGTAGGAATATTAAATGTAGGGAATAAGCAATGGGTGAAATTATTTACTCCTGTTTGACAAGATAAAGTGAAGGTATACTCTGATACGAATTTGAAAAAATAGAATTTTTTGTCCTCCCATATTGCTCAAGTCAGAAAATGACTTGATGGCTGAGGAGAAGGGAGAGGGATCTCATGGACAAGACTAGGTAGGAGTGCTAGAAGCTGATGTTCAGCTTTGCCGCCAGAAAGACAAATAGGAGCAATGCTGACACTCAAGTCACAGAACTTTAATGTCATTATCTGACACGTATGAAGGAGTGAAGCTCGACTTTTGCTTAATTCCACTCAACTCACCTGGTATGAGCAGGCACCTCCTCTGCCTTTCAATGACTTGGGTTCTGCACACAAGGAACTACAAGTATAAAGCAAGGCGAGACCCTTGACCTGGAGGAATAGGACAGTGGCATTGAGGAGGCTCTTAGGACTAAACAGAACCAGTGTTTGGATCTCCCTTCAGCTTCTCAGACTCCTCTTCATTACTATTATGTCTGTCATTAGTCAACCCACTGGAAAAAGAATGTATCCAATGACTCCACTGTACATTGGAAGCAGAGGAGGAACCTAACTGAATTGGGTTCATCTGTCAGTGTCATGAAGAATGACATTGATTTGTAGGCAGTATCTTCTATGTCTCCAAAACAATCAGAGATTTTGATATTCAGTTTGTAATTCCATTACACACCATACTGTAAGGATGATTATCCCGCTGGTATTTCCCACCTCACTCTTTCCTGACCAATAATTTATTAGCAAACCAACCAGAGTAGTGGAACATGGCACACATGAGCCTCCCTTCCATTTGTTCCACTGATGACACCTATCCCATGCATTCATCCCTGTGCTCGGGCTAGCAACAACTTGAGAGGAAGAAAGCACAAATTATATCACGTAAGGCTTGGCCTGTTGGGTGAGGAAGAGAGAGCAAATTTGACCTTTTAGACTTATGCTTACATGTAAGTCACCAAGATCCTCTTAGTCAAAGACCTTTTTCCAAGCTACTACAAAAAATTAACAGCATCTCCTACCAGAGCCAAATGAAACTTCTCTTCAATATACAGAAATGGACTCAAAATATTTATGTATTTATTTCTAAAATGTTTTTTAAGGTTTTCTTTCATTTAAGGAGGATATATGGGGGACTCCAAGGAGAATGAAAATATTATTTATATGAGGTGATAGTATCATGCAACTAAGCTCTATCTGGCCCTCTCTTTAGTTAAAATGACACAATATACTATTTTATTCACAAACAGTTCACAAACATCTGCACTGCTTTTCTGTTGAATATTATATGTTCATATCGAAATTAAGCACCACAGAAAATAAAACTGGTACACATCCCTTCTAAAATAAACCAGTCTTTTTCTGATATCCACCGAGAGAAATTTGCCCTGGAGTAGAATCGTCTTCTTACTGATATTCCTGGAGCATTAGGTCATTTCAGCTCACACACAAGGCCACTAAAATGATCCATCTTTGCCTTTGGGATGCCACAGCTTACAACACATGGGAATCATTATATTCTGAGTTCATCTGTAGGACTATCAGTGAGCAGAAACCACAGCAGAGCTAGTCATCACAGTATTATTCTGCCACTGTCACCCTGGGAAATTTCCTTTCTTCTAAAGTAACCCTGATTTTGTAAGCCCCTTCCATGATCCCTATGGTGAGTTGCCTTGTTATCAGTATTCAGTATTTACAAAGTAATCGTATTGTGTGAGATCATAAAGTTGCTGACACGTGAATATCTGGCAGAAATATCCCAAGTATACTTAGCCATTACCAGTGTTCTTCCAGAGCTTGAAATACCACAGAGGAAATGTGTACTTGGCTTGAACTTTTGAGTCAACTCTTTTAAGTAAGTGTAAACAGAGCAAAAACTTTGCCATCAGACAAGCATTTGCAAAATGGAGATCAAGTCAGAGCATGAGCAGCAGATGGGGCTTGAGAGCCAAGAATAAAAGCACAGGATGTGCCCAGACTTTAAATTATTATTGACTGAGCTCTATGCCTTCTTAACGGCTTTTACTACCTCTTGGTTCATATGTGAAGTGCATATTAAAGCAAGGAACACTGCAAGGACCAAAGGAACTAGAATAGTAAACCAGCCACAGCTTAGTAATCATGATGCATTAATTATTCAGGAGCTGGAGCTACTCTTTGCAAACATTAAAATCAATGGCAGCACAGAAATATGCCTCCCCTTTGGAGCATAGGAAGGAGGAGTGCTATTTGGGGTTGATACTGGCATGATATTTAGCAGAGCATGACAGCTTTAGTAGATAAATAACGTACTGTAGTATCATGAAAACTGTTAGCAATGTATTGGAAGACTCAAGTATTCCCTGTAGGGCATTTACATTGGATTTGCTATGATTGCAATATCTGCACAGTGATGCATTACGTGTTTTATTCTCTTTATTATATGTTTTCATTACTTTGTGTGTTAGAATGCAATAAAGAAAGCTGAAGCAATAAAGGCTGATTGATAATAATAATTCTGCAAAGATACAACTTCCTTTCAAAGTAGTTTCAGAGTTAGAGGGACCAGCGGCATCCCATCATCTATTCTTTTGTTAAGATTTTATAATCCTTTCTGATAAAGGAATGGTAATTGGTTTGGAAGTAGCTTTCAGTGACAGCTGGCACTTTATGGTAAGGGAGGAGGAAGGTAAAGGAGAATGGGTTCCATTTAGAATGCTAAATTCTACATCTGGTTCAATGCTCTGCTTCTCTCTTTGCTTTTATATTCTATAATACAAATATCAGGTGCTTTTTTTAAGGAATAACAAAGCTTTTTAGAATTATTACTGTATTACTTAGTTTTCATGCCATTAAACACAATATCTGACACCATAATTTAGAAGTGGAGACATTTAATTTGGCTCATATTTTAAGGGATTCAGTCCATAGTTAGCTGACTGCAAGGCAGAAATATCTTGGCAGCAAGGTGTGGTGGGGCAAAGATCTTTAGTTAATAGCTGTTGGAAAGCACAGCAGGGGAACATTGTAAGAGCAGAAGGGGCTAGAGACCAGACAAAGGCCCAAGGCCATACCTCAAGTCTCATCCAGACACACACAGAGGTGTGTGCCACCAATATCCTGGATAGATCACAGACTGAGCAAGTTAACACTAACTGCCACAAGTGCCACTTGGGCTCTGTGTTAGCTTTCCATTGCTATAATATACCTGAGATAAGCTACAGAAAGAAAAGGGTTATTTTGGTCCATCATATCAGAGACTCCAGGATATGTTCAGGTAGATTCTTTGCTTTTAGGTCTGTGGTAAGGCACTACATCATGACAGAAGTATATGATAGTGAAAACTACTTATCTAATGGCCAAGGACCAAAAGAGAGAAAGAGAGAGGGCCAGGGTCCCATAATCCCTTTCAAGGGTATGAGTTCAATGACCTAATGACTTTTTCTTAGCTTCTACCTCTAACGTTCTCTCTGCCTTCTAAAAGTGCCATGTTGGGAACCAAGTCTTTACTAAACAGACCTTAGGGGACACTTAAAATCCAAACTCATTCTGCCAGGCTGTCTCACTCTGACAGTGTATCCTAACCTCAGAAGTTTGTTTAAAGCTCTCTCAAGAGATTCTCTTCAGTAGTTCTTATATCACTGGATTTGCAGAATGACCTAATACATAAAAGGAACCTAGTGTGCCTGTGTTGGAACTAAGTTAAAACTGAGCTTCAGTCAGGGCTGAGCACACATGAGGAACTAGTGAAGAGATCTATGAGAATAACTTTTGCACAACTTTGTTTGGAACACACAATGTATTTGTGGGAATTGGATTTTGCAGAAAGATGTTGTTTGCAGAAATGGAATGAAAACTTTCATTAAAAACTTTGGATGTTGGAACTTAGAGTGCTGGGAAACCAAGCAATCAGCTCACGTCCCTGGTAAGTGGCTGTGGTGTGGCCGCCTGAGGCCCTTCCAGGGAGATAACCACCAGTGTCTCCTGAGAACCAGGCCATGTTGGAACTTAGGACCCTGGGAAACCAAGCAAGCAGTTCGCCTCCCTGGTAAGTGGCTGTGGTGTGGCCGCCTGAGGCCCTTCCAGGGGGAGAACCACCAGCGACTCCTGAGATTGGCACCATGTTGGAACTTAGGGCCCTAGGAAACCAAGTAACCAGCTGGCTTCCATGGTAAGCAGCTGTGGTGTGGCAGGCTGGGGCCACCCCAGATGGGAGAACCTCCAGGGACTCCTGAGATTCACGTCATGTTGGAATTTAGGGCACTGAGAAACCAAGCAACCAGCTTACCTCCCTGCTAAGTGGTAGTGAGCTACAGGTGCACAGGCTGAGAATCAAACATCCCACCTCCAATCTGTGTCTCCCCCTCTCCCCGTTAGCAAATGGGAGCCAGAAATATGAGCATCTCTTGGGAGGTTGAGCATATGCAATATAGCAAATAAGGGGGATTTTCTTCTACCATCTCTTTAAAGGCAAATATTTTTACCACTGATTTGCTTTATTCTGTTTAATGGTACTGCTCTATTCAATATTGTTTTGATAAGTTCTATAATGTTCTGTATTTCATTTTATTTTGCTATACCTGATTGAAAGATCAACTATTGTGAAGATAATGAGATATACTGTGGTACCTATTACTATTATCCAGTAACCCGCTGTGAAGTTCTGTACCAATTTCACTAAACTATCTAAATTGGCTTTGTTCCATCTTGTTGTGTTGTATTTTACTACTTTCAAAATAATAAAAGAAATTTTAAAAAACTTTGGGAAGCTCAAGGAGTAATACCACTGCCTATATGGAAAAAAATAAAACAAAACATAGAATCAAGGTAAAAAAAAATCCACCCCACTTCTCTGCCACATAGTTAATTGGATTTCTGTGCTCAATAGAGTTAATTGAATTTTAATATCTGCAAGAAGGCCATCAGCTTTGGTAAGGCAGAATCAAAAATATTCCAAAAACTACACACATGAACCAGCTGCAAAGCATAGCAAATCATGGCTGGGAACACCTGTGAGGCATTTCCTAAAACCTCTCAGAAAAGCTGGAGAATTTTGTTTGAAACTGAGATCTCGTATTATGTAGATTGGCCATGAGTTAGGGCTATAAATATTAGGTGGCTTTATTTATCCCTAAAAGCAGATGAGACTTTGGGGAAGCAGGTTATTTATGAAGTAAAGGTAAAATTTAATTCTTGATTACCAAGGTTAGTTATCCTCTCAACATATGATTTTCTAGAAAGCCAGCAATATAAACATTACTGTAACAGAGTGACGTTGTATTCATATCAGGCCAGGAAGTCCTTCCATGAGGGAGGGTAGTCACTATAGAGGATGAAGGATAAGGATTTCTAGGGGTCACATCAAACTGGGAGGGCAGTAGCAACAAAACCTGGCTATGTAAGACTGAACTGGAAAGCTTGCTAAGATACCGTTTGATTGGTTCTCATGCCTCACAAGTGATGAATCAGTCAGGTCAGGTATTTTACAAAGCCCACTCTTCCAGTGTGATCTCCATAGAAATGATCTTCAAAACACTTTCAGATAAGCACCATCATAAATCTATCTGCAAAGTTTCTGGGTCCACATTGTCAACCTCAAAGCCAGACCATCATCAAGGCAATTGCCCAGAAGGACTGTGCCCAGAAGAAACAGAAAGCTTAATTAATTCTTTTTATCCTTTCCCCCACCTCTCCTCCCACCTCTCTTCAGATCTTAATCCCTTTTCTTTTGCAAAAGATACAACTCTTTTTTTCTATTATCTATCTTTTATTTTTTCTTTATATTTTTATTAATTTTAAAATACACTTGGAAAATTAAAAAAAAATCTTGGGAATTGAATTACAATTTGTCTTAAAATGTACACGAATTTGGTGAAAGCTAGCATCCAATCAGTTGAAGGTGCTAAAGAGAAAAACTTAGCTGTTTCTAGAGAATGAGAAATTCTGTCTCAGCAGAGTAACAAATTCTGTTTCCAGCCTGCCCTCCCTACAGACTTCAGAGCTAAGACTGTAACACCAACTCACCCCTGTGTTTCTAGCCTCTGGTCTGCCCTACACATTTTAGACCTGCCAGCCAGTCCTCTATGATCATAGGAGACTGTTCTTTGACATTATTTATGTTCATCCTCTTTCCGTGGTGATCTCCCTGATTTACACCCTAGGGAATCAACAACTTCAAGAACACAACATTTTATCAGCACTATCTGCTGTCTGGGAACTGAGAATCTGCCTAGAGTTATTGGCGCCATGGCTACTTTGCCACTTCTAAACTCAAAGAGTGAGTGGTGGCTACTTCTCTTGGGCCATAGAATTTACATCTGGTTGTTAAAACAAATCATATCCAGATCCTTCACAGTAAGGATGCCTGGAAAATGCAGCAAAGAATACAGACAAGAATGAAGTTGGTACAGATGTCAGACAAGCCAGTCTGCCATGTCTGACTCAGACAGCTTCCGTGAGGAGGGGCATATTCTTTCTATGTTTATTCTTCAAAACAGATTGTACAGGCATCATGAGAACTTGAGAATGTGAAAGAAGACCATTTCCACTTTGTTGAGACAGAGGCCTGAGGGGCCTTAAATTAAAATAGTAAAACAAAGATGTTATGCCAACGTTGAGAGTTTCCAAACAATTATGTTGTAACAGCTATAGGCTTTTTCCATTGATGATTCTAAAAGAAAAGAGCATCATTGGATAGAGATTTTACAGAGGATATCATAGGTACTCCAAAGCAGACATGAATTACAGTTTCAGAACAGCTACTCCAGGATAATTTTCATAGCTTTCCCAAAATCCCCATGAATCTAGTATCAGCTGAGTATCAGTCTTCACACAATGTCCTCCCAGGAAAAAACAATATTGTAGAAAAGGTGGAATTCATTGACTGTTCAACTGACCCACACATGACATTTTATTTTTGCAACAGAAAGGAAAAAGTCATCTCTCATTGAAATGAAGATATGTGACAAGAACCAGTTGTATGAACTTGGATAAACCACTTGCTGTCTCTAATACTTTTTCCTACAGTTTAAAATGAGGGTTACCTAAGTCACAAGAATTAATTATATTCAACCTCTTGCATTTTTCTTAGTAGGAACTTAATAAATGTGGACATAATTCAATTAAAGTAAGCTGGGGTTACAGAGTCATCCTGGCTGCTGTGCATGAGGCTTTATAGGTAAGAAGGCCTTGAGACAAGGCTTCTTGTAATTCTATGGGACTTGCTGTACACACACCACTTCTGGCTAGATTCTTTGGATGTCAGCTATCATCAGATACCTCATACACCTGCTGCATGTTCAGTAAGGTTAGCCTGTCAAGAAACAGCTGCCACAGAGTGTTGTCCCCCAGCCTGGAAAGCTTGCCCTCCTCACCCCCGTGTCCCTTCACAGTTCAAGACCTCCAGCCCCTCCTTTTCCACCTCAGAGGTAGCTCACATCTGGAGCATCCAGACGTAGCAAATATCTAGCCTATTGTTAGACATCTCCAAGACAGAAAGTCTTAGCAACCACATATAAACTAACAAAAACAAAGGGAAAACAGAATTAAAAAAAAAAAGAGTACATAAGAATTTGATTTGCAGAAAGAAAACCTTCAAATTTTTGGGATTTAGTCACCATCTTGGCTATTGAACCTTTTTCTGAATTTGGCACTTTTTCCAACACTGATCGGAGGCAGATAAGCATGTTTTCTATGCTACATACACCAAGGGCAAGGTCAGGAGTCAACAAATAAGAAACAAAAATGATTGAAAACATGAGGCAAAAGACCCACACAAGCCCCTGTCTCCTTTTGAAATTCTAAATTGCAAGCTGAACCATAGGGTACCACATGCTTTCCTGACTAGTGAAATTTCTCTTTGAAAATGACTCAATCATGCATTTGTATTTCTGGGATGGCTAAATTTTCTAAATGCCCTCTGCCACATAAGCCTACACACTTTACACTGAAGGAAAACTCTGTGATGAGCAGAACATTCAAGAGTCATTAGTAGTCACAGTCATAAGCTTTCATACTTACCCACAGCCCTCCGAGCAGGCCTCCCTGTGGTTACTAAATTTTTCCTCTTGCTGAGATTTCCCAGCATGCTCTAGGATTATCAAGTAAAGCCAAATATTAAGAGGAAAATCTTGAAAATCCTTCAGTGCCTGGGGTGGAATCAAATCAGATGAGCTCTCCACTCTGGCACCAGCCAGCTGAGCTACAAACACTGACCCAGCCCACGCTGAGAATGCTCATCATGAGCAGAAGCCTATAATGTTGCAGAAACACATTGCAAACTCACAAATGGGGGAAATGAAGTATATAAAACAGTGGGAAAGTTTGCAGAAATAACAGTTAATATTTATTTCAGGCATTCGTCTGTACATAGCAATGTCGAGATGTTTTTTCTTCAGCCTTTCTTTCTGCCCTCGAGGCCTTACATTGGATAGATTCTGAATTCCTTAATCATAGAAGCTGCACACCATGTCTCAATTTGCAACTCAATGCAGCTTTTGTCAGAGTGAGTGCTGGGCCCAGAAAATAGTTGACAGTACAATGAAACAAAGCTGAGCTGGAGACAAAAACATGAGCACCTATATTCCTGGTCAAATGAATTTTATTATGCTGTATTTTAGTATCTTCTTTATGTATTCTACTTGGTTGCTCAGATTGTGAAAATTACAAAATAAAAATTAAGTGGCTGTGTAATATCTGACTTGTCAGTTTCTGCACCTGGCATTTCTTTCTTTTGCAGTATTGACTTACTATCTCAAGGAGAGGAAGCATGAAATATGAAAGCCACCTGTCTCCTGCAATGGAATGGGAAGCGCGGTGGGCTGGGAGTAGGGCTCCCTGGTTTCCGGGTCTATGTCTAATAATTTATTCCATGTATCTTGAGGCAAATCTCTATGACTTCTTGGGCCTTACCTGGGTTTAAGCTTTAATAAGAATTATCATTCTCAGTAAAAAACAAAAACAAAAAACAAAACCCAGAATCACTTGCATGATTGTTTATAAAGAATTTCTGAGCATGCAGGGCCCATGTCTGCTCAATGCTGAAGTCTGAATAATTAGAATAACCAGAGTTTGTCTGTCAAATAAGAATGGTGTTCATGGGAGAAAGCTGCTACTTCAGCCAGAAATCAACCTCATAGAATCTTTTTTCTGTACATATGTATGGAACAGAGTATTTTGTACCTTCCATAACATCACACAGAATATTAAAAAGATGAGTAATCAAGGATCAATATTTAATCAAATTAATCATTTTTCTGCTTCATTGAAGTCATTCTAAGTGAAGCTCTTTACCTTTTGTTTCCCGCCAGTGCGTGGAGGTCAAGACTAAAATGTCTACTAGAGCAGTTTGTGGTACGCCGTGCATCCTCAGATGTCAGCACTTTGACCTGCCTTGGCTTTTACATTATCACTGCCAACGTTAATGCAGTCAGAAAAATCAAAATGAGAATACATTTGGCCTCAGAGACTCTCTGGAATGGTCCAAAGGAATGCCACGGGTCCATAGACTGTGCTTTGAGAACTGCTGTGTTGGCATGTTAACATAAAGATATAAGTGGTAATGTTTGGCTTCAGAAAATACAGAAACCAAGAAAACAAAAGGGGATCCATTGTTTGAAATACAAAGTGTCTTCACAGATGTCTAGGTCTGTAGAGCAGATATCTTGTACTTTGCCCTTTGGTATTATCACCAACTTTATTTAAATTATATTATACTAGCTAGTAAAAGCAGAAGACGATATATATTAGTTAATAAGGACTAGTGTAACAACCACATCTGTGGCTGACAACGGAAATTTATTTCATAGTTTTAAAGCTACAAGTCCAAAATCAGTAGGACCATGGACAACTCTGCAGGCCCTGTTGACAAATTCTTCCTCACTTCTTCTCTGCTTCTGGTGGCTCCCAGCAATTCTTGGCGATCCTCAGCTTTTATCTGCATCACTCAATCTCTGTGTGCATCTCCACATAGTGTTTTTTTCTGTGTGTCTGCTTGTATATCCTCTTCTCTTTTTCTAATGATACAGTTTCTGAATTTGCCACCGACCCCCAAGTGCCTGTTTCCATACAAGATTCCATTTACAGGTTCCCAGATGTGAACATATCTTTTTAGGGCATGTTAAATGAGAGACATGAATTCCTGTTATTATGATTCTATAGGACAGTACATTTAATTATGTTCCTCGAACCCACTCTTCTATCAAATAATAATTAACAGCAATTAATGCTCATTTTCTTTTCATCTTAAAGACTTAGAAATATTGAGCAGTAAATTTTATTTTAAAACAACTTTATTGGAGTCTAACTGACATACAGTGAAATGCACATATTTATAGTGAACCAGGTGGTAAATTGTGATGCATGTATAAACCCGTAAAATTATCATCACAATCAAGAGAGTAAATACATCCATCAATCCCCAAAGTTTCTGTAGATTCTTCATAATCCTTTCTTCTCGACCTCCTCCATCCCCACCCCATGTCTTAAGGCAGCCACTGATCTGGTCTTACTCTGACTGCATTTTATAGAGTTTGTATAATGGAATCACAATACTTTCCTTTTCCTCTGGCATCTTTCTCTCCCTATAATTATTTCATAATCAACCATGTAAGTTGTGAAATAAATTAGATAAAATAAATTGGATTCTGTCATATGTGTATCAATGATTCCTTTTAGTAGCTACACAGTATTCTACTATTCCAAAATCTGTCTATCCATTTACTGTCTGGTAGAAATCTGAGTTGTTTCAAGATTTGGCTAGTAGAAATAAAACTGAGCAACAATCATTAAATCTTTCAAATGCTAGAAATTTACTCCTGTAATCTGCCATAGATTTTATTTGTTTGTGAACCAAACGAAGCATTAGTTGCCATAAGTTAAATTTAGTGACTGTGCGGAGCCAGATGTGACCACATACTTGTAATCCCAGTACTTGGGAGGCTGAGGCAGGAGGACTTCAAGATCAGCTGCATAGTGAGACCCTGTATTCAAAAAGTTAAACAAAGAAACAAAAATCAAATTTGGTATGTGTAGTTTCTAAGAAAGTTGGGTTCCTCTTGTATAAACTGTGAAAAGAATTTTGAAAAGAAAAATACACGATAAATTAAAAACAGAAAACAAGCAAGTTTATATTCAGTAATGCTATTCTTAGGACTTCTGCCCTGAGGACTTATTTTTTTTCAAAGAGGAGAAGAAAAGGGAGAGAAATAAAGAGAAAGAGAAAAAGAAGAGGAAGGAAGAGGAGAAGCAAAATGAGAAGGCAGAAGAAGAGGAAGGAAAGAGTAATCTGATGATGACTTTTTAATTGGGTACTGGGGATTGAACTCATGACCTCACGTTTGCCAAGCAGGCACTTACACTGCTGAGCTAAACCCTGGCCCTGCTGATGAGATTTTTTACATACTTCTGTGGAATAGTAAAACATTAGAAGCAATCTTAACAGGGGATATAGAGGAAGGAGTAAAAAGAATTGAGATACATTGTGTACATGCACCAATTCTGCACAATGAATGTGCTGCAAATCATTATGTACTGCAAACAAGTGCTAATAAAAATTAAAAATTTTAAAAAAGAAGCAACCTTAACACAAAATGAGAAAATATTTAAATGACATGAGAGAATACTTCAAATATATTATTTATCTCAAAAATTAAAATAAGAAATTATGTCCAATGATTGAAACCATTTTAAACTCATGTTTATAGATGAATATTAGTATATTACAGTTATTATTTATAGTAATATATTTGTGAACACTTTTCTTTTATTGTCTTTGTTTTTGTCCGAAAGTTTATGCATTATTAAACATCACTAGGAAACAGCTGACTGCTCTAAAGTAACCAAACCCATATGCTCCTTCTCCTTTGATGTGCAAAACTACATGTGTTCATTTCCTGTCACTTATGAGATAAATTAGGATGTTGTTAGGGGCCCAGTCTAGTCTACCCTATGTACATCGGTGTATGTTAGACAGAACTTAGAGGCCACACTTAATAGTCTTCTGTGTACTGGAAATCCTTTTAAACATAAAAGTAAACACATATAAATAAAAAGATGGAAAAACTCAAGTGTTGGTGAGCATATATATCATGTTGTCACACACTGGTAGTGGGAATTTGATTTGGGATGACATTTTGGAAAATTACATGGTACTATCTATTATATATACCATGACTATAAATCCTTCTTTTAAATGTATACCCAACAGAGATGCGTATATATATTGAACAAATGCATGTACTAGAGTGACAAGGTTTATAACAGCATTATTTGTAATAATTCCAAACTGTGATTACTCAAATATTCAACAGAGAATGGATAAATGCACTATAGTAAACATGATACTTTGCAACAATTAAAATGCAGTTTAAAATTATACATAGTCATATGATTGAATATCATAAATATTTAGAGAAGCCAACTACAAAAGAAGACAGAGTATATACTCCCATTTATATAATACAAAACCAGACAAAATTAATTTGTGATTTTGGAGATTAGAATGATGGTCATTAGAGGCAAAAGGACAATATTTGCTGAAAGGAATGTAAAGAAACTTGATTCCTATAATGTACTATTTATTGATCCAGGAAAAAGTTACATGAAGGTATTCAGTTGATAGAAAGTTTTAAAGCTATACACTTATTTGTACTTTTTGTAATATATAGTAAACTCCAACAAATTTCTTTTTTGGAATATTGATAAACATTATTAAAATCATTAAGAGCATTAACAGCAGCTTCCATTTTTATGGAACTACAGAAAAAAGGAATAATTGGCAGGGTTCCTATAGTGCTGTAAATTTAAAATGAACTAGAAATTCAAGGTTATATAGCAGGATGCATCTGGGGAACTTCATAACCAGCCATGGTTATTGCTGTAGATCTGAAGGCTCTCAATAAATTGTGTTTCCTCTATCGAACACTATCCACTGGTTGGCAAAGAAATAAAATAAAGAATCAAGAAAGCAGAATGCACTCTGTGAGAATAAAATGTTCTGCCAATATGGCAGGCAGCTGTACCTCCATCCAGAGTTGTGTGGAGCTTATGAGACGTCCAAGCTGCTCTATGACTTGGAGAGCTAACATGTTCCTGTTGCCAGAAGTACGGTTAGAAAAAGAAAGAAGAAAATATGTTGCTACTAAAATCCCTGAAGGACAGAAGAGCATTTCTCCAAGCAAGAGAGGAAAGGCAGAGAAGAAATCATCTCTCATCTTATTAAAAAATAAGCCCTAGGAAGCAAAAGAGAAATTCTCTTCCCGGCTGTAGAGTTTATTATTTTTTCTGTAAATATCATCCAAGAACTACTAGATTATCAGAATTTCTATTGAGAATTCCAAGTATCTCCATATTAGTTTTCAGTCTTAAAATTTTTGCTAATTAGAAAAGGATAACAACAAATTTCCTAGACAATTTTCTCACAACCTTCAAAGTGATTATGCCATTGAAAGATAAGATATGGAGAACTGGGAACACAATGAATGCCAGCAATGGAGGTGTTAAATATTTCATGGGATGTTCTGGGTCACAATAGAGCTATCCAAAATGCAATTAACTTCTAAAAAGCAACTATGCTTGCTAGTATTTTGCACTAAAAAGAACCAGTCCTCCATGGAGATATCCCTCATTCTAGGTCCAACATAGAAAACATTCTAGGTAAATCTAGGTCATCATTGTGCCAGAAACTAAGGAGGAAACCTACTAGAATTTTGTCAAATGAAACCAAAAAAGAAAATCTGAGAGGTTTCTACCTACCACGTATGGGACAGTTTAAGGGTCAAATAGAATAAAAAATTCTCACCAAAACATTATATATATAATGTATGAGTACAAAAAGATTATTAATCACCACTGGAGGTTGCCAGAGAGCCAACTCATTCTCTTGAGAATTGAGAAACAAAAAAAAAACCATGTCTTTATTCTTCCTTTCCTTTACAAACTTTTCTTCAAGGTTACCAGTGATTGATAAGGGAGAATTCTTCATAGAAAATTTTCAACTAATAAACACAGAAAGATTAATAGATTTGGAAAAACATCATTTTTCAGCTCTGACTGAAATAATAGATATAGGTAATGTTCATAAATGAAGGCTAAGTCTAACTGATCAAAGTTGATGGAAAAGTTTTTACTGGAAAGTTGAAGCTGGCCCCACTTAAACCCAGAGACCAATTTCAGCATCATTTAAAGCAGACTGACCAACACTGTGTTCCTCTCAATGTGGAAAAGAACATAGAACCTTCTACATAGTACTTTAATTACGAGAACAGCACCTAAATCTAGTCTGTCCTTTTTATAGTCAACAAAATACATGAAGGAAGCACAAAGTAGAAGAGTGTGCAGTGTTTCTATGAAGACACAATAAGCTGCATCTAGAAGGCGAGCGAATTGTAAAAAAAAAAAATAATCTGGTTTCTTCAACATATGAAGGTATGAAATGGGAAGGGACAAGGTTATACATTTTAAAGAGACTTATAAGACATATTAGGTAAATGCATTCTTTGGCATTTGAACTCTCATTTGAACAAACTAACTATAGAAAAACATTTTTAAGGAAATAAGAGAGATTTAAACATGGTCTAGGTATTGGGTAATTTTAAAGAACTATCATAATTTATGTTACAGTTGATGGTGGTATAATTTTATATGATGCTTTAAAAATTTCCATATCTCCATTATTGCTGTATACAGACCTGTGGAGGATCAAGACAAGATAAAATATGGAACTTCCTTTAAATATTCCAGCAAAAAGTAATGAGAAACTTAAAAATCCAGGTGGGACAGATAAATAGGATTAACAAAAATGCTCATAGTTATTGAAACCAGGTGCTAGGTAATGGGGATTCATAATATTATTTTCAGATATTTGTACATGACTTAAATTTTTATATTTTAATTTAAAAATATCCTATAGCTCTTACAACTGACCTGGAGAAATAATCATAGTGTCTTGTGGAATTAAAAGGCAAGATGAAATACAATATAAACTTACTTTGTAAAATAATAATTTGGTTTTGTAAAACACATACATATGCATAGTTTTGAAGTTATATATGCCTATGATTTCATGAGCACTAGGAAGTACTTGGAAGGGTACATACTACATGGTAGATATGGACTATATGGAGGTAGAAATAGATATTCCTGAAGAAAGAATAGATAAGGGCAAATGAAAATAAGATTTCATGCTTAAAATATACGGATTTCTATGAAATGATACAAATGCACCTATTTTTACATATAAAATATACTTATACATATAAAATACATATAAAGTACACATATAAAATATGTATACATACAAATATACATATAAAATATATATTTTTAAAATATAGTAAAAAACCTCAAAAGAAATCAACAACAGACTGAAGAGAAAATCCACAGAATGGGAAAAAATTTAGCCAGCTGTTCCTCAGACAAAGGACTTATGTCTAGAATGTATACAGAATTTTTAAAAGTCAAGCCCCCAAATTCAATGACCCAATCATAAAATGGGCATCTGAGATGAATACACATTTCTCAGATGAGGAAATACAAACAGCAAATAATATATGAAAATATGTTCAACATTATTGTTCATTTAAGAGATGCAAATTAAAACACTGAGATTTCATCTCACTCCAGAAAGAATGGCTATCATCAAAAAATCAATAATGAATGCTGGCTGGGGTGTGAGGAAAAAGGAACACTGCTCCACTGTTGACAGGAGTGTAGACTGGTGCAACCCCTGAGGAAACCAGTGTGGAGATTTGTTAAAAACTAGGATTAGAGGTCTCATTTCACCCAGCTGTTCCTCTTCTGAGTATTTTCCCAGAAAAATTGAAAACATCATACCACAGCATTATATTTATACCCATGTTTATAACAGCACAATTTGTAATAGCCAAATATTGGAAACAGCCCAAATGCCTGTCAACCAAGAAATGGATAAAATAGATGTGGTATTTTTATACAATGGAGTACTACTCAGCCATAAAGAAGGATAAACTTGAGACTTTTATAGGTAAATGGATGCAACTAGAGCACATATTCATAAGCGAAATAAATCAGACTTTCATATGTAAACATCATATTTTAGTCAGCTGTCCCTCAGACAAAGGATGTCTATCTAGAACATATAAAGAATTTTTCTTAGGCCCTAGAGTAAGAAACTGAAAGAGTAAATAAGATACAAAAGGTACAATAGTTATGGTGAAAGGGAAAGAAACTGCTCAAAAGGAAAGAACCACTGGGATGGAGGAAGGAGAAAAGGAATATATATATATTCCTTTCATTAGCTAAGATATATATTCCTTATGTTAGCTAATATAATTATATTATTCATTCTATTACTGCATTGAAAGGAACAGTTAGTGCTTATATTTTTTATCAGTTTTGCATGCCCATATCTGGTAATCTGAGCACCTATTTTGAAGATAACAATATGCAATATCATTACCAGTGTTAATTTTCAATCACCTTGTTTTGAAATTCTGCATTGTTTTCATTATATTTTATACCCTTTAAAATTATGTATATATATATATGCCCACATTTTGAAACTCAGCACTCAGCTGTTTCCCCAGCCCTGATGCCCTGGTAATTGTGTAAAACTGTCAGTGTGCACGAAAGCAGAGTGAGAACAAACCAGCAGCTCTCCAGTAGCAGTGTGCACTGAGCTGAAGTGAGGCAAATACAATTCGGTGTGCAGTAGGGTCTTTAGGATGGGGCTGACTGGAAATCAATACTTCAAAAATGCACTGAGACACTCTCCACTGTGGTGTGTGAGCATAGATGGCAAGAAAACAAAATGAAATGTCAGCTGAGGGCACTGCAGAGAATGAATATCTCTTTCCAAGACCAAGTGCCACGGATCTTCTGAGACCAGAAAATCCACGGCACGGAGCAGCCGTGGGACAGAGGACAAGTGTTGACCCAGGATTCTGAGGTCTGCAGTGTATGCCTTACCTCAGCCACATACCAAATGCGTGGTTATGGAGAGGAAACTTGACCTCAGTTTCTGCACACATAAAATGGGAATATAAACAACATCTCACCTTACCTGATCAAATAATACATATACTTTACAAAAAGGTAACTAGAACATCTTACATATCTGAAAATGGCAGAAAAGTCCCCCATACACATATGCATGTGCTTACATGCATACACACACTCTTCAGCACTTACATACACATACACTCACATATAGAAATATTTGCCACCACATATAAAATTGCTATAAAGTTGGTCCTCCATATCATTAGGTCCACATTCACAGATTCCTCCAACTATAAAATAAAATATTTGGAAAAAATGATTGAGGTGAACATGTACAGACATTTTTCTCATCATTATTCCCTAAACAATACAATATATGTAATACCTTTTACACAGAATTTATGTAGTGTTAGGTATCATAATAAAGAAACTAAAAGCTTCACTCCCTTCCCCTTACACGATTTAAGTACATAGTAAGTAGGTAGCTGCCTACAAATATGAAAGAAGATCATTACCAGAAACCCCACACTGCTTAACCTTTGTTATGGTTTGTGTTTGAATATCCCTCCACAACCTCATGTGGTCATGGAGACAGAGGCAGCTGAATCTAGAGTTTGTGATTGGCTAGTGCTGGGATTGGGGGTATGAGTGCTACAGCCACCCTAGGGTAGGTAGTCTGCATGTAATACAAGGGAAGATACAGGCTTGTTTATCCCTTTTGCTCTTGTTGTTTTTGTATCCTCTGCTACCATGAACTGTTGCTCCTGTACCACCTGCCTTGGAGGAACTAACTATGGACTGAAGCCTCTACAAACCATGAGCTAAATAAACCTTTCCTCCCTTAACTTTGGGTGTTAAGTATTTTGGGTCAGCAATGACAAAAGTTACTAAGACAACCTTGATCTTGGATTTTTCTGTCTCCAGGGTGTTGGAAAATAAATGTTATTGTTTATACTTCTTATTCTATTTTTTGTTTTTATTTTATGATAGCTGAGATAAAAGACGAGAAATCCTATCTCATGTTTTCACAATATCCTGAACTTCCTATAGCATAGCACTCATGACCTTGTATTGTTGTACCAATGCTTAGTAGTATGACCTTCAGCATTTACTGAAAATTTCCTTTGGCCCCTGTTTTTACCCCAAACAATGGAATGAACAGTGGAACCTGCATTATAACATATTCCTGTTTTTATGTAATAATTAAGCAATATAATTGTAGTGATTAATACAGTTGAATATGAGTTCAACTAAAACAGTATCTAGAAAATAGTAAACATATTGTAAGGATGAGAAGTTGCAGTTACTTTTGTTTTGCCATTATATATCTATCTGGCTAAACTGTAAACTCCACAAGCATACAGAAACTTTTGTTATCTTACTTATAATTTTCATCCTCAAGAACAAAGACAGTAACATGCTACATGAATAAATATTTGCTAGATAAACAACTAGATGGTGAGAAAGGAGAGAATGATTTCATCAAAGGGACAACATTTTCAGGAAGTACACACTGTATCTAGAAATAGAAGCAAACCTATTTTCTAAAAGATTGTGAGCATAAATTTATGTTATAACTCAACTGATTCAACACATAGCCAAAAATAGGAGGAGAAAATAATATAGTTTAATATTCTTTGAACAGTCAACCAGTGCATAGTAAAACATCCATGAATGAATTGTCAGGCGTGTGCTCCTTTCTAAAACGCATTAAAACTGCTTGAACAACCATTGTACAGACTTTGGTTTTTCATTTAATTTTAACAAAATATTTTATGGGAAGAAAGTTTGGAGTGTAATAGTAATGGAGTATGTCTACAGCTGCAGGTGACATTTCATTTCATTTCATTTCTGGGCACCTGTGAAGATGAATATACTAATACCAATGCCTGGGAATTTTGGTTCCTTCCAAAAATGAAATGTTGTACACTGAAACTTATTCTTTATTGTTTAATTTCCAAATGTCTGCCGAACAAATCAGAATGACAAAAGCAACGGCTGTTTCAGCATGGAGCATCACATATACTATACAAAACGCATCTCATTTGGAAATTTAGTCCTGTTCATGACAAAAGATCAATGAAAATGTGAATTTTTAAATACTTCTCATTGCTTCCTGAACAAGGGGATTATGAAACTTTTTATTTTGACTGAAATCATAAAGCAATCATATGCATGTTGCACAGTTGCAGCCACACAGCCTGAATAAACAATCCATGCTACTAGGCAAAACTTTTGTGCCCTGAACAAGTCTGGAAGACAATGAGAGCAGTAAGTAAGTTAGATTTAAAAACAGGATGCTGATTTGGCCTCAAGGAAGGTGGAACAGACAGAGAGCTTATTCATTCTATTACCAGGTCCATGGTTGAATATTTTTCAACTTTTATCACATATCTCAAAACCAGTCCCACCTATCTCACATATCTCAGTCCCACCTTGGACTAAATCATTTGAAGAATTTTAGTAATTTTCTTTGCTCTCCACAACTTTAAATAAGTTACTCGACTCTATTCACAAAAGAGGGGGAGAGAAAATCTCTTCTAGTCCATTTTCATGATGCTCTGAGACTAATGAGAATATGTACCTTCTTAGAGTTTTAGGTGGAAATAAATATATTATCTGTCTCAGAGCTCACAATATCTACTCCCAAGAATAAGGAGATAAGAATCAATATTTATGAAATCATTCTGTACATTTGTTTGGAGAAGTCAAATAGGTTAGAGGGAGAGTCATGCAAATCTACTTATCTTCCTCCAACCATCCATACCAGCCATCCTTGGAGGTTCTGTGCCTCCAACTTGACTATAAGGAGCAAGTGTTGATGTAATTAAACAAATTTTTGACAATGCTACTTAATTTCATCATGAAAATCCTTTCTTACAGTGTGCAAATATTCATTTAGGGAGATTATCTTGTAACTGTGACCTACCTGGCAACTGACCACAACACACTGGTGACTGCTTCATAAACTACATTACCTCCCCTGGATACTACCTTTATTGTGTGGCTTTAAATATTTCCTAACTATTAGATATGTGATGACATCTGAGCTTACATCTCTATCCCTAATTGTCCTTAAGATCCAGACTTTTATATCTAACTTCCCACTTGATTTATCCATTGAGATGAAGAACAAAAATCTCAAATGCAATCATTTTGGAAACAGAACTTTTGATCCCCATCCTCACCTGTTTTTTTCACTTGCTAAATTTTACATCTAGGTTTCATCCTTGATTGTTAAAAATATAACTATTAAATAGCAAAGCGATGAGTCTCACATAGTCTATGACACATGATATTCTGAGAGAGAAGGATTCAGGACCTACTTTGGATAGAATGATCAGGAAACCCTGTTTAGGGAGATGACAATCCCATTATCTTCAAGGCAGAGTGGATATGGCCATGCAAAAACTAGGGAGCCTACCATTTCAGGCAGGAGAGCAACTAGGAGAACACCTGTCAGGCAAGAAGGTCACTTGGGGGGACAGTAGCAAGAGCCCTGGTTGAGCAGAGAGACAAGCTTAACTCATGCAGGCCTTCTTAAGGGAGTTACACAATGTACCTCGTTCTTTGAATAGCACAAAATATGCCTGAACAACATAACAGAATCGACTCCATGCTTCTGCCATGAGCACTGCCACACCGAGACACTATCAATTCCACAGGAAACACACAGGAGTGCTGGGTAAAAGTGTAGGGCAATAATATGGTAGAATTATATATACAGAAGAAAGAATGCAGAAGACAGAAGAGGAAAGGCTAGGAGAGGAGGGGAAGAAAGGAAATGGAGGGGTGGAATGGAGAAGAAAGCCTAAAACAACAGGAAGAATGAGAAACGAAGAAAATATTGAGAAGCCAGAAAAAAATAACTCAAAATCAAACCACTGCCTGACAGTAGATGAGAAAAGAACCCAAAGGGACTGGGTGTGAAGATCACCTTACATTACCTTGAATGTAAAAGGTGATGTGGTGAAGGGGCAATGAGAGGCAAACAATAGGAAACAAGACTTGAAAAAAGATGGTGATTAGATAACAAATGGCCACAGAAGCTCCCTGAGATAGTCAACTTAGAATTCAACATAATACAGAGTGGGGAGCCCCAAACAGAGGGAGATGAATTCTCTCATCCCAAGAAAAATTAAGGTGACTTGCCAACCATCTGAGGTCCTGCTACAACTGGCCAACAACCTGACTTGCCCAGGTACCACCGTGATTTGCTGAGGTTCCACCCCGCCCTGCTGGAATCACGCAGCGACTGGCCAGAATCCAGCCATGAATGGCAGGGGTGCCGCCACGACTTGCTGAGCCGTCCAAGGTCCCACTGCTTCAATACATTGGAGGCAAAGTTACAATGAGTTTGAGTGTCAGCGAGCCAAGTGGAGAGCTGAATTGGCAGGGAGCCTATGTTGACCTGTGGTGAGTGACGGGAGTGGCGCCATTCCATAAATAGGGGGGCTCCAGTGGATGACATTCTGGGACCAGGCAGGACTAGCAAATACAAGGGCAGCAGTGACTTTAGTCACTGCTAATTGTTTCCTTCCTGAACGGAATTGATGGAGTGAGCTAAGCCTGGGTCACGTGACCAGGCTGAGATCCAACAGGTTATGTGAAATCAAGTCCCTGCAGCAGTGTCACACTCTAACCACTCTGGCTCAGTGGGGCTGCGGAGGTTTGGCTGGTCCAGAGGG
Source organism: Cavia porcellus (assembly GCF_034190915.1). Lineage (NCBI taxonomy): Eukaryota > Metazoa > Chordata > Mammalia > Rodentia > Caviidae > Cavia > Cavia porcellus. Next base: position 58,506,009 of record NW_026947504.1, read on the forward strand.
GAGGCTGCACAAAGTAATACAGTAGTGCAGGCCACAGCAGCTTGACTGATCTGGAGGGGAGGGGCCAGGATACGCTGTCCCTGTCTGCAACTCACTAACACACTGCAGTGGGAAGGGTCATCTAGCCAGCGCACTGCAGAAGAATTGTAACAACAAAGAAAGAAACTGGAGCCTCCTGGAAGAAGGAAAAAGATGGGAAGAGGAAGCAACAACAAAAAAGTCCCCAGCTCCCAACCCTGAGAACATTGACACAGGACAGGTAAATACAAAGGAGAATGAGAACAGCAAACATGCATTATCAGATACAGTGCCAGTGGACATAAAGAGATATATTCGGAGCCTCATAAACAAGTTCAAAAGTGAAATATTTAGCCAAATAAAGCAAGATATAAGAAGATTAATAAAAGAGATACTAAGCACCCCTCTAGCAGGCACAGATGGAAGAAGGGAGGAACTCAAACAAAGGAGAGAACCATTTGGTGAAGAATATAAAAAATATATATATAGAATACATGAAGCAGATTCAAAGAGATCACCAGGAAATTAAAAACTCTATGGAAAGATGGCAAATCAGCTTGAAAGAAACTAAGGATAGATTATCCAAACTGGAGGACAATTTTGCAATGTAGGAATATGAAAGGGAAAACTTTTTAAAAATAGCAAGGAAAGAAGCAGTAAAAAAGATAACAAAAGGATTTATAACTTGAGAATAAAGAATGTAAGTGAAGAATCAGGGGTACAAACAATGGAACTACAAAGGTTATTCACAGAAATAACTAAGGAAAACTTCCCAAATATAGGAAAAGGAAATGATATTCTGATATGTGAGGCATACAGAACTCCAGCCATCTACAAACAAAACAGAGCTACACCCAAGTATATAATAATCAAGATCTCAGAAATTCAATATAAGAACAGAATATTAAAAGCTGTTAAAGACAAGAAACAGATAACCTAGAGAGGACGACCCATCAGAATAATGGCAGAATTCTCAACACAAACCATCAAATCAAAAAGAGCCTGGTGCAAAATATTACAAGCCCTGAACGAAAATAACCTCCAGTCCAGACTGATATACACTGCTACACCGTCTCTAGAAATAATGGAGAAACAAGATGCTTCCAAGACAAAGAGGAACTTAGGAAATTTGCAACCACCAATCCAACTCTACAGAGAATACTCCAGGGCATTCTAGAGAGAGAAAAGTACTAGGATTACAAGAACAGTGTGGCAGAGAGGCCTCAATGAATGGAGCAGAAAACAGAATGAAGAAGATAAGCAGACAACTGATGGAAAAAAAGAGAATAACAGAAATGAGACAGAGAAGATTTTATTCAAAACTGTTATGATTGATAGTACCAAACTGAGAGTATAGGCAACTACACTGAAGATGACAAAATTCTACGATACACATTCTGGTTTGATAACTGCAGGTTTTTGAAGTTCTATACTATATACAAAGTTGTGTTTTTATTAATATTGTTATGTACTGACGTATTCAATTATACTATGTCTTATGATATAGCCAATTCTATTGGAGATAACAAGAGACAACACAGGAACTGTGGTAGAACTCTTTGTACCGCAGTCTTACATGTTTATTTCATTTCATGTGTTTATAGGAATAGGTTTTGTTTTGCCTTGCTTGTTTTGTTCCTCCCTGTAATATAGAAATGATAAAAATACATGTTAAGACTCATGCATGTGTAGAATCTATAAACAGTTTATGAGAACTAAACATATGACACATGATGAAATGAACAGATACTTTAAAGAAAAAGAGATGCTAAAATACCCAGTGCTGATCCTGGAGTGTCATAATGTGAAACCCAGCAATAGTATTATTCTTTGTTCAGAGTGATATTAGCCTACTTGGGTTTATTCAATCTCAACATAATTGAAGAGATGAATAACTGCATGTATGTTTAAGTGTATAGGGTTGATAACCATATTTCTAAGTTTTTGTTAGATAGTTGAACAGAACTGGTTGCAATCTCACTGTCTGAATCCCCACTTTATAAGCTCCACTTTGGTATCTTTAATAACTATTTGTAAGAAGACAATCTGTAATCATCTACTAGTGATTTCTTACTGTTTATTTTTTCTTTGAAGTTATATATTATTTCTACCCATTTTCTGTTTTGTTTAGTCTTTCTTTAAATTAAATTTTTAAAAAACAATACAGTACCCAGTGCTGATCATGGAGTATCATGATATGAAATCCATCAATACTATTATTCTTTGTTCAGAATGATTTTAACCTGCTTTAGTTTAATCTAAACATAAATGAAGATATGGATAACTGCATGTATGTTTAAGAGTATAGGATTGACAACCATGTTGCTAAGTTTTTGTTGCTCAGTTGAACAGAACTGTTTGCAGTCTCGCTGTTTGAATTCCCACTTTACATGTTCTATTTTTGTATCTTGAACAGCTATTTGTAAAATGACAATATGTAAACATTAACTGGTGATTTCTTACTTTTTTTCTCTGAATGTATGTATTATTTCTACCTATTTTCTGTTTTGTTTAGTCTTTCTTTACATAAAATTTTTTAAAAAGTAACAAGACTTGCCCATCCATCAGTTCTTGAAGTTCTTGAAAGGACAGTCCTGTCTGGATAAAGACAATTAGAAAATAGAAACATGTAGTAGTGACTGTGAAATAATACTTGATATTTCTACCAATCCTGATGTGTAATTATGTGCCACCTTTGATTTGGGAACTCTGTATATAAATAAAAATACTGGCCCTAATTTAATAGTTAAAAGAAGAGGGATTGAAGGGAAGGTAAGGGAATGGAAAGAAAAAAATCAAGTTATACCATATGCAGGCACAAATTTCTTATGAATGTTATCTTCATATATATCTAAAATGTAGCAACAAACTTCAAAATCTACATAAGGCTGAAATCCCACATCATATATGTTATTGAAAGTCATAGTGCACAAGCACTACCATAAATTTAAACTAAAAGAAAATCATAAAACTGTTCCAGTATGAGTGAATCTCAGAAGTCCAACCAAATGTAATACAAAACAGAGCACATAAGTGTGCATGAGTTACTGTCTTGGTTACTTTTTTTCATTGCTGAGACAAAATACTTAACACCCAACATGGAGGAAGGAAAGTTTTATTTCTTACAGTTTGTTTTTGGAGGTTTCAGTCCTTACTCAGCTGGCTCCAAGGCAGAGTGGTATGGTTGAGGGGCACCCATTTATGGGGTCTGCAAGTGGGAAAAGCAAAAATGGGCAAAAAGGGAAAGCACACCATCTTCCCTCCTTATATTGTATGTCAATTACCCACCCCTGGGCAGGTGAAGCACTCCCACCACCAATCCCAGCGCTAGACAACAAACCAATCACAAATGCTAGATCCAGCTGCATTCATGATTGCATGTGCTTTGCTGGGATGGGGCGTATTCAAACACAAACCATAACAGTTATATAGAAAAGCCAACTCACATTTAGCAGGAACTTGGAGGAAAAATTTATGACCCATACATGAGATAATGAAATCACCAGTGGAGAATTAGCAAATGTAAAGATCGAGATGTATCATCAGAAATTCTAGAGTAGTTGATAAAACAACCAGAAATGGATCATAAAATAAGAATGGAAATGAAAATGAGCTTTCATTTCATTAAGGACATACTAGGCACTATGAAAAAAGCAGAGGCAAACTGAAAACAAAGAAAATACATATGACCTTTAAATATTAAAACAATCATTAAAATTTTAAGAGTAGGTTAAATAACAAATAAGAACCACCTCAAAAGAAAATTAGTAAACTACAAGATATGTTTGAGCAAGAAACACCAAATACAAAAAAATATAAATACAAGAACCACAGGAAACATGAAGAACAATAACAACAAAAGAAGGTTTGACATTTATTTACCCAACATACTAGCAGGAAGCAGAGAACAGACAAAAAAGTCATACTTGAGTCTGACTAATCACAATATTTTATTCTCTTGGATATAAGGCTGGCTCCAAGAGAGAAGACATGGCCAAAGAAGTTCAAATAGAATCATCACCGAGGGGGATAAGTGATGTTGGAAATCATTTTGTTGGGTTGCTAAACTGGGTTGCAAAGTACATTAGGAAAAGATCTTGGGTAGCATGACATTGGGTAAGAGATGGAGCATGTACAACATGGAATAAAAAACTCCTATAATTACTTAGCTTTTTATCATGTCGATTTTTCATTCCTTATACAAACTACATCCCAAAAAGAAAAAAAATAAACATCCTTTTCTGAGCACCCCTCTGAGCACTGTACTCTTCCCTTGGCAGTGGGCATGAGATGATAAGACTCAAACCACAGAGAACACCAGTGCCAAAGAGGGCCCAGACCCCAGGCTTCCCACCATTTGGTGCAGGGATCCTCCTGCTGTGTCTTCTTCCTTCCCAGTTCTAAAGCTCTGTGTACCAAGCATGACAATGATTGAAAGCTAAATAAAGGTATTTTAACCTTCTCTCAACCCTGGTTGGAGTTCATAATGAAACAAAATGTACCAGCCTCCCTCTGATAGCCAGAGTCTCTTACCGTGATGTTTTGGCAGAAGTGTCTCATTTGGAACAGCTTGGGCTCCCTGGGATCTTTGTGAAGATTGGTGGGGATGAGTTTTCATGTTTTACAATTGCTGTGAAAAATCTTCAGCTCATAGCCGAAAGGAGGGTGAGGCCAAATAATCATGCACAGGGCATGCTGAAACCTGCGGCTCTGGGTGGCAGTGGGGTCTGCAGCATGATCAGGACAAGCAGCAGACAAAGGAGCTGCTGGAAATAAAAGACACCTCTACAAAATACATCGCTGCTTACTGTACTATAGACAAAATGGATTAAATAATCTACTCAAATGCTTTGGGTTTTTTTTTTTTTTATTGGTACCAGGGATTGAACTCACGACTACCTGCTTGCAAGACAGGTGCTTATGCCACTGAGCTAAATCCCCAGCCCAACTCAAATGCTTTTGAACTTAAGTGAAACCAAGTAAATCAACTGAAAGGATTTGTAGATCAGCAGCTATCCTCCAGGCTATAAACTTTAAGTTGTTCTTTCCCTAGAAATCATGCCTTGAACCTGATAGGGTGACTTGCCCTGATTTGCTTAAGGATAGTCTTGGTTTATGTATGCTGGGTCAACACATTTTCTCTTTCTTCATTTGCTCAAGGTGATAAGCAAGGTAGTAATAAAGGAATGTTAAGAGTCACATTACAGTTAGGATGGGTTCAGGAGACTTAGGACCGCTGCTGTAATGTGTTCCCCATAGTGTACTTCAGAACTTTGCCCCCGTTGCCAGGTGGGCTTCTGCAAGAAAACCCAGGTGTGAGTCCTCATCCAAACTGTGTCGGGTCACCAATGCCATCTCAGCCACAGGCACATCCTTTTCCCAGGGGACCCACACCCTAAGATTGGTTTTAGTAGGTGTGTAACCTACTTCCCAGTGCACCATGGAGTTGGCCTTTGCTGAGACCATATCAAAGGCCAGCTTCTCCTGCTCAACTCTGCACTTGTTTTCCTCTTCCTGAGTGGTAACCCTCAAAACACTTGCTAGCCAATGCATTCTGGAATCTGCTTTCCGAGCAGGTTTCAACCTGTAACAGTCCCCTTGGTATTTCTTTCTTTGTACATCCTTGACATAGTACTTTCACTTTGGACTGGGTTAGTGTTACATGAGGCATGTATAGTGAATTGACTTATCATTCCGGTTACATCAGAGGATGCCTGGAGCTTACATAGTTTACCTTTCTGCTTTTTATCTAAATGCCTCTCTCAGGAAGGATTTGCTGCCCATCTGTGGGAATTACAATGACAAGGCAGACAACCTTTAGCTGTTCCCTCTTCAGGGTCTGTCTCCACTGCTCAGTGGCCCCACAAAATAATGTGCCCTTTCAGGACAGTCCATGCCAGGTGGTTATGTGAAGTGGGATGTAAGCCTCCAGCTACTTCAATCCAACATGGACACTTTATTTTTAGTTGCATATTGCTATCTTCAAAGTAGTTTTGATTACAAAATATAGGCATAAAAATGATCAATTGAACAAAATGACAATTGAACAAAGAAAGCACAACCTGTTGTTTTTGATGAACAAGCAGAGTTTAGTACTATAGTTATCTGTCTTGTGTGTATATATACACACACACACATATTTATATATGAATATATATAGATGCATACTTTTTCCTTCTTTATTCTCTCCTTTCTCTTATCCCAGTTGCTCTTTTATTTTGAGCAGTTTCTTTCTCTTTCACTTTCACATTATATGTTATATATTTTGGATCTTATTTACTCTTACAGTTTTTTACACTAGGAAGACAATATGGTATTTACACATGTGAGTCTGACTTACTTCACTTATGAGTATTGTTGTAGTCAGGGGCTGTACACAAAGAACAATTAGGATCAGGACATGGAGTTTATAACATTTTTATAATTGTCACGGGAAGTTAACACAGGAAAACGCAGGAAATCTATCCGCAACACCAAAGACATAGATTATTTAGTCAAGAGCCTAAACCCCAAAGCAATGTCCCACATGAGTCCAGATAAAAATCCAGAGCTCAGGACAATGCCTCCACGAGTCCAACTGGAGGTCCAGAGCCCACAAGAAGGACTCACGCCAGTCTCTTTTAAGGATCCATGCCAGGAAGACCCAAGGGTCAGTGGTGGAAACCAGAAAGTCTATGCCAGCAGGATGAAGGAGCTATGCTAGTGGGATGAGGGTTCTATGCTGGAGCTGAGAAGTCACACTCACAACAAAGACCAGGGCTATCCTAAAGGCACCACAGCTGTCCTCAGCGACACAGAGGCCCTGAGCTCCTCTGATGACAAGCACAGTCGGGTACATGCCACGAAGCAGTGTGACGAGTTCATCCTGGAGACCAACCAGCACATGTCTTCCCCTCCGGAGCCAGGAAGCAATGCTCGATGTAGGGACCAAAGCCTCTCCAGGAGAACCAACAGCTCACACAGCAACGCCTCCTTAACGCCTCAACCCTCTACGCCTTCTTCTCCACCTATTTATCCTGGCAACTTTCCTCAGGTGGAGCATCTTCACTCAATGCCATGCTGATGTACTCCAGCTGACATTAAGTTGACCACCAGTTCTTAATCCTTAACAAGTATGGTCTCCAGTTGCATTCATTTGCCTATAAAAGCTTCAAGTTTATTCTTCTTCATAGCTGAGTCACACTCCATTGTATAAAAATACCACATCTATTTTATCCATTCCTTGGTTGATGGGCATTTGGGTTATTTCCAAGATTTGGCTATTACAAATTGTGCTGCTATAAACATGGGTGAACCTATATTGCTGTGGCATAATGTTTTCAATGCTTCTAGGAAAATATCCACCAGCAGGATTGAATGGATCCTCCAATCCTAAGCTTTTGAGGAGTCTCCACACTGATTTCCATAGTGGTTGTCTACACTCCTACAACAGTAGAGAAGGGTTCCTTTTTCCTCGCAGCCACACCAGCATTTGTTATCGTTTGATTTCTTGATGACAGCCATTCTTTCTGGAATGAGATGGAATCTCAATGTTAATTTTAATTTGCATTTCTCAAATTACCAGTTATGTTGAGCATTTCTTCATATAATTATTTACCATTTGTATTTCTTTGTCTGAGAAGTGCATATTCATCTCAGGTGCTCATTTTTGGAGTGGGTCTTTGAATTTGGAGGGCCTGATGTTGTTCGATTCTTTATATGTTCTAGGTAGAAGTCCTTTGTCTAAGGGACAGTAGGCTAAAATTTTTTTCTGTCTGTGGGTTTTCTTTTCATTCTGTTGGTGATTTTTTGAATGTGAAAAAACTTCTTAATAAGATGAGATTCTAGTTGTTGATTTTTTGAAGTACTTTCTGTGCAGTTTACATTTTGTTCATGATCTCTTTACCTACCCCTATGTCTTAAAGATTTATACCTATTTTGTCTTCCAGTAGATTTAGTAATTCTGTTTTACTATTTAAATCTTTGACTCATTTTTACTTTAGTGCATGGTGATAGACAAGGTTCTAGTTTTAGTCTTCACTGTATGGAAAGCCAACTTTTTCAGCACCATTTATTAAAAAGGCTTTCTTCCAGTGAATCTGTATGGCCCTTTGTCAAAAATAAGGTAGATAAGTGTCTTTGTAGTTGTGTCTGCATCTTCTAATATGTTACACTGATCCTCAGGTCTGTTTTATTTGCCAGCACCATGCTGATTTTATCACAGTAGCTTTGCAGTATAATTTAAAGTCTGGAATTGTGAAGCCTCCTGCCTTGCCTTTGATATTCTAGGTCTTCTCCATTTCCAAACAATTTTAGGAATGTTTTCTCTAGATATGTGAGGTTTGCTAATGGTATTTTGATCAGGATTGCATTAAATCTGTATAATAGTTTTGAGAGTATGGCCATTTTCACTATGTTGGTTCTTTCTATTCTTTCTTTAGCAAGGAATATCTTTTCATTTTCTGACTTCCTCTTCAATTTCCCTTTTCAGAGTACTGTAGTGTTCAATATAAGATCTTTTCCATCCTTTGTTAGGTTGATTCCTAAGTATCTCATTGTTTTGGATATTATTATGAAAGTGCTATTTCCATAGTTTCTGTCTCAGTGATTTGTTCTTGTATAAGAATGCTATTGATGGGGGAGGAGCAAAGATGGCGGATAGATAACAACTGGCTAGAGGCTCCCTGAGATAGTCAACTTAGAATTCAACATAATACAGAGTGGGGAGCCCCAAACAGAGGGAGATGAATTATCTCATCCCAAGAAGAAATTAAGGTGACTTGCTGGCCATCCAAGGTCCTGCTGTGATTTGCAGAGGTCCAGCCACGACTTGCTGAGCCTTTTATCTAACAGCTTATAGTATTCTATTTTCTTTTATCTAACAGCTTATAGTATTCTATTTTCGTGCTGAATTTCTGGGATCTTGCTTATTATATACATGGGTGTAGATTTATTTTTTTAAATTTTATTTTAAAAAGCAAAACAGAAAAAAAGGATTGAAAAGAATTTCAAAAAAGCAAAGAAAAATGTATGAAATTAACACTAGTTAATATTGCACATTATTATCTCAGAACTAGTTGTTCAGGTTACAAAATCTACATACAAAAATGATCAATTGAATAAAGACACCACAAACTGTTCTTTTTGATGAGCTAAGAGAGATTAGTAGTATAGTTATATAGCTAATGTACATATACATACATAAATTAATATATGTTTACCAACAACTATATAATCTTTTCCTTTCTTCCTTTTTATCTTTCCTCTCTCCCAGTAATTCTGTCCTTTTGAGCACTTTCTTTCCCTTTCATTATTTCATTTTCTATTGTATATTTTGCATCTTTATTACTCTTTCAGTTTATTATTATTATTATTTTGCACTGGAAAGACAATATGATATTTACAAACGTGAGTCTGATTTATTTAACTTGTGACTATAGTGTCAAATTGTCTCCATTTACCTATAAAGGCTTCAAGATCATCCTTTTTATAGCTGAGTAACATTCCATTATATAAAAATACCACATCTTTTTTATCCATTCTGTGATTGATGGACATTTGGGTTGTTTCCAAGATTTAGCAATTACAAATTGTGCTGCTATAAACATGGGTGCACATATATCACTGTGACATGACATTTCAGTTTTTCTGGGAAAATACCAGGAAGGGAATAGTTAGCTTGGATGAGACTTCCAATCATAGATTTATTTTGGTTGTGGCTTTTATGGAATTCTATATGCCTCACTTATCTGTATTCAAATTCTATTCCCATACTTAGGAAATTTTCTGCTATTACTTCTTTCTTAATGTCATTTGCATTGATTCCTGCATTTTCACTGACACCTATCAATCTTATATTTTTTCTTTGCATCATCTTGTAGCTGCTTAATTGTTATTTCATGGTTTCTTGTTATTTTTAATCATTCTTTTCTGTTGTGATTACTAGTCATGCTCCTGTCTTCAAGGTATGAATGTCTCTTCAGTTTTGTTCAAACAATCCCAGCTGTTTCAATGGAATTTTTAATTTTGTGGCTATCTCTTTGAACATGTTTCATGCATTCTATTTCTTTCCCGTACTGTTTGTTCAAGGTTTCCATCATTTCTTTATGCTCCTGTACTTTTAAATCGGTGCCTTTTCTAGCTATGCCGAGCGGTTCCTTAAGGTTGTCATTTCTTTTTTTACCTCAGAGATTATTTCTGGTCTGATTTACTCTGTAGCTTGGTGGATTTTTTTTCTTTACTTCACTTTCTATCTTTTCAGAAATTTCAGGTGTGTAACTTCCAACATCTTCTATATCTATGTCTCCTGTATTTATTCCAAATGGGCTGGGGCTTTGAGATTGCATTTTGTTTTTTATTTTATCACTTTTATTCCTTGGTTGATATTTCAGTCTTTTGACTCCTGCTAATCTCAGCTATCTGTAGTGTATTTCTTAGTGTTCCACTGTGTGGCTGACATTCACCCAGTTGCCAGGCTACACAGTGTAGGAGAGGGACCAGTCACCTGAATTCCTCCTGTGGAGCCAGTTGAGTGAGTCCTGAATTCTTCCTGAGCCAACTAGCCTAGGAGTATTGATGTGAACCCACCCTTATCTCCTATTGTTACTGTGGCTTCAGACTGTTCCAGGTTGCCAGATCCACCTGTCAATGGTGTCCGCCTTAACTGGGGCCGTATTGTGTCACCGAAAATGTCAGAGGCCCAGTCAGTTTTCTCCCAGTGTGGGTGAGCCCTACCCACATTGCCTACCCATTGAAGTCCTCTGGATGGAGGGAGGGCTTGCTGAGACTCCTGCTTACCCACTGAGGTCCTCTGGTTGTGTGTGGAGAGCACTTACCTGTACTCTTACCTGCCTGAGGAGGTTCTCTGGGCGGGAGGGTGGGTTACTGAGCCCCCTTGGCCCACCAAAGTCTGCTGGTCAGTGAAGGGGTCACTGATGTTCCTGGCAGCCCACTGAAGTACTGTAGGTGAGGGGAGGGGTAGTCAATGCTTCCACTAGCTGCTAAGGTCCTCTGGGATTGGGGAGGAGTGGCCAGTGCTCCCTCCAGGGGCTCAACATGGGACAATTTTGATGGGTCATGCTTGCCTCCAATTTCTCTAGAAGATTAGTCCAGACTTTATCAACCCCCTATCACAGAGGAACATCTTCCTCTGCCAATTCCTCTTCCTCAGGTAATTGTCCCAAATAAACATCCTAGATGCCCAACTTCCTCTCAGCATCTACATCTGGATAATTCAATCTACAATACCATGCAACACCTTCCTTTCCAGGTCAGCTTGTTGAATGCTTGCTTAACAATATGCTAATGCATCAGCTGGTAGAGACTACTGGATATTTTCATCTGGGATAATGGTGAAAGTTAGGGGCTGCTGTCCCTTGCCACTTGTACACTGACCCTGGATCTCATCTGAGAGATGCCTGAAGTTACTCTTTTCAGCAAGTGGAAAACAAGGAACATTTCAATCTTGATATATGTGAAATATATAGGGAACTACAAGCCCTGCCATATAACATAGGAAAGAGTGTCTAAACACTCTTGCTACATTGGTTTTAACATTGAGAACATGCTATATGAGGGGCCAGGGATTTAGCTCAGTGGCAAGCATAAGGTTGTGAGTTCAATCCCTGGTGCAGAAAAAAAAAAACATGCTACATGAATCTGTAACTAATAAATTGTGTTATTAATGATAACACTTTTTGAATTTTCAGTAAATAGCTTGGCATTAAGGGATTCAAAAATATTAAAGGGATTTTTGATGAAAAAATACTTTGTTTATGTTAAAACTGATGACAAAGCTACACATTTTATCAACATTTGTCATGTGCCGTGGGAGTCATGATTCAATGACCACATGAAAACTGGAAGGCCTAAGTCTGCTAAGGTACAGTATCTAATTCAGAAGACCGTAGGGTACATACAGTTATGTATCTCATACATAATGGATGAAAATGGCTCCTCCAAATTAATTTTATTCAGTTTCTTATGCACATGCAAAAAATGAAGTTGATGAGGTTTATGACACGTTACTCCAAAATGTGGCACCCTTCCATACTATCTATAGCTGAAAAAATTTGAGAAAATGGAAATGGGAAGGTCACTGTCACTTTACTCCACACTTCTTTCTGAAGCAGATCATAAAACCTAGCAAGGATTTTCATTCGCTAGGAACAAGATCATTAGACCTTCCTGTGAGAGGTGGCTCCACATACTCAGAAGTAAAGAATATCCCTATCTCTGAAGGTAACAAATCACAGAGGAGAATTCAACTAACAGACTTCAGCTCATTACATTAGGTCATATACTTTGCCCTGTCCTGTTTATCCACAGATTCCTACACTTCCCCACACCTAGCATAAAAGGACCTACATTTAGCCATTTCTTCAAATCATTTCCTCGTGAAATGATGTCTCATGTCATATAAAACTTGTGTTGAGTAGATATGTGTGATTTTCTCTTCAGCTGTCTTTTATTAGAGGGACCATAGCTATGAATCTAAGATGTAGAGGAAAAATCTTTATCCCACAAAGAGGTATATGTTAATGTTTTGAGCCCATTGGCAGGGGAATGTTTAAAACAATTAAATGATGCCTGCTTTAAATAAATGTAATTAGATGCTTCATGCTGGAAATGGTAATTTTTCAGTAATGGTTTGTTTGGTTTTCATCCAATTCATGGTATCAAAATAATTTCATTTGGTTGAAGGTAAAATATCTGATATTACTAAAGCAAGCTTTCATTCTACAGTCAATGAAATGAATCAGTGCTACTGAAAATTCAGTTTTTTAAAAGTTTAAAGATAAAGTTAAATTTACATTATAATTCCACATAAATACTGGTAGAGCACAGGACCATAGTAAAACCACGTACTTTCTAACTAAGTGGAGGAGAAATTTTTGGAATTTGGTGTGATTCAATATAATTTAAATGTGCACTCAAACCAGTTGTGATGGTCTAACAGAACAATAGCTGTCAGTATAAGAACTTATAAATATTATAATATATATATGGTTTAACTGAAGTATGTATTTTTGTGGAAATATAGAGGTATGGATTTTCTCTCTATGCTGTCTACCATAGTAGGATTTTGAAAATATTTGTGCTTTGAATAAGTCACTTGTAAATCAACTTAAGTGCCCTGAATTCTTTTATTAATGAGCCATTTTATGTTTGACCCATATTTGTTCAAATCAGTTAGAAATATTTATTTCATCAAAATTTTCAATGAAGAATGGTCAAAAAAATTCACCTTCTGAGATATTTAGACAATCGAGATTATTAGTAACAAGGTTTAAAAACAGCAAGACACTAAACTATATCCTTTTTGTCAAAAGGCAAATTACAACAAATTTAGTACCCCTGTTTTTATTTGTGATTCATAAATTAGAGCAACTGCCATTCTTTACCCTGATAGCTCCCACAGGGCACAGCCAAATAGTGAGGTTTGTAATGTGTGAACAAGAAAACATCAATAGAAAGAAAACTGATTGTCTAACATCAGATTGCATTTCTCTAAAGATCAAAACTGAGGAGACTTTCTTATTATACCTTCTTAGGTAAAGTCTTTTTGAGATCTCATGTTTGGAAGTTTAGCTGTTTCTTTAAATTTTCAGTTTGATTATGTAGCAATTAGCATGAGTGATTCCATTTTGGTTTGGTTTGGTCTGGTCTGGTCCAAACAAAAGCCTCTGATGATCTTAATACCACAAAACAACAAAGAAACCTGACGATTTGTTTACAAATGAAATGTCATAATATTTAATTTTTGATATTCTTTAATTCAACTTTGCAGTATTTGAGTTTGTAGATAATATTACTATGAAATTCTTACCTCATACTAAGTATGTGTGCTTCATACATAGCATGTGCCAGGCACTCTTTGAGAAGTTTAATTAAAAGTTTAAACTTTGAGAAGTTTAATTAAAAATGAAATCACCACCCAACCTAGGAAACCTTTCCATAAAGGCAGAAGAAAAAGCAAACAATTTTATTACTGAATAAGCATTAAACCAAAAAGTAATACACATCACAGTCAATCTGCTAACGAGACTGCAAAAAACAGAGACAAAACCCCTCTTTATAGTTAAGTAGGCACAGCCGACTATAATGATCTGGAGGCAGCTGACAGCTGAAGTTGGGTCTGACTGCCCTTGGGAGAGGGAAGTTAATGCCTTCCTGAACGATTCCTTTCAAAGAAATTGTTCTCAGGTCTCTGTAGAAACACTCAGGAAAATGAGACAGACTGTTTTAAAAAATGTGTATATATATATGCATGATATAAATGAAGGGGATCCAAGAGATTCAGGAAGGGGGATGGAGGGAAGCAGAGGAAGCTAAAAAGATTAATTAAGAACTCACATGTATGTGTACCAACTCCCTGGTTTAATGCTTATTCAGTAATAAAATTGTTTGCTTTCTCTTCTGCCAAATGACTGAATTCAGATGGCCCCCTGTGATTGACTAAAGGCACCAAAGGGCACGAGGTCAGTCATATTTATTTTCCTACAAAGCACCGGTGTAGTATATATTCAACAAATGTTTTTGCAAAGAAGACGAAAAGGGAGAAAGGAATGAATAATGTCGACAACTATAAAACAATCTTTCCATTAAGGATTTATTAACGCATTAAAAGGATGAAATACTAGCCAGAAAAACTGGCTTTGTCATAGAGTCCTTGAATATCCATAAAACACCTCTACACATACATTTGATTATGTATCAGGTAAGGGCTGAATGAGGTATCTAGGCACTTTCCAGGTCTGTATTTTAAAATTCTCAGGTTGTGGCGTTTTATCTTTCTGATCAGCCTGCCTTCCTCACCTCCACCATCTAACTGTCCTTACATAGGTGAGTAAACTTGTTTGCCCATTTTTCCAGATGAAAACTTGTTGGTGATTCATTCAGAGCTGGAAACTTAGGCCCATTTACAGGGGATTCATGCTCTTGCATAATCTCCTCACCCATCTTGGGCTTCAATTTTCTCTTAACAATGTTCACTCTACCCTGTTCAGTCCAAAGATCACTTTCCTTGACAGAGAAGACAGGAGCAAATGGAAGGAAAGTAGTTCTGCTTTCTGCGTGTCATCCATCAACATCACACCGTTAGCCTCAAGCAGCAGGCTCCTTCCTTCCTCTGCTCTGAACTAAAAAGGCCTCCATTAGTCTTAGCCTCTCCCCTTCACAAGCCTCAGTTCACTGGCCTGTGGCTCTGATTTGTGACAAGACCCTTTCTCTCTTTCTAGCAATCTTTGGCAATGGATCTCTCTGCTTTTGGCCATGTCCTTTTACAACGAGTGTCTCAGCAGAGAAGTAGGTAGCAAGGGCATGCATTGTGGCTGGAGCAACTGGGCACGACCTGCCAACTTGAGACTTGTTAACCACAGGCACAGCGCAACAGCTCTGATCCTGACACCAGATCAAGCCCAACCCTGCACTTGGTACTGATCTTCTGACATGAGAACACACTGACTCTGGCTCTTGACACAAACCTTCTGACACTAGAACAAGCTCAGCCTAGCAACTGACACCAATGTTCAAGCACAAGATCAAGTGGGACCACCTGGATCAGCTCTCGAAGATTGTACTAAAAAATGCAGCAACTGCCTGTTCACCACTGCCTCTGTTCCTGCAGTGATCCCACTCTGCTTGCAGGACACATCTTCTCTTTCTCCTTCCAAGTAACTTTTCTCCTTAAGAACTTCTTTTATGCTTCTTTCTCTTTTTCTTTCCTTTCTCTTATTTTTCCCTAAATAAATGTTCATTTTTTGCATTTACTAGTCATTCCCTCTGATTCTCTGAACAAGACAATAAGCACCAGGAAAGCACTGCTGGTTTCTGCAGGTCCCCACACTGGCTCTAGAATCCTCTCATCTTCATCATGTACGAAACATAATGGCCAAGACAGCGCTGTAACTTTGAAAGCTCACCACCAATTCCTTTGAGTCCGCTCTTCAGGAAGAGAACCATCATCATCTTCTCTTGAATCCCTTAAAATCTGCCTTCTCCAAGTGTTGAGAATCTGTCCTTAGCATTGCAAGGCTTCTCTTCTCAGCTGGCACAAATCCTAAAATGATGCAGTTAACTCCTCACAAGCTTTTCTTCACTCTCATTATATCATAGAGGTGAGGCAGAAGAGGCAGAAGGACCAAATAGTCCTTTATGACCAAGATCTCTTTAAAACGTTCTAAGGAACTAAATCAGGTGAGCTTGAAATAAGTAGTGTGCAGTTTCTGGAGATGTCATGGGAGGAGAATCTCTGCTAAGTACTCAAGGTTGAAAGAGAAGGAAAGTTGTGGAAACCTGCAAGTCTGCATGGCCAGGTGACATCTAAAATGATGACAGGAAAAGGAGAAAAAGAGAAGATATTTGATTTTTTTTTACTTTATAAAACAATAAAATATTTCACAATCAAATAAAAGAATAGCAATAGTTATTACTCTGTGTACCATTACTTCAAAGTAGTTACTCAGAATATAAAACATAAACCAAAGAGGTTCTATTTTTTTATTTAAAGAGAAAAAAACAAAGCAGTAAAATGGTACAAGTAATACAGAGTTTCAAGAAAAAATATATACAATAAGAAATCACTAGTTAATAGATTACATATTGTCATCTTAGAAGCAGTTGTTCAAATTACAAAATTAAAGCATAAAAAGTGGACATTCATACAGTGAGATTGCAGACAGTTCTGTTCAATGATCCAACAAAAACTCAGTAATATGGTTTTCTATCCTACACACTTCAATATACATGCATCCACTTTCTTTTCCTCTCTTTTTTGCAATAACAATTACACTTTTGGAGTTTTACTACTCCCACAGTTCTTATAACTTTTTTTTCTGAAGAGAAAAAAACCAAATGTGACAAAGCAAAACAGAGTCAGTTAGAACAGAAGGATGGACATATTACATGATGCAAAAACAGAATACCAGGTGATCAACAATGGTTACCATTATGCCTCTTACTATCTTAAAAAGAGTTGCCTATATCTTCAGGTATAATAGAATTGAACAAAACGGTACAGAACAAGACCAATAAAACCTACACTGGAGACCTTACAGGACTTCAAAAGAACATAATAGTCAAACCATAATGGGCATCATAGCAAACCTTATTGCCTTCAAAGTGGTTGCCTATACCCTCAAACTTGATACTATCAAACAAAATAGAATATAGTAAAATCAGACAAAACAAGATGGGGAGAGCAATAAAACCAAAGAGATTCTTACAAAAAGAATATCATCACTACCATATCACTAACGAGTAGCAAGACTAGACTCTCCTATCCCCAGCATTAAGGAGTTTTCCCTTTTCCTTCAAAACGTTACTTCTCAGGGCACTGCTAACCATCTGTAGGAATTTTAGGACAGGTGTTTCCAACACCACTTTTGTACCACAAATGGACAAAGAAAGCCTTTCGGTTTTCACTAGCAACTGCCACTGGAAGAATCTGCACATGTTTATAACTGATAGGCCTCGTCTGATATCCTTAGTCTAAGTCTCTTTACTCTTGATTATCATAGGTTGGCTAATTAGGTGTGAGAAATTGCAAATTAAAAAATAAAAAAAATAAAAGCTTTCTGCTAGGGTCCCACATCTTTCTTCCATTTCCTTTTGGACTGAGCAGCAACCACTCGGGTTCTCCCAGCTTCCTCCAAACCACCTCCCATCCACCATCACTACCATATCACTATGGTTTGCGCCTTGAATGTCCCTCCACCCAATGATTACCAACCACAGCCATACTCATTTCTCTCCACACATGAAAATTTTACTAGTCCAGAAAATCTATACATTTATCCGATACTCACTGAAGCCCTATTATGTGCTAGGCACCATTCAAGGGTTTGGGGGCTGGGATTACATACAGCATTAAACAGCCCTTGAGTTCATGCAGTTTAGGTTTACAGCCTTTGAAACTCTTTACTGACCACATCAATGTCCCATTTCACTGAGACACAACACATTTGATCTAAATGGCTACATCACCATCACTGTATTTGGGCTTACTGGTCTTGTTCTGTACTGTTTTGTTCAATTCTATTATACTTGAAGGTATAGGCAATCAGACTAGAAATACGAAACTCATCTCTGATTTGTCACTGTCTATAATTGTCACTTACAAAGTCTTGTTCTTTATTTTCCTAACAATTCCTCATGTGCCTTCCCTTCTCTCAGTTATTCTCTCACTGTTCTGACTTAGGGTTCTCGTCTTGGGTTACTTGGTCTTCTTGCCTCTGGGCTTGTCTCCTTTGAGGGTATCTTTTCTTCTATGCACCACTGACCACTTATTTAAAACAAGAATCTAACCAAGCCCAATTTTTCCTCATAAACTTATAGGAGCCCAACCTTCTTGATATGGTACACAAACTTTTTATGTCTTTTTTTCTATATCTCTTGCTTTATTATTTTGCATAGTTCCTATCTTGAATTTTTTTGCCTAGTTGTGTAGTGTGTGTAACTCTAATAAATCAAATTTTTCCCCAATAATAGGGATTGAACTCAGGACCTTCACACTGAACTGTATACCCAGACCTTTTCTAATTCTTTTTTTAAACGTTGAGACAAGTTCTCACTACGTGGCTGAATTGTTCCTGCTGAGCTCAAACTTGGGAGCCTCTGCCTTAGTCTCCCAGAGTACAAGAATTAGAGGTGTGGGTCACCCCGCCCCACAAATTAGTTTCTTGGTGGTTGGTTGGCACATACAGTATCTGTAGTCTCCAGGGCAGGCACAGTGCCTGGTATATACTGGATCCTTATTAAGTTTTGAGCTGAACTAAGACTTTCTTACTGTTTTGGACTTACATGTATCCTTAACTTCCATGGGTGTATCTTGCGTCTATAGCTGTACAGTGGATTCCTGGGGGCAGTCATTAGTGCTTTTTATACATGTTCTAAATCTTTTCCTCTAAAAGATTGTAGATTTTCAACTTCCCCTAAAGTTAGGGATGACCATGTGATTTCTGGCCAATAAAATGTGACAGGAAACAGCATCTGCATTTCCTGGAAAAAGCATTTAATTGCCCCCTGTGGGCTGTGGCTACTGTCTCCTTGCACTGTAAGGGAAGTGCCTAGGTCTCTGGGGGGCTAAGGTGAGCGGGAACTTGGGGTATGCCTCAAATAAAATAAATGCATTATAGTAATCCAGGGAGGGAGACATGGGGTTGGCTATTGTGGTCCCGTTACCTATTACAACTGCTCTATTTTGCGAGAACAGGACCCACACTGCTTATCTTTGTCTCCGCAGCACCATATCCAAAACAGACTAGAACGTAAATGTCTTATTTAAATGTTTATTTCTGATTTTTAATTCATAATGTCCAATTTCAAATATCCACTATCTGCTGCTGCTCTCCACTGAAGCACAACTTCTCATTTTAACACAACACGGTTTCCAAAATATAGAAAATAAAATTTCTAACCAGCTCATAATTTGGTTTTGATCACTTGCAGAATGTGTTGTAGGGAATAAACTGTCACCTTCTGATGACTGAATGAAAAGCTCTGCAGCTCAGCTGCAGGCAGGGTTCTTCAGGGACACAGAGGGAAGGGGACTCTGACAAGTCTTGCAGCTGAGCCCCAGAGCCGAGGGGTGATAAACTAGCTGACTAGAGGATGTGCCTGTCGCAGCACAGGTCCCCCTGAACGCTCTGTTCCAGCAGATGGCACAATAACATGGCAATACATGTAACCAGAGTGTCTCTTCATTTGCCTTTATACGCCTTATTAAAAATCCTCCACTTTTCAGCACATAATTCTGTGAGCAGAAAATAAAAATCATCTCTCGATGCTCCTTTTAAAATTCCACCTCAAAACAATGGAATATTTGAAAAATAAAAGATTTCAGCGCCAAATGTATTCCTTGAATAAATGCTTGTGTTCATTCTCTCCAGTCCTTATGGTTACTTAAAAGGCATAATTTTATACCCATATATAAAAGTGTCATACATCACTCCAGGCTCTGTGCACATGAGCACACAGCTGGTTACCATAAACACTAGCTCATCCAATTAAAAAACAAAGAACCCACAGTATTTTCTTCCCCCCTCAATGGTTCTAACATAATTCCCGTTACTTCCTCCAGCAGCACACTTCCAAACACACCCTTTCCTAGGAATAAATAGGTTCCCTAATCAAAAACTATCTGCTTAATACCTTGAAATTGAAAACTAAGCATATAGGTACCGGTTCTATGGTAGTTTTCTAAATATCAGTTATAAATTATTAGGCCAAGTTTTCACAAGACATTTAACTTATTATTTATTTTAAAATGTCAAGTGTTTTATTTTAGGAGAAAATGTATCTCCATTTATTGTAACTATAATGTCATTGCCTAAAGATACTTTCTAAATGACAACTTAATCTCCAAAATAAAAATAAATCTGTAGGGTTCCTATAATGTTTAACCAAAACAATCAAAGAAAGAATCCAATGTTTTCTCTTAAACAGAATAGTTAAGAGATTACAGGACGTATTTCTGCTAGTGTAAAAACACACATAAAAATATGATTTCTCAGGCCTCTGCTATAAAAAGAATGAGAACATCTTTTGTTCATTTCCTGTAAGTAGGCCCAACAGTAGGGGAAATCCTCCGCTTTGTTAGGATGAGCCATGAGGCAGGTTATCGCACATTTTCAAATCTATTAACGTAATACCAATAAGAAACCACAAGGGAAAAAAAGCTTGAATCCAAATACACAGATATTTCAAACTTTATTATCAAATTAAGTAACATTAAATTAAAAGACACATAAAATTAGAATACTGACAACATAAAACCTTAACACAGAGAGGTCTTTTACAGGTGGGATACACATACTCTTCCTCCCCTTCTTTGTTCCCTGCAAAGGAAAACCACAAACAACAACCCCCCATACACATAACGAAAAAGAAGATTTAACTACTCCAGTAACATTTTTAATTCAGTATACTGGCAAATGTTTAAAATCACCAATAGTATCCTGCAGGGTATAGGAACAAAGGTATGGTTGTATCTGGTGGTAATAAATACTGGTGCTACCTTTTGACAAAGTAGTTTGACTAGATTTACCAAAACTCTCTGCTATGGTCTGAATGTTACACTCTCCAAAATTCATATGCTGAAATCTGTACTAAGAGGGATGACATTATGGGGCCACAGGAAGGCGACTAGGTCACAGGTGTAGAAGCCTCATGAATAGCTTAGGATCCTTATACGAGAGATGCAAGATGGGTGTTTGGTGCCTGTAATTGCAGAGCTTGGGAGGCTGAGGCAAGAGAATGCATATGAGTTCGAGGCCAGCCTGGGCTTCATAATGAATTCAAGGCCAGCCTGAAATACAATGTGTGACCATCTCAAAAAAAATAAACCTCCAAAAACAAACAAAAAGAGGACCAGTAAGTACCTTTTGTTCCTTTATCATGTGGACACAGCAGGAAAACATTATCAACCTGACAGTAGGCTCTCATCAGATACCAAATTTGCAGACACCTTGGTTTTAGATTTTCGGCCTCTAAAACTATGAAAAATACATGTATTGTTTACAAAAACTTCTCTAAGAGCCTTCAAAGAAAGCAAGTGTCCGTTTCTCCTACTCAGGCCTGCACCCTGGAAGATGTAGCAAGTGAGGCCGGCAAGCCGAGACACAGACTGAATCACCACTGTGGGGTAGCAGGCTGGCAGTGTGGGCTGAAACTGCCGCTTTCCACAGCAGTGAAACGCCTGCCGCCACCGCGCAGCTACAGTCTGTCTGGCTGCATTTCCAGCCCAGGCTGAGGGATTTAGTGCTTCCCATATAAGGCAACAGCAAAGATTTCAAATGGACCAAAGATTTTAAATTAGTGTCAGTAGCACTAACACAGCCTCAGCTGGCAGAGTACAGGGAACCAAGGAGGGTGCGATCTGTAATTCCAGGGAAAATGCCTGGTCACCATCTGTTCGCAGCCACCCTCTCACCCAACCCCGTGTGGCCCTTTCTGCAGGGCACACTTGCCCTAGTCATGAGTCTTGGCCCAAGAATTTCAACTCCCAATTTCCTTTGAATAAAGAAGAGATTTGGAAAGTTAATTTCAACGGAGCAATTAGTAATACAGAAGATCGAGTAAAGCTGCAAATTGCTGGTTGCCCAGCTGTAAAATACATGATTTGTTCCTCAAATTTATTCTAAAATTAAATGTACAGTAATCCTTTCCTTAT
Source organism: Cavia porcellus (assembly GCF_034190915.1). Classification (NCBI taxonomy): domain Eukaryota; kingdom Metazoa; phylum Chordata; class Mammalia; order Rodentia; family Caviidae; genus Cavia; species Cavia porcellus. Next base: position 58,528,177 of record NW_026947504.1, read on the forward strand.
ATAACGGGGTGGGCGTGGGTCCAGGAAGTGGATTATGACAACATAGAAGGGGAAATCAGTGTGGGTACTCTGGGGGGCATGAACTGGTTCAAGCTTACAGAAGTTGAATGGCAAAGCCTATTGGATAGGCAATGGCAAATAAGAGGCATTAGGCAAAGAAACGTTTTCAGTAAACCTAGGAACCACATACGATGTCTGCGTTTGTGTCTCGTTGGTTTTTATAGAAATAATTTGTGCCAGTCTGAAAATCAGGGGGACCATATTAATAAAGACCAAAGTAAGAGCCAAGATTCAGCGGTGATTATTTTACTATATTTGATCTATAGAGACTGTAAAAAGAAATATTAAAATAAGACTCCTGAAGAGAGAAAAGCCTAAGAGCTTTTCACCAAAAATAAAAGCAACTCATTTCCATAAAAGCAGTTCAAAATTTATTTGTAAGTTTAATACAGTATATGATATTTTTCCTTTGGTCATGTTTGTTGCCTAGATTAAGATAGCATGTATAAAAATCTAAAAAGATCTCAAAGCTTCCCCAAACCTGATCTGAAAATTAGCTTAGAAATAGTTGCTTATAGAAAGAAGCCTGTAGCATCCAGTGTTCTCATTAACCTGAAAGTATCAAGTGATTGTTTTTTTGTCTTAATAATATTGTTCTAGCAATTCTAATAAGAGGCAAAATCAATTATAAAAATAACGTAACATTTTGCAGGCAGTAGGAATTAAATGAGTGTAGTAATCAGTGCCTGCAAACATGCATAACTAATGACAGGGAGAAATTGACCATCCCTAACTGCTCAGTTGAGTGAACAGGCCATCAAAGCTAAGGTAAAAAACGGTGAGGCTGAACTAAATTGCATTAAGGTAAAGCATCTCAGGAGGTTTTTCCAAGGTCAGCTGATGAAGGCCAGATGGCAACTAATATTTCTCATATACCCTGAAAGAGAAAGAAAACAAAAATTAGAGGGAGCAAAATAAAATTCAAAGCCTTTGTACTCCAAAATGAAGTTCCTTTAAAGTCAAACTGTAACAGGCCTAATAAGCACTTTTTAATGATTTTAAAGTACCAGTGAAATGATTTAATTTTCAAATCACATTGCATTTGATTCTCAACACAGCCTCTGTCAAGAGCACAATGGCTGTCCAATGACACTTTATTGGCTGTGTTTGTAGGACAGGCTAACATGGGTCACAATAAGAGTTCCACAACGTTGTCACCATTTCCACAGGTGCAGCATGAACAGGATGGACAGTGTGGAGCAGAGTAATTTAAATAGAAACACATCATGTTCAAGTGGAGTTGCACTGCATGATGAGGCAGGAAGGTGACTTCTAAGGGTATTTTAAAGGAGGGAGACAGACTACTAAGTCCTGCCTACGGTGGGCTCCAAGGGTCAAGAAATCCCCATCCAGTCCCCTGCACTGCTGGTTTACACTGCCCTGAGAATACAGACAGTTTTTCCTAACATTCTGGGAAACCAAACTCACTCAGGCTACCTCAGAAGTCATGGCAAACACTGCCCTTAAGACGTAGGATTTAGGGTTTCTATAGCATCCCAAAATGTCTTGCCTACTATTATCAGAGAAAATTTTTTTTTAAGTGTTCTATTCTAGGGAGCCTCATAAAGCCTAAAAGGGGACTTTTATATTTTAGGAAAATACCTTTCCTAAAATATAAAAAGCAATTTAAATTATTCAAGAATAGGTATATATTCTAACTGACAGGAGATGGTTGCAGTTTAACTTACAATGATTTTGAGAGTGAAGATCAATCCCGTTTACCTAACACACACTTAGTGGAAGTTTTGCTGCTTAGGTGTCCGTAGGACATTTAAAGGAACAGCTGTCTCTTTCCATAGATTTCTCATGGTTTATGTTTTCTTGTTTCCTCCCCCCTTTTCTTCTCCATCTTTAGCTTTGTACTAGTTCTAAAGTTTCTTCCAAATCCCATCTCTCTCACATTCCTTGGGGAAACTCAATGTTCCTCTAAGAAATGACATACTCAATGTATTCTTTACACCACCTTTTGTCCACGTGTTTATAAAATACTGTATAGCAAGAATGAAGGTTCAGTTTTGGACTTTGGACTTTTTGTATGTTGCCCTTTGATGAAAAGATGCTTTAAATTTTAGTGTAAATATATTTATCATTTCTTTATGGTTGATACTTTGGGTATTACAAAATCGATCATTTGCTTTATTTTATAAATAGCCACTTTATTTTTCTTCTACACTTTAAAGTCTTCTCTTTATGAATTTTAATTTAACTGAAATTGATTTTTACGAATGATATCAGGAAAGGTATCTGACTGCCCCACAGCATTTGGTGAAGAATCCATTTCCTGAAGGATGTGCACTGCCTTTCTGGGAAAGATCAAAATTCCAGGAATGGGAGAGGCTGCTGGTGCCAGCTGCATCTACATCAAACACTTAATCAGCTTCCTTATATGTCTCTTTATATTTAGAAGTTAGCATTTTTGGTTCTTTGCTTTCATTATAATTTAAATCTATAGATTACTTGAGTCCATGCACATCCCTATCCACTAACAAGGGACAACTTATTTATTCCTTAATGTCTTTCTACAAAAATTTAATAGGGTTTTGGATCTTTGGTTGGCTCTTTTTATTTGTTTACAATTCCAAAGGTATAGAAATGATGTTGTATATATATATATATATATATATATATATATATATATACATATCCCATATCCACCAACATTGCTGAGTCCTTATTTACAGTAATTCCATTATAAATCCTCTTTGATGATCTATGAAGATAACTATCATCTTTGATATAATTTATAAATGATTATTTCCCTTTTAATTCTTATATCTGATTTAAAGCAAATATTTTGATACATTTTTAGTATGGACTTGATGTTATTGTTAGATAAAATTCTTCTTTGCTACTCCTAGTTTGGTAGTGGTTTTTAATGAATATTAAAATTTCTTTGTTGAAATGCTTATATGGAGGTTCTGTAATTCATGAAGTGAATTATCACAGTAGTTTTATCTTATTGTGTGAATAAAAACACTGGGATAAATGCAACTTGGTGAGGATGTGTTTTTTTTTTAAATGCTACCAAGTGTCAAAATTTTGTGATTTTTTTTTTAGGTGGATGTGGTGGCACATGCTCATAATTCTAATACTCTGGAAGACTAGGGTAGAAGGACTGTGAGTTGAAGCCCAGTCTATATAACTTAGCCCTGTTTCAATAAAAAAATAACAACAGGACTGGAAATGTAGTTCAGTGTGAAGCTTCTGAGTCCAATCCCCAGTACCAAAAAAAATTATGAGTGAAAGTATTTATTTTCCAGTCTTTCTCTGATTTTAATTCAGAACTACATTTGCCTTTAGAGAACAGCGTTTTCTTCACTTTCAAATTTTATAGACATTTGAAATATTATTTTCAAAAATTTAGCAAACTTTTCCTAGGGCCTAGCTTTTATTAGAAGACTTAAAAAATAGATCTAGAGACTTGGGCATGGTGGTGCATATCTGTAATTTAGCAGTGTGTGAGGTTGAGGCAGGGGGACTGCAAACTTGAGCCCTGCCTGGAAATTTAGTGTATCTGTCACAGTGTATGTATCATTTTGCACTTTTGTCAATAACGTGTAATACCCACAGTTTTATAAACAGAGCGTATTGTCAATTTTTTTAGCTAAATAATAGATGAGAAAAGGTATTTTTGTTTGGTTCTTTTGGGTCTCTTTCATGACAATAAATTCAATGAGTTTCTTAATTTCTAAGATTATATTTTCTATATTGATATTCTACCTTATTCTTTCTAAAAATTTCTGTTAGTTCACAATGGTTACTTTCATTGTGGGAAACTGGTACATGTAATAACACATCTCAATTCTTTTTCTTTCCATTCCTCCTTACCTTTTGGCCAACATCAGATTCATTTATTCATCTTTAAAGTCCTTATGAAGTTAATTATCATACAGAGTAGCAAACAGATTAATAAGCCCAAAAGCATATAAAACACTTTAAGACAACTATACTAAATCTTATATGCCTATACTGGATTAGAAAATTTTTTCTTTCCTTTTTTTCCTATTATTTGTCTTTTTTTTACTGCACTTCATTTATATACAGTATTGAGCTTCTCATATAAGAGAAATCAAGCTTTTGTGTCTGGTTTACTTCACTTAACATTATGGTCTCAACATTTGTCTATTTTCCTACAAATGACTCAAGTTTATTCTTTATGATACTCCATTGTATACAAACATCAAATTTTCTTTACTTATTCATTTGATGATGAACACATATAGGCTGCTTCCAAAATTCATCTATTATGAATTGTGCTGCTATAAACATGGGTATGCATCCATCACTGTGATATGATGTCTTTAACTCTTTCTAGATATATAGAAGGAGAATGGCTGGGTAAAGTGGAACTTTTAGTTGTAATTTTCAAAGGAATCACCACACTGATTTCCCTAATAGTTGTATCAGTTTACACTCCCACCAGCAATGAAGAGAAATCCTTTTCCCCCATCCACAACTCCACTAGCATTTGTTATTGGTTGATTTCTGGATGATAGCCATTCTTTCTGGAGTGAAAGGAAATCTCAGTGTTGTTTTAATTTGTAGTTCTTGAACAACTTGCAAATGTTGAGCATTTTTTTTCATATATTTATTGCTCATTTGTATTTCTTCACTTAAGAAGTGTCTATTCACTTCAGAGGCCATTTTTTCTTGGGTCTTTAAATTCGGAGGGGTCTGTTTCTTGAGTTATTTTATACATTCTAAATATTAGTTCTTTGAAGATTAGCTGGCAAAATTCTTTTCCCACTCTGTAAGTTTTCCTTTTACTCTGTTGGTGGTTTCCTTTGCTGTGCAGAAGCTTTTAATTTGATGTGATCCCATTAGTTGATATTTGGTATTATTTCTTGTGCATCTGGGGTTCTGTTCAAAAAGCCTTTGTGCAAGTATTTTAATTATTTTGTCTTCCAGCAGAGTAAGTGTTTCTATTCTATTTAAATCTTTGATGCATTCTGGTTCTAATTTAATGCCTGATGAGAGGAAAGGGTCTAGGTTCAATTCTCAGCATGTAGATAACCAGTCGAAAACCATTTGTTAAAGAGGCTATCTTTCCTCTACCAAAAGGATTTCACCACTTATCAAAGACAAGGTAGATGAGTATGCTTTGAGTTGTTTCTGCATCCTGTATTGTGTTTCACTGATCCTTTTTTAAATTAATGCCATACTGTTTTTATCACTGGAAAACTTTGTAGTATAACTCTAAGTTAGGGATGCCCCAAACCCTTGCCTTTGTTGCCCAGAATTGCTTTTGCTATTCTAGGTCTCTTCTGATTCTATATGAAGCTTAGGATTACTTTCTCTAGTTTTGTGAGGAATGCTATTGGCATTTTATTAGGATTATGTTAAATGTATGTAACAGTTTTAGAAGTATAGTCATTTTGACCATATTGATTCTGCCTATTCCAGGAACAAGGGAATATTTTTCTGATACCCTCTTCAATCTTTCTGAGTACTATAGTTATCATTTATTCCTAAGTTTTACTATGATGCCAAATTCATTTTTATAGCAAATCACACTTCACCAAATGTTCTACACACAGCAATTCTAAGCACAGTAGTTAAGCATTTTGGTGTATCAAATGTCTTGGTTCAGTCTGTTTGTTATGTTTATGATGTTCAATCACAACTTCACACTTGTTCCTTATGTGTGCAGCATGTTTCTAGTCGTCATTATTACATGCTTGGGATTTATCAGTGAACAAAACCATCAAAGGGATCTATCATTATGGACATTCATTACCATAGGGAGAGATTAAGAATAAACAGTTACCAAAACATACAAGTAAAATATGTTAGAAAAAGCATATTAGAAGCTGATGGAGTCAGCAGGGGGAGCCCGGGACGGGGACTGTACAAACCAGCGGAGGGCACAGGTGACAGCCTTAAAATGGATTGCCAGGATAACCCTACTAAAATAGTGTGATCTGAGAAAGAACATGAAGAAAACAAATCATTCATGAATATTTTGAACAACGTCATGGAGGGAACAGTTAATGCAGAGCCGTAGGGTGAGGGCACCCAGTGTCTTGCAGTGTCCATGTCCAGTGCAGCTCACGAAAGCCTGGAGGGCGATGGTGGGGGGTGAAGGAGAGAGGAGTCAATATACAAAAGTTGGGGTAGGTGGAGCCCTCTCCAGTTGGAGAAAGGAACTGCCTGCTACATGCAGTGTTCTTATTTATACAATCAGCATATGAATGAGTTCATGGGGAGTTTAAGGGGCTTTTTTCCCTCCATTCTTTTCTTTTTTGGTATCAGTAATCAACCTCAGGTCCTTGTGCTTGCCAGCAGGTCTTCACTGGTCAGCTACTTTCCCAGCCCCATGGGGAGTTAAAGAGAAAGGTAGGATCTGGGACAGGAAGAATATCTAATCAGCAGTAGAATAGAATGTCTTTGTGGATTCATGCTCGGTGGCTCCATTGGAAACAAGAGAAAACTGTCCGTATAATCTCAGATGACGATCAAGTCACTATGTGCATCAGCTCTCTTTGTTGTGCACAATCCTCATGGGGCCTCGTCACACTCACAAGAGGCAGGCAGTGACCTTGTCCCAGACACCCGAGGTACAGACAGCCTCACTCCCAACAGCATCTGAAGTTTTCAAAGAACGTCAAGACAGCTAGGGCAGACAGAGAACAAAAGGGAAGGAGGAGACTGGTAGGAGAGAGCAAGGGGGTGACATGGGTGTCTTCATCGTGCAGCATTATGATAGGCCCCTGCAAGGGCTCTGGCTTCCACTTCAAGTTATGGATGCTCAGAGTGACAACATCTGACTTCTGTCTTTCTTCTACTGTAACAGATCCCAGTGCTAAAAGTGGAAGCAAAGAAATGATCTGGGAGTGTTACAGTTTGAACCTAAAATATCCTCCCAAATACTCAGGTATGTAAGGTGACTGGATCGTGTAAGTGCTATAGTCATCAGAAGATTTGTCCAGTGATGAGTGCAGTAGCTAGTTGTGCTGTTAGGAGGTCTGGTTGGAGGGAGGCCACTGGGGGTGTGGTCTCCAAGGGTGTGTGCTTGCCCCCAGCTCCTCCCTTCTCTCCACTGTCTTTTCCTAGCTGCCACGATGGAAGCAGTTTTCCTCCTTTAGGCCTTGTACTTCAACTTGTGCCTTAGAGCCAGACGACTAGGGATTGAAAGAGCAAAATGAAAAAGACAAAGAAATTTAAAAAAGAAAGTCAAAAGAAACTTCTCCTTCTTTAGGTTACTGTGTCTCAGAGATGAGAACGTAACTAACAGGAGATTACTGGCAGAGACTGGGTGAGCGCTGCTGGTGAGAAGCTGTAAACTGGATATATTTGGAAGGGACCATGAGATGATTTGCTGGTGGATCAGCTGTGGGAGATGCGAGAGAATTCTGTACTATTACATAGAAAGGGGGAAGCTTAAGTTTTAGACGTGTTAAGGTTAAAATATCTAACACATCCAAGTACAGACTCTGGGCAGGCAACTGGATATGCCAGTCTGGAGCTGGAAAGAAGGGATTTAAAACTGGAAATAGGAATTTGGGAGTCAGAAGCATATAGAAGGTATTCAACTTCATCAGAACAAATAGGGCTACCAAGGTTTTAATGAAGCAAAACTTTAAAAAAAAGGAACAAAGAGACAAGCATGGAGGATTCAGCAAAGGAGAATGAAAGGAAACAGCCAGTGAGGTATGTGGAGACCCCAGAGAATACAGCGCTGTAGACAGAACATTTTTTTAAAAGGAAAGGAGTGGTTCACCATCACAAATGATGCTGAGAGGGCAAGACAGAAAGTAACCACTGGGTTTTTAAATATGTACATTATGGTGACCATGAAAAGAACACATATTTTAAACTGGTAGAGTCTAAAACCTGATTGGAATGGGTTTAGGAAAAAAGCTAAAGCAAGGGTAGACATTTCTTAAAGTGTTGCCATAATCCTAAAGAAACAGGGTAGGAGCAGAAGTGAGAGAGATTATTCCTACCCACCTACGATTCCTACCCACATATTTTCATGGGTAAGTTTATATTGTTTATATTATCTCACACAACACAAAGATATTCTTTTGGTTATTTTGGGGGAGGAGCAGCCAAGCATAACCAACATTCCTTTTTCCACACTGTGCTATTCTGAATGCTACAGCAAAGCTCATAACCTTGCAGTATCAATAGACACATCCAGAATGCAAATTTGCTTATGTTCAGTTATTTTAAATATGTAAACATTTATAAAATCTATCTTCAATTTTTTTGTTGTTGGTTCCAGGAATTGAACACAGGCCTATCTTCAATGTTAACTACCACAGGCCTTTTAGGAAACATAGGCATAAGATTTCTAATAGATCAACTTCTCCAAAATGATCTTATGCCCCTCAAGTATCTATTAAAGTTCAGAGTTTACAGATTAACCAGTGCTTGATCATTTTGATAGATTTTACCTGTTTATTGGAGTCCTGTGGACTGAAGCCAAGACCTCACATATGCTATATGAGTACTCTATCTGAACCACCTCTCTACCCCTTCTCTTTTTATTTTGAAGCAGGCTCTTACTAAGGTACATAGGCTGGTCACAAACTTGTGATCCCCTTGTCTCAGCCTCTCAAATAGCTGGAATTACAGATGTGCACCACTATACCCAGATGGATTTTATTAGTTTAAAAACTAGTATTTGCTCAAAATATATATATATATATATATATATATATATATATATGTATTATTTTTTTTAAGTACATATGCAGTTGGACTTCACCTAACCCATAAAACTCACCATAGTTTGAGTCTATTCATGTTGCAAACCTCACAATCATATACTTTTTGAAATTTGATGCTCATTTGGGCTAGCTTCAGTTTTTTAAAATATATTATTATACACACAAAAAACATTACAAACATATTACAATACAGCTGTAAGATTTTCTTTACAGAAATACATAAGAAAAATTCATTTTCAAAGCGTGCCTTTCGCCTTAGGGTTTTTAAAAATCATTTTGTAGTGAAGAATTAAATATTAGTTCCTTTGATGTGCTAGTTTCACAGAAAGGAATATTTTAGTGGAGAAGAACGCATACTATTTTTATAACTGTATTTCATTTAAAAATTGTCTCAGAAAAAAAAAAAGTTCATTTGTTTTTGTTGTAGGTCTGGGCGAAGGGTGATAAAAACCCTTCTAGTCCAGGCAATCATGCTGAGAAGAAAGGGCAGGTGTCATTTTTTATTGTGATTGGCCAGAGCTGAAATCAGGGTTCTTTCTCTCTCAAAAGCTTTTGCAGAATTTACAGTAATCATGCTGGCTGACTGCCCACCATATAGCTGAACAGCACATGAGAAAAATAATATCTGAGGAGAAGGCCACATCATATTTTTAAAAGTCTCATTGTTTTTATTCTTCAACTTGGAAAGATGATTTCTTTTAAGAGAAAAGGAAAAAAACTCACCCAGCCATTACCACTATTCATATTCCAACAGCCTCCAGACTGCTTGAGGCCACCTGGCTGCCTTTTGCCTTAGAGGTGGTCCAGAAAAACATTATTTACCTTTTAGAACAATGAAAAATATGTGGAAATAGAAAGCTTGCTGCAGGGCTAAGAGATTTTTGAAAAGCTAATGTGCTGTAAGAACTGACTGTAGGGACTGCTGCCTCACTTCAGCTTAGAAGAAATCTACAGAAATGTCTTTTCACATTCGTCACATGGCACACCAGGAGCGGGCCTTTCCTGGAGCTGGTACCAGTTTTGGCTCAAGCATGAATTCTTAACTTCAGGGTTTCACTTGCCTATCTTTCACCAAGTCAGCAAAAAGCCTCGATCATGCAAACAACTTGCACCCCTCAGGGCCACTGTCTTGGTTACTTTTCTGTTACTGCTGGGCCAAAACAATCAACATCCAAAATTAAGGCAGGAAAGGTTTATTTAACTCACAGTTTGTGGAGGTTTCAGTCCATAATCAGCTGGCCCCAAGGCAGGGCAGTATGGCACAGAGGTAACACTTCAAGGTGACAGAAAACAGTAAAAGCAGCAGGAACAAAAGGAATAGATCAAGCCTCTTTTCCTCCCTTATATTGTAGGCAGGCTACCCTCCACCCTGTGCGTGTAGAACTCGCACCGTCTTCCTGTCCTGCTTTGGCACAGGATGAAGATGTTTACAAAGTAAGGATCCTGGCCTCCTGCTGAATCCCTTAATTAAACGTCTAAACTTTTCAGGTTGACAACCATGAATCAACCATTACAGCCATAAAACCCAGAGACTGTGAACAAAGCTTCAGCAAGGACCAGGACGGAAAAATCTCCCAAAATAACTACATGATGCTAGTGTTGCAAGAAACACATCACTCCCATATATTCTGTGCTGTACTGTAAGTCTTGTTCAGTAAACATCCCTTGGTGACATCAGAAGGAAAACAGGAAGACAGTAGGGGAAAGAGAAATATCAGAAGAGAGAGCCTCTCAAGCTTTTAAAATGAGGAATGCATCTGAGAAAAGAGAAAGTAAAAATGGCCAAGATGCAATACGCTAAAATGAGCCTAACTGGTAGGTATCACAAACACACACTAAAAACATTCTTTTAAAGGAATGGGCACATCTTTCCCTGATACTCTGTCATAACTCCAACAACCAATTTCAGAAATTCTGAATCAATAAGAACATGATTTTCACAAAAGTCAGGATATAAGGATGACATGTAGTGTGAGGATCACAAAATCACCCCTGGGCATCCACAGCAGAGAGGTTCCGGGATCCCCCATAGAAACCTACTAATACTAAAATCTACAAATGCTCACATCCTTTATAGAAAATGGATAAATTTGCATGTGCCCTATGCTTATCCTCCAATATACTTCAAATCATCCAGATTACTTCTAATACTTAATATACTGTGAGTGCTATATAAAGATCGATTATGCTGTATTGTTTAGGAACTAGTAACAAGGCAAATGTCTGTATACATTCATTAAAGGCAACAAATATTTTAAATGCACAGCTGATTGAATCCACAGATGTGGAACCAACACATATAGAGGATCAACTATAGTCTATTTGGGAGACTGGCCACCTGGAGGTCACTTTTCACTTAATTATTATAAATATTTGTTTTATGGAATGTGTCATATACTTCATAGTATAACTTTTAGTTAAAAATATGGATTAAAAAGTGGCAATACCCTTTCTCAAAAAAAATGTAAATATATATGGCAGCATCATGCTCCAAGTTACCTATGCATGGTTGAATGGAGTTAGGAGTTTGGAAACTACAGAAGTAGCAATGGATTAATGAAGGATTATGCAAACAAGATTACAGGCTTCTTTGAGGCAAAGGCACATAGTAGTCACTCAACATACATTTATGGAAGGAAGATGTAGTGGATTGGTAACTGGTGGTCCATTTAAACACCAGCTGAACTGGTGCTGAGTGTGGATGTCCCACCTGAGGACTTTTGCCAACATAAAGAGGAAGAGTAGCACTGTGGGTTCTCCTAAGTGGTGGTGTTATTTGAAGCTGTTGGTTCTCCTGGAGGAGCTTATCATGATGGCTTCCCTGATAGGAACTTGGCTGTTATTATCAAAGGAGCTCAGGAACTTGTTCCTGAGAATGGCTGAAGTTCACTTTGGTCCTTACTTTGAGCATCATTTCCTAGCTCCAGAGGGGAAGATGTGTGCTATTTAATCTCCAGACGTTTGTCATGCTGGCTTCCTGAAATGAACTTGGCTGTTCTCATCATGGAAACAGCTCAGGACCTCATGGTTGCTGAGGACAGAGATGGTACTTTTCAGAGGAGCCCTGATCCTTAAGAAGCATTGCTCTTGGCTGTACCACAGAATTCTCAACCTCCTGGCACAGATCCTTCACCCTGCTGGCACACACTTTCTAGCTTCCACCACTGACGTTTGGGCCTTCCCAGTGCAGATCTGTGAATTAGATTTGCATGAGTCATTGCTGTAGGCTCTAGGTTTTCAGCTGAACTCATGCAGTTTATTGCCATGAGATCCAGGTCCTCAGCTAGATTTTCTAGGTCTTCATAGTTGTGGGCAGATATCCTGCACTTTCTTTGTATTTGACTTATGTGTCCTGTATGTAATTATTTTCCTTGCAACTTCTGATTACAACAGAAGAGAAATGGCAACCAGTCACAATAGCATCCTTTCGGGGTCATGACAACTAGGTGGCTATAATATTGTCTTAGAAGGTGGCTACAAGCCATTAACATATATTTGGGGACTCTTAAGAGCAATAATGGCTTGTGGCAAAGGCAAAAATGGCAAAGGCAAATAATGGTTGTCTGTACTTACTGTTAGCCAACAAGCCAACCATGATTTCACTCATTTTGATTTCTGCATTACTGAACTGCTATTTCTCCACAACTTCAAGACTCATCAGGCAGTGGTGAGGTTTGATGAATCTTTTCTCCCTGTCACCATGAAATCCACCCATGTTTTGGTCAGCTGGTTGACTGCAGGGTTTATCCTGTAAGTCACCTTCTTTGACCCTCTCCTCCACCCTGCCCCACTCCCAGCCAAACCACCCCAGATCTTAGCTATTTTACTTATTCAACACAGCCTGACTTCACTCAGATTTTTCCACAAACATCATTCTAGTTCTGATCACCACTGCTTTTCAGGATCTCAAGGTTACACATGAGAGCTTGCCTTCCTTTTGCTTAAAAACCTCTGACAATTTCTCACTGGCCTGAAAATAAAATCACTCGTTTTTGCAACCTCAACTGGCCTTGCTTTAGCCTTCCTTTCTTACCTGACTGCGTGGTATTCTCTTCCTTACTTAATCCAACCATTTGGGGCTCAGAGTCCAATGTCATTCCTATGTGAGAGCCTTTGCATTTCCTCCTTTTGCCATACAGGACCTCTTTCTGCTTCCAATTTCTGCATTCTTAGCTTTTTGGCCTTTGATGTCAGCTCTTCGGTGAAGACTTATTCTCCTTCTCCCAGTAGTGAAGACTGAACCAGGATGTTTGCATTGAGTTACATCCCCAGCCCTTTTCTATTTATTTTTTTGAGACAGGGTCTCACTATGTCATTAAATTGTCCAGATTAGACTTGAACTTGATATCAATCAGCCTCAGCCTCCATGCACAGTTTTCTTTAGTCATCCGTCACCTCCAATTCCTCCCTTATCATCCCGTGATATAGACCACATGGCACTCACCACCATCTGAAATAATCTTGCTGCTTATTTGTTTCTGTTTCTTTCTTCCATATTATAATATCCACGTGACTTGTATACCCTCCACTCCCATTACCTAGAACAAACCCTTGGCAGTACTTGCCATGATACGTACTTATTGAATGAATGAGTCTTCCAGGGGCATCCCTGGTGCCATGACAGGAGCTGGTGATTGTGAAATGCTCGCCATGTCATTGTCAACTGATGTCTTTTGGCTTCACTGTTGTGAAATAAGGCAAGTCTTTCAATTTGGAGCATTGGTTCCTTGTAAAATCAGAGTTGCTGAATTTTCTTTATGCTTTAGGAGTATCCTGCACTGGCCCCTCAACTACATCATGGGTCAACAAGAGGCAATGGGTTGTAAGGAGGTTGCTTCTCTGGATTCCTATCAAGAATCCACGTTCCAGTTCCAGTCTACATTTTTTTTGTTTACTTTTTATATGGCACACATACGTTTTATTGCTTTTATACTTGTGTTCTGGGTTTCCTTCTAGGGGTAAGTTCAGCTATATCCAAAGGGAGTTCAAGTTTCAATAAATCAGTTTGGTTCAATCACAGCACAGACCCCTTCAAGCTCTTGACCCTAAGCTCCTTCAGTTCTCTCTAGAGCTTCTATTTGTCTTCTCTTGCTCAAATAGTTACACTGGAGCAGGGTGAGGTTCAGGCTCAAGCTTATTACAGGATTCATTTCAGTATTCACTGAGGAATTCCACAAACTTTCTGTTATAAAACTCAGTGTTGAGCATTCTGCTATGTGAGCTTTTTAACAGTAGAAAGTATATTGCCTTTTCAACTCCAGTGAAATTATAGCCCTGGAGAACAACTAACTTGTGTCCCCTATACATATACAATATAGCTTGTGCTGTTGCCCTGGTAAAAACTGACATGGCTATTTTATTTACTAATAGTTTATGGAATGAGTAGTCTCAGATGATACTATGGGAAAGCTCCCTGTAAACATTAAGGGCTATACAAATGTAAGCTCTTTTCAAAACTGATTATGAACATAAAATATAGGTTTAAAGACTTGATTACTTATTTCAAAACTGAGTTTATTATTCAGAGGAATTTGCTCATGGATCAAATTTGGTTCTACATTTAACTGGAATCAGTCAAAGAGAAAATAAAGTATAGAAACTAAACTTTCTCACCAATATTTAGGTATTCAGTGATATGGAAATAAATTTAAAGGTTAAGGGCCAAGATGCCTATAGCAAAAAAAAAATTTTTTTCCCACCTGTAACCAATTAATGTTTATTTATTGGGTCCCATCAAAGATTACTTTATTAGCAAGGGGGCCTACTAATGTGACATATCACCATCGTTAAGACATTTAAGCCTTCCAAATCCAATTAATCCTCAGGAATCCAGAGAAATACATAGTCTACTTCTAGCAACCAGTGTTACATAAATACAGTGTCACATTTTTGTTTTTAATAGAAAGTCTCCTAAAGACAAAATGAAAGCTGGGTGTGGTGGCAAACCTATAATCCCAGGACTTGGGAGGCTGGGAGAGGAGGACTGTCACAAATTTGAGGCCAGTCTGGGCTTCACAGTGAATGCAAGGCCAGCCTAAACCACACAAGACCTTGTCTCAAAAACAAAAACAAAAAAAAAAGAGAGAGAGAGAGAGAGAGAAAAGAATAAAAACCAATAAAAAGGACTAAATACAACCTACTTTATAATAACTAGGTAGGAATAAACAGTGCTACCTATCCACTGCTCTCACCTTACCCAATGAAATAGCCTAGCCAATATCTCAAAGTGTTGATATTTCTTTACATCAGAGAAAAACATAAATTCAAATTTGATGATTCAAAACTATTTCAGCTGGAACAAGGAGGCAGCAATGCCCCATCACAAGAACATGAGTACCCACCCCCTGTGAATGACACCGTCAGAGCTGGGAGCCTCCACTGAATGTTTGTAAAGTCTCTCATTTAAAAAATGAATTCACCACAACTCAAAAGGACATTGAATGACAGCAGGAAGATTAAATACAAATGAGAAGTCATTCACTTTCAAAAGAGAGATTTGTATCTTTAAATTATGAAAGCCCTTATATTAAGTTCTTCTAAGACATTCAGGCACCATTACCCCCCATCCTCCAACTCCCATGAGCTCTTATAATAACCTAAGTGCCTCCCAGGAGAATCCTAGAATAATAACAGTGCCAGACAATGTGGGAGCCATGAGCACTCTCTCATGATGTTACTGGGTACTCTCAAGTACTTAGTTTTGATAATGTGAATAAACTAGGGAACACTTACACTATTAAAAATTACTTACTGGTTCTGATTTGAAAGTTTTTCCCCTAGTGTATGAGTCAATATAAAATAATTTTAATAAGTTTTTGTGTGACCCTTTGTAATCAAGTATTGGTACCTGTCATCAATATTAATTCAATTCTGAAGTGGTCGACAAATATTAAAGCATCATCTCAAAGCATTATGAGTTTATTTCCCATGTATGATGGCTGATGTCTAGATGTCCCGCAGAGTCTCATGTAGTCATAGACAGTGTTTTATAAAGGCAGCTGAATCTAGAATGTGTAATGCTGAATTGATTCATGGTGCAATGCCAGGCTCAAGGACACTAGTATTAAGGATATGAGTTCTCCCCAACCTGAGTAGCCTGGATAAGATATAAAGATAGAAAGAGTCGTGCTTGCTTTGTTACCTTCTGCCCACCATGAACTGTTTCTCCTTTGCGATTCCTGTTTGCCTGCCATGCTCTCCTGCCTTGGGACCAGCTGATTATGCACTGAAACCTCTACAAACTACAAGTTGAATAAACCTTTCCTCCATTAACTTTGGATGGTGGGTATTTTGTCCTAGCAATGAATATAAGTAACTAAGACAGCATGGAAGGCAAACTAAATGTAATATAAATAAACACATAGCTAAAAACCATGATTCAGTTTTCTAGTGAAAATATATAATGTTATCTGTAGAGAAAAATTAGATATTGTGTGATATATGTATATATATATATATAAATACATGTACTCATGAGTCTATACATAGATATATAGCAATTGATGTACCACATAACAAATATATACACAATAACCCAACAATAAAAATTTAAAGATAATATGGATTCCAAAACTGTATTCAATATTATTACTATTATTTTCCCAAAACTTGCAAAATTTTGTAAGTAATTGATTTTATCAAAGACATTTTACTAGCCAGTTTTAACTCTTATGCTTAGTTTGATGGATTTTGAGTTTTTCTTCCTTGTACAGCTACAGTGTACGTTTCAGTAATTTTTTCTAGAAACAATAAAAGTTTTATAATAAGGTTTTGGATCAACACAGTTGTACAGAAGATACCCTAATCAATTACACATTTAACATTAGCTGGTGCAATATTCTGCTTTTTTGAGACTTTTACTTAAGAACTCTTTGGATATGAAATTATTTTCTATATAAGGAGATAGCAAAGATAATTGTGGCTTAGTCGAACAGAATGGCTCCATGAGTGTAAAATTGTTAGCTTAAAAAGCGTGGTCTAAGAAATTAGACTAAGAGGGACAAGATACAAGGAAGAAAATACAATGTGACTCAAACTCACAATGTCTTACAAAGACAAGCAAATCAAATTAGTTCCTGTAAAAGCATCACGTAATACTATTTCTTGATATTTTTCTAACACTTTTTCCTATTAGCTGCTAATACATAGCAACTTATTAATAAATATTGAACTCAATTCTTCAGTGCAGGACTGTTCGTAAACCATGCTCTTTCCTGGAGAATAAGCATTCATCCATTATGTAATAGTTATTTCCCAAACCAGCAGAGCTTTGGGCTCCCTTTAGGAGATACTTTGCTGCAAATAGGTTGTATTACTATAACTAAATATCTAATTTCCAACATGCTAATTATCTTCTCAGAAAAGGCAACTTCTTCCAGACTCGGTGACTACATTTAAAGTCTTACACCAAAGGACTGGGTGTCAGGATTTCTCTAATAGCCTTGAGGCAGATTGGCTTTCAATCCGATTTAAAGACAGGAAAAAGAAAAGAAAAGTATCAGGCCCAAATCACAAATTGCGTTTGAAACTGAGATTTCTGGTAGTAAAGAAACCATGTGACATCTTGACAAATACACAGCAGTGAATTGTGGTGGCCCTTCCACCCTGAAATTCCTGGTGAAAAATATAAGGACAATCAAATTCAGATTGGCTTTTTAAAATTTCTTCAAAGGCTATCCAATATTCCACATTTACCAAAATAAAGGACTTATTTCTTATACTGTGATATTCCAAATAATTTGATTATTCATCAGTCTCTAAAGCACATTACTCACTCTTAATTTCTATATTGCAACAACAATAGAAAATTGGAATGTTTTCAAAATAATTGAATAATATTAATCCATTCAACAGGCACTTATTAAGAAGTAGGTACCAGGGCATATAGCTCAGCAGCATAAACACCTGCCTGGCAACTCAAGGTCCTGAGTTTGATTCCTAGTACCAAAAAAAAAACTAGATACCAAACCTTGTGCTAGGTACTCCTTTTCCACAATGGCATAAACTCTTTCCTTTCTTTTAATTTTTTATCACTTCAATATGTTTATAGCTTTAAATGTCTAATGGTTTCAGTATTATTCATTATATTGCTAGACCTCATACTAAAATAAGATCAACTTCTGTCCTCTCTCTTGCTTGTATGATTACTCTGAATGTTTTGTGGTCTTGTTAAAATTATGTCTTTCTTAATAGCGTATATCTACTTATTATTTGTAATAGTCTTACTTTTTCAAATTCTGACTAAGGAAAAAGTTTATTACTATCTCCAATTCAATCCAAATTCCCCCTCCAAGTATGCCTGCTATCATAAAATATTGCTTTTAAGAAAGTACTCAGTGCGGTGGGGCGAATCTCCGAGTCTATAGCTCCCCCTTTAGGCGCTCAATCTATCTCTATCTTCCTGTTTTCAACTCTAACTCAGAGTTGCCAGGTGCTCCCAATTCCTGAAATTTAATAACTTGTGTCTCCCTGCTTCATGCAAATAAATTATAGTTTTTTCTGTTCTACTAAGTCAGTTACCACTATCTACATTCATACTCCAAAAATTTTGCTGATATCCCTGTATTTTCTTGTTACAATCTCCTTACCTATATTTTGTCCTTATAATCTCATGCTTTAAAAAAAAAAATCTCATATTTTTTTTATGATATAGGGAAAGAGGGTCTGGAGATAAACAAATGAAATATTTTTAAACATGCAGTTTAACCAGGAGACCCTAATATTTTCAATTAAAAAGTTTACTGAAATTCTGTTCATTAATACTCAGAATAATTATCTAAGGTAGGCAGGTAAGCAACATATTTTTTGCTAATGAATGAAAAATATTATGCTTGTTTTACAGGTGAGGAAACAGTATAGCTAAATAGCTTATTAACAGCAAATAAAGATTGGGGATTAAATAAACTAATCATTTTCTGTAGGATGCATCCAAAATGCTCCAGTATGAACAGCCACATCCAGAACTACAGTACTGGAGAGCACAGCTTGTATTAGACTTACACTCCACAGTATTAGCAGAACATATCTAACCTAAATTCAATTGCCAAAGGATTCTAATTCTTTTCATCCTCATTAACCCTTTCCTCCAAGAAAAAGACAGATCAGATCTTAGCTCTGCTTATATTCTGGAGAAAAGAAACTCATAAATAAGTGAGAAAAATATCTCATCATAATCCTATGCAGAGGACGAAAACACACCAACTTGAGACTTAGTGGCTTGGTGATTATTTTAGATTGAGGTTTGTGGAAGTGGCTAAAGATCTCACACAAGAAAGAGAAATTAACCAAGCAGAAAATGTGCCAAAATACAGTATGGGCAGTTCACAGATAAACTATAGACTACCTTTAAATTCAAAATGGTCATGATTTTTACTCAAATATAAATCAAAACAAGGAGATAAAAATTTTCTATCATATTGACAAAAACCAGAAAAGCAGACAGATAATCAGGTATGAACACTTTGGATGAATTTCTGGATTAGTTAAAACTAATTTAGTTTTTGGAGGACAGTTAAACAATAACCATCAAGATTCCAAATATTCATCTTTTTTGCAGAAGTGCTTAAAGGTATATGTGGCTGTACATGGAGATTTACAATTGTATTATTAAACCTGTAAAAGTTCAGGAGAAAAATCTTATAATATTCCCTATAAAGAACAATACGTTAAATCAGCCACACAATGGAACATTGCAAAACAGTTACAAAGAGTAAGGTAACTGTGTTGGGGGAGAGAGATGCAGAAAGGATGTATGGAGATATAGTAAGTGATACGAGATTAGTTCAAAGCACTTAACAGTGAAAAATACTGGACATCAATTTCAGCCCTTATATGCTAATATAGGATGCTTAAAATGCTTTGAAAAATACACAAGAAAATATTAACTGTAATCATCACTGGGTAGGGAAATTCGAAGGGCGGATGAACAGGAAGAAAACTTTATATTAAGAAATCTATTATTCTTGTGTAGGACAATTCTATTCCTTTTGTTTTCACTTATTTAGAAATTCCAGAATATGTGTAGTTTTTAAGCTGGGCATTGTGGCATATGCCTATAAATCCAGTATTCTGGGAGGCTGAGGCAGGAGGATTGCCAGTTCAAGCCCAGCCTGCACAACTTAGTGACTTAGCAAGACCCTGTCTCAAAATAAACACTAAAGTGAGCAAGAATGTAGCTCAGTGCAAAGATCTTGGGTTTATTCTCCAGTACCACAAAAAAATACAACATAGTTCTGTTTAAATTTAGAGATGTAAAAGAAGACGACACTACATTACAGCTAAGAACTGCTTAAGCAGGAATAAGAAAGGAAGAGAAAAGAACTATATACACCATCGTATTAGAGAGACAAGCATGGGGAGGAGAGATAAAGAGCTGGCGGGAACCGGGGACAGGGAGCTGATGAGGCTTCACCGTACAGGAGCATTGTTCCAGATGGCACAAGGAAGGCGCTGGCGATTATTACCTTATAACTAGCAAAGCACATTTACTAGGGAAAGCTGATTTTTCTTTGGTACCTAAAAGGATAATTTCAACTAATTAATTTGTTCTGCTGAACTGACAGCCCCTGAGGCTATATCTGCATGTCTTATAAGCATATTCTTGGTTCATTTACTGGATTCTTACATGGATATGCAGTATTTACTTGGACAAATTCAAAATAAGCTGTTCTTGTTCCAAGGTCTGAGCCCTGTCCCATGTGATACACGATCATTAAGCACAGAACACTTTCCAGACACCCGAATCCATGCCGAAGGTTCAGCTAGGCAGCTGCATCACGCAGGGAGTCACGGTGTAATGAAGAAGGCAGACTCAGAAACAACCGTGATACAAAGCAAAAAAATGCAAAATGCAAGTTCAAGCAATGACATGGAAATATAAAGGGAAAGACATAACAAGAGAAGCAGGTGTTTGACACTTTAAATCTATCCATAAAAGCTCTCCGGAGAAGGAGCACATCTTATCACTGTGCCACACAACTCATGACATCCAAACAGGGTTCCAGATGAAGAGGGCACGGCAGAGATACGGTCAGCAAAACACCATCGTGGAGATTCCAGACACAGGACTTCCTGTGAATACCAGGCAAGCAGCTCACGATGAATGAGGAAGCTGCTTCACCCAATGCCACTGCCTGGCATGCTAGGGAGGTCTGTGCTGCCAGGGAGCTCAGAGTCCACGCTAACAGCAGGATGTGGAAGTTGGAGGTGGTGCAGATCAGTTCCTTGGGCACCACTTTGTTGGTAGTGCGCTGTTCTGCAGAAGGGTCGACTATTTAACAGACAGATGTGTACGAGGCTGATGGTTTGAGAAACTCGATAAGGCTAAGGCGAAAGTCATATTCCAAAGCCACGCTTCTGTAGTAATTGGAAGTGAAGATCAGGGCATTTCAATATCATGTCTGAATTCCACTGGGGCGTGTGCTGACATAGTTTCATCTGGCTGCTTCATGTAAACATGAAAGTGCCATTGGCAGACAGATTTGACCCTAAGGATGCTCTCTCAATCCAACAAGAGGAAAAGAACAGTGGATGCAGGAGGCTGAGGTCAGGCATCACTATCAGGGAAGGTTAAGAACTCCTGCCTTTCAGCCTGGAATGGTAATGTATGCTTGTAATCCCAGCGCTTTGGGAGGCTGAGGCAGGAAGATTCCAAGCTTGAACACAGCACTAACAACTCAGTGACTTATTGAGACCCTGTCTCAAAATACAAAATAAAAGGGCTTGGGAATGTAGCTAATTGAAAAGATCCTGAGTTTAATCCCCAATACTACAAAAGAAAACACAACAAAAACACTCCCGCCTTTAGATACAGTTAATATTCAAAGGGCATTCAGGAGAAGAGCTTTCAGGAGAAGGAGGCTGGGTCAAAGAAGTCCTAGTTCTGAGGCTCCCTGAAGTAGTGGCCTTCACTAGTAAGAATGAAGAGTGAAGTAAAAACTATGCTTAAAAGTTAAGAGGAGCCCAAGCAAATAAAGGAAATAAATTATAATGAGAATAGAACAGTCAAGAAAAATAGTACAAATAGTGTACAGTCCCCTTTTACTAGCTGGTTCTGTCATCTTGATTTAAATAAGTGGATCACAGCTACAGTAAACATTGAATTTACATTTCTCTCTCCCACCTCTAAGTATCTCCTATCAACTTTCTTCTATCTTTAAAAAAAAAAAAAAAGCATTCTTTCACTAAAGTTATTATTTACTGTGGAAAATGTAGAAACTACAAAGGAAAACAAAATAATCATTCATAAAACCCTCTAATCAGAAGTAAGCTCCTTTAATGTGTCAGTGTATTTGCTTCCCGATTTATACACGTAACTTACAGCCTCTTATCACCGTGGGTCACATTTTCAGGCTTCCCATGTGCCAGGCTTTAAGATAAACTCTCTACATGCTCTCCTTCCTTTTGATCCTAGAAACACTGTCACGAGGAAAACAACATCACTATCAGACACGACAGATGAGGGTTGGAGAGCAGAAGTCATAAGTCATTTGCACAAAGTATGTTAAGAAGAGGAAGTAGGTTTTACAGTTTGTCGGCTTTCTTTTATAGTCGATTTCTTTCATTTTCATAGATAAGAGTACATTCCCATGACAGTAAAACCCAGTCATCACTGCACAGGTTTTTCAACTCCAAAACCTTCAAGTTCTCTATCACTGAATGAGTTGTTCTTTTTTTTTTTTTCATTAACTTCATTTTTTTAAAAAATGACTACATTCATCGTAAATGAATCCCTGATTATTTTCTCAGAACAACTAAGCATCTTTTAGATCTGATACCTTTTCTTTTTGAAAACTCTTTAGAATTTGGTATTGCCAAAGAGCAAATGAATCCCTGATTATTTTCTCAGAACAACTAAGCATCTTTTAGATCTGATACTTTTTTTTTTTTGAAAACTCTTTAGAATTTGGTATTGCCAAAGAGCCTCGCAGCTCATTCCTTCTCCAGTCCCAGTATTGAGAGTTTAGGGAGTACCAGTTACTAGCTTCTAGAGTATTATTTCCTTGCCCTGTGAAAAAAATTCAAATTGGCATTCATATTTTCTAAAGATTTTAAATTCCATGATTATTGCCTCAGTGGAAATTTAGGAAATGTTTTTCAAATTACTTCAAATTCCACTGGAATTTCCATTGAAATTACTTTAAACTCACAAATTAATTTAAATAGAACCGTAGTTAATGCAATATTGAATTTTAACACTTAGGAACACTATCCATATCTTCTTTATTCAATTGACTTTTGTGGATTACAGGAAACTTTACTTTTGTGTTTTGTTTTATTTCGTTTTAGCTATTGAACAACTTTTATGCAGTTCTTTCTTTATGAGATCTTTTTTGAAATCCCATTCTAGTTAATTTTTTGCTGGTATTTGAGAAAGTTGATTCTTATGTTATTTGTTTTGCAGCTGTCTTTTAGTGAATCACTGCTTCTAATCATGTTTCAGATGATTGTCTGGGGTTATACAGGCAAATTGCTCTCATCTATAAATAACTTATTTCCCATTATTAGAAAAGTTCTTTTAAAATTTCATGTCATGTCTTACTAAGCCAAGACAATTCCTAAATTTCATTCCAAGCAATATAAAAAGTCTTTGTTTTTTGGTGCTAAAAACATATTCAATTGAATATCTTTGAGAAGCACTAGATTAGAATTTCCAGAGCAATACTGATTAATGGTAGGTGATGCAAATATCTTTATATTTTTCATTATTCCAATATTACCAATTAACATTTCAGTTTCAGTGTTAATTATTGGTTTGGAGGACTACAAGTATTAAAAAAATCTCTATTTTTCTAGTTCCCTGAAGTTGATTTTTAAAAATATTTACAGCAGAAGTTAATCAATGCTTTCTTACGTAACTAATTAGATAGCCAAATGTTTTTCTCTTGTGACTTCTCCTATTGTGGTAATAAAGTATAATAAGCTACAATATTCCTTTTCTACGATAAACTTTATTCTGCATTGGTAAATTGCTACCTGAGAGAAAAATTCTGTTGATCATATTTTCTTTCAGATGTTAATATTAATATTTTTTATCTAGTTACAAGATAGCTAAATGTGTGTACAATTTTTAAAATCAGGCTGTTAAATCATGGGCATAATAGTTAAATAAAATGCTAAAGTATTTTAAATTTTTTCATACTCTGAAATAATTTGTAAAACACAGGCAAGAAAAAAACAATCTGGTCCTCAAAAATTCAGTAAAACTTGTTTCTAAAATTATCCAACTTCAACCCATTGGGGGAAGTCATTCTCAGAAAGTTTTTCAAAGCATCATCATTTTCCTTACTCTTTATAAGTTTTAATGCTTTGAGTAATTTTAATTGTATTTGCCTAGAAAATCATTCACTTAATTCATATTTGCAATTAACTAGCACAATTTTACCTGTAGCAATAAAAATTTAATCTTTTCCAAATCTGGTTCTACTTTCTTGTCTAATGTTGTACATTTGTATTTTTATTAATCTCTTTTTTATTAGACTTGCTGCAGATTTGTTCATTTTGTCGACTTTACCAAAGAATAAGTGGCCAAATATTTAGAACAGCTGTTTCTTCAAGTTTTATTAATTTTTGTTCTGATCTTAATTACTGAATTCATTATCACTTATTGTTCTTATTTTAAATTTTGTATTGGATGCTTAGTTTATTTAGCAAGATTGAATGAACTGCAAAGTTAAAATTTTCTTTCTCTGAGCACAATGAATTCACAAAAATTTCTCTTGCTAGATTTTTTTGTGTTCTGAATGATGATTTTTTTTTCACCTCACAGTTTGAGTGTTTCTGATTTTTTTTCATTAGTGTTTTACCTTCAAACAAAATAGGCAAAAAAGGGATCCAGGTGAGAAATCACTAAATGGGAAGAACATAGTACTCTAAATGAATAAAAATCCATACTAAGGTACTTAAAGTATGAATAAATTAAAGCACAAATAAAAGATATATAATATGATAATATGAAAAAACTTTTGAAAAGTAAAATGGAACAAGAAATGTGAGGAGAAAGAGGGAGAGAAGTGCAAGGAAAGAAGATAAAAAAGAATGAAGATGTGTTAAGCACATTCCCTACATCAGGTTTGACCAGGCAGGACTTCCCTTCACCCAGCCTGTTGGTCAGCAACGGCATTGTTCTCAGTGAAAATCCAGCTCAGCACCAGTGCAGCCGCCCTCAACAAACACAGGATGTCATAAAAAAAGAGATATAAGTGATCACTTGATCCCCCTCCCTAATACAAGCCTTATAAAAGGCTCTGCTTTTCTTTATATCCCATGGATGGGTTTCCGTCCTCTATCTGCCTGGACCTAGTCACAATAAATTTCATGCTGTGATGCCATCACACAAGCCTGGTGTCCCTAATGGTCTCTAGTGGTCTCTAACTCACACTATTCCTTACACCCACAATGAATGTAATCACTATGTACTTCAAACGCACACTAATAAATGATAACTTTAAAAATCCATACTGGGTAGGACATGGTGGTGCACATCTAGAATCCCAGCACTTGGGAGGCTGAGGCAGGGGAATCACTGCAAATTCAAGGCCAGCCTGGGCTACAAAGTGAGTTCAAGTTTAGCTTGAACTGCATAGTAAAACCCTGTGTCAAAAAGACAAAACAACAACTTCAATAACAACAACAACAAAAAAGATCTATACCAAAAGGCAGGGTTTGCTTTAGTTTCATTGGTCAAAAATACAGAACACACCCCTGGTGG
Source organism: Cavia porcellus (assembly GCF_034190915.1). NCBI lineage: Eukaryota > Metazoa > Chordata > Mammalia > Rodentia > Caviidae > Cavia > Cavia porcellus. Next base: position 58,553,620 of record NW_026947504.1, read on the forward strand.
AACCAATCACAGTCAAGGAGAATGGAGCTCCCATGAGCAGCAAGACCATTTGGAATTAAATACCAACAGCTAGGGTTTTATCTTCTTTTCTTGAGATATAGGTCATACAAAGTATGATGGACACTTGAATAAAAAAATCAGAGTTGTAGAAACAATATTTGATGTGCCACGTTGAAGTTAACACAATGCATAATTATTTCCTTATGGCATGGGTTACTACAAATTTGTGAACTACTACAAAAGAAAAAGTACAATGTATTATTTCTTTATCTCCATTTAGTTGCCTATTTCCTCTATTAAAATGTAAAATCAGGAGAGTGGAAACCCTGTCCATATTGTTCTAGTTTTAATTATTATTATTAATTTATTTTGTTGATGATACTGCCTTTTTAACTGATAAATAAAAACATAAAAATTATACAAAGCAATAGGGTGTCGGAGTCGCCATTTTGCCACTAGAGATGCTGTCTGAAGACCAGTGCTCTCTTCCTTCAGGGGCCTAGGCTGCGTCGGGGCCTGAGCTGGGGTCTGGGCCAGGTCTCTTCTGGTTACAGATGAATTTTAGGAGTGATTTCTTGAGATCTATGAGTGTGACTTTGTCATCTAAAAAAAGTTGGTGTTGGGGACTTCCGGGAGAACATGGCAGACAGATAACAGCAACTACTGGAGGCTCTCTGAAAGACTCGGCTCAGAAGACAAGAATGGTGCGGACTAAGGAGACATAAGCACATGGAGATATGCTCTGCTGACTCAGGAACGAACTGGGCTGAGAAAAACCAACTTGGAATGCAGTTCTGGTGCTAAAACAGGAACAGAAAAGCCTCGGTGTGGAGGCTGGACCCCGCGCCATTGGAATCCGCGATTTGGGTTTTCTGCCGCGTGGCGGCATCTGCGAACGGAGTCAAAAACAGGATGGGCAGAGAGGCATGTACTGACTTGTGGTGAGGTGAGTGAGAGAAACTGACACTCTACCACAGTCTGACTCCAGCAGAGGACTTTCTGGGCCCCAGCAGTCCTGTGGGAGCAGGGCACGGTGGCGATTCCAGCCACACATCCCCCTCTTGGGCGGGATTGGTGAAAAGTGCCTGGCCTGCGTGACGCTGCTGGCGGACTCGGTAGGCTGGCCCAACCCAGATCCCAGAGCCTGACGGTGGCCGGGAGGGGCAACCAGGCTGTGCCTGACTGGGAGAGAAGCTGGGCCTCTTATATAAGCTTGCATATATAAGGAACAGAGAATATGGGAAGAGGCAGCAACAAGAAAGGCTCCTCGGCCCCCAATTCTGAGAAACAGGCAATAGTGGACACCACACCAATAGACATAAAGCGCCATATAGAGAGCCTCATAGACCAATTCAGGAATGAAGCTATCAACGACCTGAAGCTAGAAGTATGCAGAATAGTGAGAGAAATGCTAAGCACCACCCAAGAAAAAACAGATGGTGGAATGGAAGAACAGAAAAAAAGGGGAGAATTGTTTGATGGAGAAAACAGAGAAAGCATAGAATACGTGAAGCAGGTTCAAAGGGACTACCAAGAAACTAAGAAGTCTATCGAAGACTGGCATAACAGCTTGAAAGAAACTAAGGACAGACTATCTGAACTGGAGGGCAGACTTGTAATATGGGAGAATGAAATGAAAAACTTCTTAAAAATAACAAAGAAACAAACAGCAATAATACAAAGACAAGAAGATGATAAGAGGATCCATAACTTAAGGATTAAGAACATAAAAGAAGAAGTAGGGATGCAAACAAGTGAACTACAAAAGCTACTCACAGAAATAATCCAGGGGAATTTTCCTAATTTAGCAAAAGGTAAAGATACTCAGATATATGAGGCATACAGGACCCCAGCTACCTACAACCCTAACAGAGAAACACCCAGGCATATAATAATAAAAATTCCTGAAATTCAATACAAGAACAGAATATTAAAAGCTGTCAGAGACAAGAAACAGACCACTTACAAGGGAACACCCATCAGAATTGCAGCAGATTTCTCTGCACTAACCATCAAATCACGAAGAGCGTGGGGGGAAATAATTCAAGCTTTGAAAGATAATAATCTCCAGCCAAGATTGAGATATCCTGCACAACTGTCCCTGGAAATTGATGGAAAAACAAGGTGCTTCCAGGATAAAGAGGAACTGGGGGAATTTGCAACCACCAATTCAACTCTACAGAGAGTATTGCAGGATATTCTAAAAAAAGAAAAATACAAAGAATCCAAAAATAGTGGCGGGGAGGCCATAATGAATGGAGCAGAGAACAAAATGAAGAAGACAAACTGACAGCTACTGACAGAAAAAGAGCTCAACAGAAATGAGGCAGAGAAGATTGGATGATAGGAACAGCTATTTTGGAGAAAATGACATCCTAATAGGTAATACTGATTTAGTATCATCTTGTTTTGAAGTCTCATCTAGCTTTTGTCCTTCTGTCTCCAATGGTCTAAATAGGTTGTATCTTATTGGATCTTATTATGTATGATAGTATAAGCAAAAACCTTTTAAAGACAAGGAGATTATACAGAAACCATTGTTCATTTTCTGTTAGTCGATTCTAAATACTCTGTAATGCTGTCATTCTCTTAAATGGTTTTACATTGTTTTGATATACTTAATGCTACAGTATACGAAGTTGTACTCAAGGATTTCAAGGAAAGAGACAATATGGTAACTACTTTTAGGTCAGGATTATCTGGTAGTGAAACACTATTCTGCTTAAATGGTTATGTTTTGATCTGCGCTGTTTCGTTGTTATGCCCTCTTTTATCTCAATCTCCACTCCATTATTTACTTTTTTATTTTTATCCTTTTAATTAAAGGAAAAAAATAGCAGGATATATTATAGTAACCCACTTTGACTTTCCATTATCTCGATTTAAAGCCCTGTATTACTCTCACCATCTGGTTTTTAACTGATGTTCCCCTATTCTGTTTTGCTGGATAGTATCAGGTTCGAAAGTTTAGGTATCAGCTGTGAAAATAATGAGATTCATTATAACACCCATTCTCGTTGACTTTTATCTACTTTTGAAGACCTACAATGTCTCCAATGTTTTGGTTTTGTCGGTTTTATTCTTTACTGTTTTGTTCAATTGTATTATAACTAATGATATAGGCAATTCTATTAGAGATAGCGGGAGGCATTATAGTAACCATTGTTGATCACCTTGTATTATGTTTTTACATTATCTATTATGTCCACCCTTTTGACTTGACCGATTCTGTTCTGTTATGTCACATTTGGTTTTACTCTCTTCCAAAAAAGTTATAAGAACCGTGGGAGCAATGAAACCCAAAATGTGTAATAGTCATTGTACAAAAGAGAGGAAAAGAAAGTGCTCTAAACTATGTAACTGCATGTATATTTAAGTGTATAAGATAGAAAATGATATCACAGAGTTTTATTGGATCATTGAACAGAACTGTTTGCAGTATCATTGATGGAATGTCCACTCTACAAGCTTTAATTTTGTGACTTGAACAATTATTTCTAAGATGACAATATGTAATCCATTAACTAGTGATTTCCTACTGTTCATTTTTTTTCTGTAAATCTGTATAACTTGTACCCTTTCTCTGCTTTTTTTTTCTTTTCTCCTTAAATAAAATTAAAAAAAAAGCAATAGGGTGTCATATTAAGTCTCTATACATATAGACACTGTGGAATGTCTAAGGTAAGTTAAACATATTCATCTCCTCAAACATTTAGCTTTTCCTTTATGGCAAAATATTCTAAATTATTTCCTGTAGTTTTCTGAAATGCATAGCACATTGGTGCTATTTTCAGTCACCTTACTCCGCAGCAGCACACCAGAACTTCTAGCTTCTTCCCGGTCAACTGTGCCCCATCCCCTTCTCTACCTTCCTATTTACCATTGACTCTGCTTTTAATTATAGTTCCAATATTTTACACAGGGCTCAGAACATAAACACTCAGTACACATGGATAGATTACTGACACATATCAACCAGAATACTTAAAAAGGCAAAATAAAGAAGCTTTAAAATGGTATTCATTTTCCAGGATTACAGAGATATAGGCATTGCTTTAAAAAAAAATCACCAAAATGTATATTCAGACGCTATCTTACCTTTAGAGAGCAATTTCAGTAAAAGCATCTCTGAATATAAACCGTATCATAAGGAATTAAGGATGAAGTGGGTAATAAAGCAGTGGTTACAGTAAGACTACTTTTGTCTTCCTTTAAATTTCATAGAAGTGGAAAAGGGAATTTCTCTGAGGATAGCAAGCTACAGAAAGGAGTTAGTTGGCTTGTTTACTTTAGAATGGCACAAGTAAGCATGTTTATTGACAAAAAGAAAATAGTGAAGAATATACTGTATGTATAGAAGAGAAAAAGAATTATAAGTACATTTCTAGAAGAGAGAACTGGATCAGATGTAACATAATGCATGATTAATCTTAAAGAAAAATATCTATTGTCCTCAGAAGCCAGTGTAATAGAACATGAAAGTCAGAGCCACATAGAACAAAACAAATATGTGGTCACTTCAGTTGAACTAAAATGTATGTATCTGTCAAATGAATGGAATGAACATACACACAAATAGATGTAATAATATAAACATTATGGTTTGTGTCTTCTTACCATAACACATTTCTCATTTTTTCAAGGTAAATCACTGAAATGATAAAGAATGGTAGGTTCCACCCATCATGGAATGCCTTAGAGTACATTGAACAAAGAGAGAGACTGAGAATACACTGAGCAAAGAGACAGAAAAGTGAAAACATTGTAGAACAATTGACTGTACATCCTTTTCTATTCCACCATTGTAAACGTCCTAAAAATGCAATTATCTGCAAACTAAAGCTATTCATTTTGCTGATAGCTACAGTAATAAAGGGAAATAACTTATGTAAAAGTATATATAATAAAAATATGTTCAATCAATAACCAGAAAATATGTACTAATATGTACGATTTGTCTAACACTAGAATAAAAATAAGAATTTTTATTAAGAAATAAATTTTATTTATTTTTTTATTAAGAAATAAAAAGATTGGTCAGCAAAAGATGGTGGATAGATAACAGCAGGCTACAGAGGCTCCCTGAGATAGTCAATTTAGAATTCAACATAATACAGCGTGGGGAGTCCCGAACAGAGGGAAATGAATTCTCTTGTCCCAAGAAGAAACTAAGGTGAGAAGAACCAATCAAACATACAGTCCCGGTGCTACTACTGGAACAGCTAAAGGTTCAGTGCTTCCACTGCAGCATCCGAATCCGAGTGGCGGCAACTTACCGAGCCATCTGAAATTCCACCACTTCAACTCACTGGAAACACACTTGCACTGAGGATAGGGGTCAGTGAGCAGAATGGAGAGCTAAGCTAGCAGGGAACCTGCATTGACCTGTGGTGAGTGACAGGAATAAAACTGTTCCACAGAGAAGGGGGCTCCAACAGATGAAATTCTGGGACCAGGCAGGACTGGCAGGAACAAGGGGCAGCAGTGACTTCAGTCAGTTGTTCCTTTCCTGAACAGGATTGGTGGAGAGAGCTAGGCCTGGGCCACTAGACCTGGCTGAGAGTCAATAGGTTATCTGAAATTAATTCCCTGTGGTGGCAGTACACACTAACACAGTGTAGGCCTCAGCAGGTTGACTGACCCAGAGGGGAGGGGCTAGCATACACTGCCTGTTTGCAAGTCACTAGCACACTGCAGTGGGAAGGGTCACCTAGCCAGTGTGCTTCAGAAGAATTGTAACCAACAGAGAAAGAAACTGGGGCCTCCCAGAAGAAACAAAAAAGATGGGAAGAGGAAGCAACAACAAAAAAGTCCCCAGCTCCCAACCCTGAGACCATTGACCCAGGACAGGTAAATACAAAGGAGAATGAGAACAGCAAACATGTAATATCAGACATGGCACCAGTGGACATAAAGAGACATCTTCGGGACCTCATAGACAAGTGCAAAAGTGAAATATTTAGCCAAGTAAAGCAAGATATAAGAAGATTAATAAAAGAGATGCTAAGCACCCCTCAAGAAGACATAGTTGGAAGAATGGAGGAACTCAAACAAAGGAGAGACCCATTTGATGAAGAATATAAAGAAAATATAGAATATATGAAGCAGATTCAAAGAGATTACCAGGAAATTAAAAACTCTATGAAAGATGGTGTATTGGTCAGGGTTTTACTAGAGAGAACAGATATAACCCAGGATATACAGAAACAACAAGATTGGCTAATGATAGTCACAGAGTCCGATGAGGAAGAGTGCAGAGGGTGTCTATGCACTGGAGGCCGAAGGATTCAATCCAAGATCTGGAGTTCACCCTAGTGTCTTGTGTAAGTCCACACCAGCAGGCTGATGGGTCCGCGATAGAAGGCCGAAGGCTCTGTAATGGAAGGCTGAAGAGTCTACGCTGGGAAGCTGAAGAGTCTGTACTGGAAGCCAGGAGGCGAGGTCCAAAACTAAATGTGAAGACTGGAGCTTCCCCCAAGAATCGCATGGATTTGTCCTTCCTCCTCTTCTTTTATACCTTGAGGTGATAACCCACTCTAGGGTGGGTCTTCTTCTACATCCTTGAGTGTAGAATTGCTAAACCCATTTAGTTAGCTTCTAACTGTCTCAAGTTGACACAATCAGTCAACCACTAGAGATGGCAAAACTGCTTGAAAGAAACTAGGGGTAGATTATCCAAACTGGAGGACAATTTTGCAATGTGGGAGTATGAAAGGAAAAACTTTTTTAAAATAACAAGGAAACAAGCAGTAACAATACAAAGGCTAAAAGATGACAAGAGGATCTATAACTTGAGAATAAAGAATGTGAATGAAGAAGCAGGGGCACAAACAAAGGAACTACAAAGACTTCACAGAAATAATTAAGGAAAACTTCCCAAACATGGCAAAAGGAAATGATATGCAGATGTATGAGGCGTACAGAACTTCAGCCACCTACAACCAAAACAGAGCCACACCCAAGTATATAATAATCAAGATCCCAGAAATTCAATATAAGAACAGAATATTAAAAGGTGTTAGAGACAAGAAACAGATCACCTATACAGGAAGGCACATCAGAATCACAGCAGACTTCTCAACACAAACCATCAAGTCAAGAAGAGCCTGGAGAGAAATATTCCAAGCCCTGAAAGAAAATAACCTCCATCCCAGATTGATATACCCTGCTAAACTTTCTCTAGAAACTAATGGAGAAACAAGATGCTTCCAAGACAAAGAACTTGGGAAATTCGCAACCACCAATCCAAGTCTACAGAGAATACTGCAGGGCATTCTAAAGAGACAGAAAAGTACTAGGACTCCAAGAACAGTGGCAGAGAGGCCTCAATAAATGGAGCAGAAAACAGAATGAAGACAAGCAGACAACTGATGGCAAAAAAAGAGCATAATAGAAATGAGGCAGAGAAGGTTGGTTATAATCTCTAATATAGATGGCCTTGATACACTAAATTAAAAAAAGAAAAGAACCACACATAGAGTAGATCAGGAGGTAGGGTCCACCAAGATGCTATTTTTAGGAAATATAATTAACATGAAAAAGAGTACATGGACTGAAAATCAAATATGAGAAAACAATGCTCTATGTGACAGAGAACCAGAGAGTAATAGGAGCAACTAGACCAGTATTTGTCGATAGGTTGGAAAGATAGACTTTAATAGGTAAAGGAATACAATTAGAGATCAAGCCCAGGACAGAGAAGGTTCAGAACCACTTAGGTAAATAGCAGGTTTCTGCCCCCCCCCACCAATTTAAAACCAAGGGTCTTGGTGAGACCCAAAAATGCACAGTGTACCCTGGGGTAGTGAAAGGGGAGGAAGAGTCTTAAAAAAGATGGCATAAGATATTGTTAATAGTGTATCAGGATTTAAAACCCACATTATTCACACCACTCTGCTTAGATAGATTTTATTCTGTCCCAGTTTGTCTACTTGCATTAGATTTGAGGGCACAGACAGCTATTCCAAAAATATCAGGATGTAGCACAGTAACCACCTTTAATTTTATAACTTAATCTGGAGCCCTGTATGACTTATTCTGTTTTATCATGACTGATATTAGTTAAATCTGGTTTGTTTGATTGCTGTTTGGTATCGACAGATTTTATTCAAAACTGATATGATTGATAGTATCAAGTCTGAGAGTATAGGCAACTACACTGAAGATGACAAGACTCTACGGTACACATTCTGGTTTGATAACTGCTGGTTTTTGAAGTTCTATAAGTTGAGTTTTTATTAATACTGTATGTACTTATATATTCAATTATACTCTGTCTGATGATATAGCCAATCTATTGAAGATAACAAAAGACAACACAGGAACTATGGTAGAATTCCTTGTACAACAGTCTTACATGTCTTTTTCGTTTCATGTGTTTATAGGAATATGTTTTGTCTTGCTTTGTTTTGTTTCTCCAATACAGAAAGGGTAGAAATACATGTTAAGACTCATGCATGTGTAGAATCTATAAACAATTTATGAGAACTGATCTTATGACACATGATGAAATGAACAGATACTTTGAAGAGACACTAAAGTGCTGATCATGGAGTATCATGATATGAAATCCAGCAATACTATTATTCTTTGCTCAGAGTGATTTTAGCCTGCTTTAGTTTGTTTAATCTCAACATAAATGAAGATATGGATAACTGCATGTATGTTTAAGTGTATAGGATTGGTAACTATATTACTAAGCTTTTGTTGGATAGTTGATCAGGACTGTTTGCAGTCTCGCTGTTTGAATTCTCACTTTATATGTTCCACTTTTGTACCTTGAACAACTATTCGTAAGAGGACAGTATGTAAACATCAACTAGTGATTTCTTACTGTTTATTTTTTCTTTGAATGTATTATTTCTACCTATTTTATGTTTTATTTAGTCTTTCTTTAAATAAAATTTTTTAAAAAGAAATAAAAAATTAATTTTTACTATTAAACAGCTCAATCCTAAAATTAAATCCTTTGTGAAATGCTCTACCATTTAATGGTTTCTGTATTTCAAACACATGCACAAAACTTTATCAAGCACCATTTAAAATGTATTAGAGGTTATTTTAAAGGATGCCATGTCTAAGACTAACATTACCACACTCTCTTTAGAAGCTAACTACCTCAGGACTTGATAATAAGTTGAAGCTCTCATAAACAAATACTTTCACATCAATTGATTGATTGACATTATTGAAAATACAGCATTAACATATACAAGATTTAGCTTCTATTTATTAATTACTACCATCTTACTGCAACTTTACATATTTGACAGATTTCTGAGGAAGACTTTATCAATACAAAAAGATGTTTGCATTTTGGAAAATAAAGAAGGGATAAAAATGTTCATCATTCTTTATCATTTACATAGTAGTAATTTATACTGTGTGCTGGCTGGAAGATGAGCCAGGATGAGGCTGGCCACTCTCCTTGAGAGGAGGGTACCATGCTATAGCATCAAATTATAGCAATAATAGGAAGTACTTACACTTCATACCCAATTTAATACTTCATAGTAAGGCTTTTATATAAACTTTTGTAATAAATATCCTTGTGAGGCAAAGATGTAAGAAACACATGAATCAAGTCAAGGAACTCAAAAGAGAAGTAAGGATTCTAGTGAGTTGCATAACTGAAGAAATAAGCTTGGAGCTGGACATGGTGGTGCAGCCTGAAATGCCAACACTAGGGGAGGCTGAAGCAGGGAAATGGCAAGTTAAAGCCCAGTCTTGTTGACTTAGCAACTCCTGTCACAAATAAAAAATCACACTCACACACACACACACACACACACACACACACACACACACACACACAAAATAGGAAGAAAGGAAAGCAGGAAAGAAGCAAAAAAGAAATGGTGGAGGGAAGGAAGGGGTTTTAAGAAACATTCTGAAAGAAATCTTGACAGGATTTATCAACCACAAATATAGCAAAAAGAAAAGTCAGAAAGTAAGAATGGTAAGTTATCTGGCTAGAGACCATTAAGTTGCTCATTTAAGAATCTGGAACAGAGTGGCACCCTGAGCATCACTGCTCTCCCTCATCATCTCCTCTCATGCTAAGGAGCTTCCAGCCCTCTCTGATCTATTTATCGGAGGTTAGCATGACTGGCAAATCACAATGGGCAACCATCCCACAAACTTCATATCGTGATGAGGATCAGTGTCTAACAATTTAGGAGGCTCTGCTGTCTCACAGTATTGATTCCCACTGCTTGAAGAATATAGAATAGATTTGCAGACATGAGCAGGACATGTTTAACTTTAAATTTATGTGCTTAACTATTTTTGGTGAATACTTAAGCCACTTTCATCAGTTTGCATCTCCACTTTGTTGTTTACCCTGGTATTCTCTGATCACCATCCACCATCTCACGTCTTTGGTTTCAGTGTGTCAGGGATGTTAGTCTGGTTTTATTTTGCAGATCACAAGTTCACACGTGCTCTATCATTTTCACCACAAATTTCAGGCTCTTAACTATGTTAACAGAGTGCAGCCCGCTAAGGGACTAGATACCATGACAGTTTTGACTAGCAGGAGCCAACACCACAGCATTAAAATGCATCCAGAATTCAACTTTTGTCAATGCTTTTATCATTTTTTCAAGTTTTTCACCTACCTAAATATATCTGCTCAGAAATCCTTCAAAATGACGCTCTCCCTTTATCTTTTGCAATTTTTGTTTTTCTTCCTATCTTAGAGAACACTGAGAGCCTACCTACAGATCTGCAAAAAGTACAGGGGACAAAATTCACAGGAAAAAGTATCACCACACTACACCAATCTGCCTCCTATGAAACCAGCACTAAGAACTCAACTTCTGCACAGAACCTACACCAAGCCTCCGTACACACTTGCTTGTTGATTGATTTATGCATATGCCTGAAGACGTCCTTTGGGATAGATAAAAGGAAGCTGGTACAAGCACAATTATTCAGCACATTTTAAAGGATGATCTACATATTTGTTTAATTAAGCTTTTAAAATTTCCCCTCAGATACACTAACCTAATTTATTTTTCTTAAAAATAAAATTATTTTCAAGAATATTCCAAATTAGTGACACTGTCTTTAGGGGCACTAAATGACATGTCCACTGCTCAGTGTCCTACTAAACATATCAGCTGATGGATAACAGCATGTAAGTCCCAAGATATACTTCTTTCTGGGTCCTTGTATCTCTACTTGGTACCTGAAACACAATTCCATTTCTGAGAGGAAACACAAAGCCTAGTCAGGAGCACAGGAGCCTTAGGAGAGTCAGTATCTGTGGTAGAACGGCTGTCAGTCTTTGTGACACATCCCCCTGGGGCACTGGCCTAGTGACCTCATATTCTGAAATGAGTAAGCTTTCAAATACAGATGGTCTCTGATTTACAAGTTCAACTAATGACTTTTCAACTTCATGATGGTACCAAAGTGATTCATATTCAGTAGAATCGTATTTCAAACTTTTGATCCTTTCACAAGCTAGGGATATGCAGTAAAACCTATCTCTAGACACCGAGCAATGGCCGTGAGCCACAACTCCCAACAACCATGAGGATAAACAAGGGACACGGCAGTTTGCCATGTTGCTAAACTAGGATGCTTCGTAGGTCAGATATATTGAATGCATTCCAACGTATGGTATTTTCTACTTCTGATGGGCTTATAGGGATGGAACCTCATCAGAAGGCAAAGTGCGTCTGTATTTCTATTCATTTGTCATGCACACTTTCACCCTTAGAGATTGCAGCCCAGCCTCCATAAAGCAGAGCCCAGCCTGATAATCTAATGCTTAGGAGATTCCTTAGGGAGTTCCATAAAAGTTCCAGCAGCATCAGAGCAGCTAGCTACATATTTCAGGACTCGTTCACTGGACTAATATCCATAAAGCTTATGTAGGCTGGTTCTTCCCTTCTCCCTTACTATAATTTTTCTCAAGCACTTCTTAGTTCATTCGCCCATTTCTGTCACTATAAAAACCCATAAACCATCAAACAGTATGAACTACTTTCCAGAGAAGAGAAGCCTTCAGAATTGTATCATCTGCAGCAGTACCAGTAAGGATAGCAGAGCTTTGTGTGCTCAGAAAGCCCATGTCTATCCAAAGCCTGCCGCATCAGACAGGAGGGAAGCCTACAAACAATGACTCTTCTCTATCCCAAACACAGGGGAGCTGGGATAAGCCATGGAAGGTACAGACTGGATCACTGTTTTTACATTAGAGAAGGCTAGGCTTCATCATAAATATTCCTATAAGGCCCAGGAAGCAAAGAAGAAAAGAAAGGAATAATGAGGGAAGAAGATGGTTTCTATTTAAGAAATTAAAAGGTTGAGTAAAATATATAAAGAAAAATTATGATTTGAGCAAGGAACCTAAATTTTATTTGAATACATCCCTTTAAACCTACCACTTTGTTCTCTTATCAGAATATGGATCTGAGCTTGGCTGAGAAACAAAATGGTTATCAGATATAAAAGGTACCAAATAAAAGGTACAGAAACTCAGAAGTCATGTGATACCTTGGCCAGGAAGAGTTCAAAGTTACTTGCAATTCTGGTGCATTCTTACCCATCTGGGACCCTTAGACAGCACACTTGTTTTTTTTTGTTTTGTTTTGTTTTTTGTTTTTTAATGACAGAAGTGGAAAGAATTTTTGATGTGCATTGTTCTTAGTTCTTAGTACCAGAAATGTCTAAGTCACTGTATTCAAATAATTACTCAAGCGTTAAATACACTGGTGCTAAATTTCTGTCATTCAACTAAAGCACACTTTTACTCATCCCCCAAAGCTATGCTTATGATGTATGAACATTTAAGCTATGTGCAAGCACTATTATGACCCCAGACCTCAGGTACCACAGCTTCACACAGAAGTTTGACAAGAAAGCTAACGAATCCAGTACTATAGCATGAAAACTCTTGTGATACAGTGAGTCATTAAGGAAGACAATTAAACTGGACTAAGGACCCCTTCTCTAAGAAGGTGACATTAGCTATGATTTAGAAAATAGGAATCAGACTAAGGGAAGGGCATCACATGAACCAATGACACATTGTAAGTTTGCTAGGCTTCCATAGTAGAGCACTACAGCCTGGTGGCTTAGGGAACAGGTACCAACTCATGCTTCTGGAGGACGCAAGTTCAAAATCAAGTTGTCTCCAGGAATGGATGTTCATTGAGATCAGTGAAGACCTGGGCCAGCCTTTTCTCCTTGACTTGTAGAGGAGCTGCGTCTCTTCACGTCATCTTTCTAGCTTCTCCTCTCATACTGGATTTGAAGTCATCCTAACTTGATCGCCATTTTGACTTGATCATCTTTGCGAAGACATAATCTGACGTACTGGGGGATAGAGCTTCAACACAAACACTTGGGATGGGGATGGGCAGATGCAATTCAGTCCATTAAGGATCATTAAGTTGTCATTTCAAAAGGCTGCAGCAAAGATGCTTTTGTTCCATTCTCTTAAAAATTACCCTAAGCAGACGAGGAAACAGAACAAACATAAACTCTACCTTCAAAAGCCATGAGATACCTGTGTTCACACATGGAGTCTACGAAGACAGGAGGATGAAGAGATGGTAAAATGGAATAAACAATAAAAAGGAATAAACTGGAGGACTTGCAGTCAAGACACGGAGGCCATCCAGGGGAAGCCAATTTCCCTCACAGCGTGAGACGTGAACCCAAGAAATGGGGTCATCAGCGAGGGAGGAAGGAAGACAGACAGAGACAGAAGGTAATAAGAAAGGCATTATTAGAAAAGCTCCATAGAAGCAGCTTACACTATGTGTCTGTTCCTGCCCTGAAAATTCAAGAGCTCATTTTCCCAACTCCAATAGGAAATTAGAAGGGCATACACTGGAAAACTAAGCCAGACACACAGGTACGGAAAGGAACAGTGGTAAAACACCACGTTGGGTGAGAACACATTGCATAAAGTGTGTACACTGACCAGAGAGGCTCCAGAGGAGGGGGCTCTGGGTCCCTGTGTGAAGTTTTGCCTTACCCTTACCCTCCCATCGGCCCTTCTCACGCACATGTGCACACACACACTTTTCCCTTAGTACTGAGGACTGAACCCAGAGGACCTTCAAGCAGGCTACTACTGAGATATTCTAACCCTGATTTTTAAATTTTACTTTGAAACAGGGTCTGACTAGCCTAACCCAGCCTTGTGATCAGCCTGTCTCAGCTTCCTGAGTAATTCGAATGGTAGGAAGAAGGTAATATATGTATCTTGGAAATTAAAAATAACTGTCCCTTCCCCACAAAAACAACCAAATTAGTAAAATTCTTAGAAGTTAAAGTCAAAAAGATATGTCAGAAAAAAAGTAATCAAGGATAAACTGGAGGAGAAAAATACTTAAAATGATGATAAACCCAAGTAGCCTTGGGTTTGATTATCAAGAATTCCTTAAAGAGAAAATGAAGGCAAATAAACCAAAGGAATCACATAAGAAACTTATCTAAAACTAGACACGAGTTTTCAGATTGAAAATAAATGAAGAAGACTTTTATACTAAGCCACAAGACCCTTACACTAAGCCACGTCATTACAAGAGGTAAACAAAATAAAAGAAGACATTAAAATATTTCTAGAATTAAGGAAAAGCCATTGATAAGAAGCAAAATGCAGGTGGATTTGGTGTTTCAGGAAGGAGCTAATACTTTAGTTAAAAGAGCAATGGTTTCACAATGGTGAAGAAAGATTATCTCCAATTTAGAACACTTACCAATTAAGTTGCAAACAAAACACGAGGGCTATGTAAAGATAGTTTCAGATAGAAGGTCCCCAACAGGTCTACATTTGGTATGGTGCAAAACAAAGACACAAAGCAAGAAATAGAAGAAATGAGACCCAGAAAGCCGGGGAGTGATGCTAAGTGGGCAATAAACATGACTGCTGAACAGTGATTCTCAACCCTGGCTGCACAGTAGGACCACCTGAGGACTCATAGCTCTGAAAGACATGTTACAGTGACCCATGTTTATAGCAGCGCAGTTCATAATAGCCACGTCTTAGAAACAGCCTGTATGTCCATGAACAGGTGGATGGATAAAGAAAATGCAGTATTCACACACGACAGAGTACTACTCTGCCGTAAAGATAAACTTGAGTCATTTGTAGGGAAATAGATGCACCTTGAGGCCATAAGGTTAAGTGAAATAGATCAGATACACAAACTTGATTGCCACATACTTTCTTCCATATGCAATGCCTAAAATCTTAAGATCTTTTTATTTTGATATTTATAAATAGGAAGTTCTGGAATCAAGAGACGGAGTAGAGGAGGAGGAAGGAGATGAAGAAAAAGAACAAAGATGTGTTATGCATATGGACCAGCTCCCAGCTCCCCACCAGGAATGTAAACATTATGGACAGCAAATATGACCTAATAAAAACTAAACTTAAAGAAGCAATGAAAAACACAACTCCAAAGCCCAGGCCAGAGCACAGCAACAACTCTAGAGGAACCACCTAGACATCAGCAGTTTTTACAGCTCCCCAGGCTGGGCCACTGTGCAGAGTCACGGGAAGTCCATTGTGCTGAAGGACAATCCCAGAACAACTGCAGGGAGCAGGCCTAAAGAACAAGCCGTGTGTGCAGAGCAGGAAGTAAGACGTGCTTCAGTGAGGGGACACGGAATTGAGAAGGATGAAAGGCATGAAATAGAAAACTGCATGGAAATTTGCATCAGAAGATATTTTGGAGAGCAGCCACAAAAGCTAAGACAGTCAAATGTTCAAAGGAAATAAAGAAAATGCAACGATTGAGCAAAATGCTTAAAAAGCTGAAAAAGATAGAAAATACAGATAAGTGAGCCATACAGAACCCTAAATAGCCACAATCAGAAAATAACCTCTTCATGACACATCACAGTCAAAGTCCCAGAAGTCCAACAGAATCTTAAAAGCTGTTCGAGAAAAGCAACAAATCACTTCTACAAGTAAACCCCATTAGACTTGCAGCAGACTTCTGAACACAAACATTAAAAATCAGGTGAGTGAAATGTTTCAGGCCCCAAAAGAAAACAACTTCCAACTCAAATACATCCTACAAAACTATGGGTCAAAATTGAGGAACAATTAAGGTTATTTCCATGACCAAGAGCACCTTAAAAAGTTCATGACCTCCATACTGACTGGTGGTGGAAAAAAAAAAAATTCATGACCACCAAACAGTATCACAAAAACAATCAAGTATCTCCTAGAAAGAACAAACACATGACATATAGATAAAAACTAAAACGACAGAACCACATCGAGCACGCAGAGTGGTGTGAGAGCATGTGCCTGGGAAGGTATGAGGAGATATACGGCAGCTTCCCTCAGACATTGACAAGTGTACAGCTCACTCCCAGATGTCAAAACACAGACTCTGACTCAGGAGGTCTGCTGTGGGCCTCAGATTCACCTGCATTTCTATAAAATCCTCATGGTGCCCATAGCCTGTGCTGTGGGCCAGAGAGAGAACTGAGAGACAAGAGGGGGCAGGCAGAGGGCACAAAGGTCATTGTCATTAAGTTAAGGGGGATATAGAAAACCACTAAATGATTCTGGACAGTGAAATGAATAGGATGCATGGGCGGGAGGGTCTGAAAAATGAACACAGCCTTCACGCAGAGCTGTCTCTATCCCCTTTCCCTTCCTTTTTAAAGTTATTTTATTTTGATACAAATTCTCATTAAGTTGCCCCATCTGGGTTCGAACTTGAGATCTCCTGCCTCAGCTTCCCAGAATGCTGAGATTAAAATTCTGCCACCATGCCCCACCAAGATGTAATTTTAAAAAACTTATTCTTTGTAGAACAAGAGAAGAAAGGAAACCTAGGACCGTAAACGACTTTGTATACATGATAATGGCTGAGGAAGGCATGACTTGCGCCCCACAGACTTCATTGATTCATGAACAAAGAATTCTGCAAATATTTTTTGTCTGAAGCTCTTGTAGCCTTTTTAGTTGATAAAAGTACAGAGTGGTTATTGAGTCCCCAATTGCCAATGACAGTCCATATTCAGATTTTTAAAATATAAGAAGAGATGTTTTTGTCCTCGGGAAAATTGCAATAGGTACTATAATCAAACTTAAAAAACAGAAAACTACATAAATTCTTCTAGTGCCTCATTCTCCACACAGATGAGAGACACAGATATTTCACATTCTACACCTTGACTACAGCTAAGGCAAACTGCAAGTGCTCTCTAAAAGAGGAGAAATGTTCTTCACAGAAGTGCAGTGTACATATTTGATTTTCCTAGAGCATTAGACATTGTTCTACAAAGCATTCTCTGAAGAATTCTATGCATATAGATTAGACAGAGCTAGACAAGAATAATGTGGGTAAAAAGTCAGGTAAGTACAATGAACACCAACAACCTATCAGTAGTTTGGTGTCAAAATGAGAGCAGCCATGGCATGCAGTGCCTAAGGAGCCATCTGAGGGCTGATCCTGCTCTGTTTTCTGTCGATAGTCTGAGGATCATGTGATGATGCACTAATCAATCGAAAGAAAATGCATTTCTGGAAGACACTGCAAACAGTCTGGATGACAATATTAAAATTCAGGATGATCTTCTTAAATTGAAGAAATGAGCCAAAATCAATACAGCAAGCCCACACAGTTCTGCCAGGTGTTTCAAATCATAGGAGTCACAGGGCTTCAGTCAGAAGTTAAGACTATCTTGGCAGGTAAAAACACACTGGTAAAACTATCCAACTCCTGTCTCCCACCTCTCCTCACAGCCACAGGGTACAAGATACGAGATGTTCAAGACTGGCACCTACACATACTGTAGCTTCACAGCCTAGAGCGTCTTGATGCTTCCCCTACAACCCTTCAGAGAGGAGATAAAGAGGTGAGCTTTCAGCTGATATGTCCTGTGGAGCCACACAGACACATTTGGACTTTGGAACACCACATCAGAAGCAAGGGGAAAAAGCTAAAGGTTTGTAGGTAGGAGTATAATGACCGTTTTTTTTCTCCTAAGGGTGTGTCGTACTGTCTTCCTGATATTTTAACACATGGTCCCTAACGAACATGGAGTAGGCTCGTGGGGATGATGAAAATCAAGTTTCTCTAACAACTTAGCATTTCCCTGCCCAAACTGTAGGAAAGCTAAGACTTTTTGCCCACCCTTTCTCTCAACTGCATCACTTTCCCAGGGTCATCTTTAATGATACATTCTTGGCCTCAACTAGTCAGTCAATAATCAAGCCCTACCCTCTGAATTTTCTAAGAGTTCCCTGACCCGCACGTTCATCTCCATCCTCTTACCTGTAGTCCTATTTAAAGTCTTCATTACTCCTCACCTACACTAGGCCAGAAGACTTACCAGCTTGTCTTGCTCTTTATCCCTTTAAATCTTGGTTATTAGTTATGATCCCATGAAAATAAAAATATGACCTTGAACCTTCCTTGGCTACTTTTCAGTACCTTTTGTACTCACAGAACAGGTCCAAGTTTCACAATGTGACTTGTAAATGTCTCCAGTGGTTTTTCCACCAGAAGTGCCACCAGCTTCCTGTTT
The DNA here is from genome assembly GCF_034190915.1 of Cavia porcellus. Classification (NCBI taxonomy): domain Eukaryota; kingdom Metazoa; phylum Chordata; class Mammalia; order Rodentia; family Caviidae; genus Cavia; species Cavia porcellus. The sequence continues at coordinate 58,572,139 of NW_026947504.1, forward strand.
GGATCACTTCTAGATGCCACAATGTTTGGGTAGTGCTCCTAGCATTTTGTGCGTATGGTGCCGGAATGCTAAGCATCCTGCAGTACCCAAAACAAACTGCCCAATAAGCTACCCCACTGTCCCAACTGTTAGTAGTACCTCTACTGAGAAAGGCTCCAAATGGTTCCTATCTACTTCTCCAGCCTTTTAGTTCACTTTTCCCCTGCAGCTATACGTCTTCTTCCCCAGCAAAGCCATGCTTTTTCTCCTTTATTTATTAATTCTTGCTTTTGAATTTTCATTGATTCTAACACCTGGAATAACTCTAATTACTGACTCATCTTTTAAGCTTTGGGTTGGGGTCAGCTCTACTAGGAAGTACACACACGTAGTCTGAGTTAGATGCATCTTCCTGATAAAGTAATAGTGCTTTCTATCTGTGAGATGCCTTGCACTCAGCGCTTTGCTTTCTAACTCTGGGCTTTCTCCCTCACTCTACTGAAGTTCTATAGCGCAAATATGGAATGCATCTACTATACCTGATAGGGTATGAAAAAAACCATGCAGTGAATTCTTAAACTTTTAAAATTTATTACAATAAAAGACACATTGCTATTAATCCCCCCAAACACTCTCACTTTAAAAACACTTAGGTCATTGTTCTTTTTTTTTTTTTTTTTTTTTTTGTCTTTTTCATTTTTATTGGTACCAGGGATCGAACTCATGACTGCCTGCTTGCAAGGCAGGCGCTTATGCCACTGAGCTAAATCCCCAGCCCCTATGTCACTGTTCTTATAACTCTCTGAAGTAGTTCTAGAAGTCCTCTTTCAGGAGTGTCTGCAGTTACACTATTTTGGCTGCCTTGATGTCCTGAATCTATTCAAATTATTTATCTTTTATGCTCATTTTGAATTGCAGAAAGAGCCAGATGTCACCTGGTATCAGATCAGTGAAGAAGGACACACCACAACATTTATTGGACAGAATTTCTGTAAATGTTCTGAATGAAATTAAGAATATCAAGGCAGTCATAAAATGACACTCACAAAAAAGGGCTTTTAAAACTGCTTAAGTGGCAAGAATGCCAGGGTAAGTATTAAAAACACAGAAGAGGACAATTTTAAGGGCAATTGATAGTAATGCATTTTGTATGATAATAGATATTTTAATAATTAATAAGCATTAATAATTTTTCTCCACACCTTGTGTTGACATAAGTATTTGAGAAAGCTGTAGATGGATATCATTGAAATCTAGGACTTTTTAGAAGATCATAATGGAGGTAACAATTACAAGCATTTTTTTTTTTTAGCTCAGAGAGACATGGGGTCAAAGTTTCTGACCCAGCCAGCTGCCCTTAGTTCCAGTGTTCTATGATACACCAGGCACTCTATCCTCATCGTCAGCCCCAAACACTCTTTGCAAAGCACCAGACAGCAGCCTGACGTTCCACTCACCCATGTTGATGACTGTGGGCCACGAGGAGCAAATTGACAGGCACTTCTGCGTGGCAGCGTTCTGTCCATTCTGCTCAAGAACTCGGCAGTTTTGCTACCAGAAGGACAGATAGGTGTTAGTGCTTCATAAAAACAGCAATACCGGTGTTTATTGTAGCTTTGGATACCAGCCTAGGCTTTTACTGAGTGATGACTAAAAGAGTTTCTAGGGAGAACAAAAGGTTAGAGTGAGCACAACGTGCAGCAGAAAATCAGAACAAGACCGCATACTTGAAGAACATTAGTTTGAAAATATAAAACTCAGTTTGTGAAATGAGTTACACTATTTTTTGCCACTGCGTTTTGACATGGAGATAAGTGCTCTCTCAGACTCCGCAGTACGGGGTCTCATTTCCTATGTGAACATTTAAAGTCTGACAGCAGACATCAGTGTAGAGCTGTGGGTTAATGCCCTACAACACCTCATTTACATCAGTTTTATATTAAGCTCTCCACCCACCAAAGCTCTTCTCCAGTGGCTCCCGCATGGCGCCCTCATAATTTGACTACCTGCAGGATACCCAGGCCAGCTAATCCAGTAGTTCTTTCTCATTTATGTAATTCCAAAAGCCAAAACGGACCCTTTGTCTTGAGATATAGATATATGCACACAACCATGTATCTGACTCAAGAGGGGATGAACCTCTTTCTATGGAGGTTAAAGAGTATTGCTGATTCCAGTTTGCATTTTTGGTGTTTCCTTCTAGCTCTAAAGGCTAACCTAAAAATGTCTCCTGTTGCTGGTTTTAGTGGTGCACGCCTGTAATCCCAGTACCTGGGAGGCTGAGGTAGGAGGATCAACATGAGTTTGAGGCCAGTTTAGGCTACAGTAGTGAGTTTAAGACCAGCCTTCACTACAGAGGGAGACCCTGTCAAAAACAAAAAAAGTCTTCTGCTTCGATAAGAAAGTCTTCATGTTTCCCTTAATACAAACCACCACCCCAATTTCTTCTTTCTCCTATGTCAAGCACAGAACATTGAAATTACTTCCTGGCCCTTCCTTTTAATGGCTTCTCCATTCTGCCTGCCTTTGATTAATTTCTACTCCTACATCTATTCCTGTTTCCCTCTAATATTTTAGCCTAATACCAAGATCTGAGTCATCAATCACTTAGCATTTGGGCATCAAAGGAAACACAAAAGCCTTGGTTAAAAACCAGTGGCACCTGGGAAAGGAGGGGGATCAAAACAAGGAATTAGAAATTAAACAGAGATGCCAATGTCATGTTCAATAATTACTTAGGTAGAACATGACATTTAAGCAAGGTCAGAAGCTTAAACTGGGAGAGGAAGAGCTAACAATGAAGCAAAGGACAGGAGCCCGAGCCGTGTGAGACCTCGGCAGTGGAAGCAGCCCCCCATTTGTCTAGCATTACTTATCTTGCCCAGAATAGACAAGGAGACTAATGAAATTGTGCAGTCTGGAAGTTACCCCACTGTCTGGGGCTTTATGAAGTCATCAGTCAAAAGCTTAAAAAGAAGAGAGTTGCCAGAAGTTTGGATGAGATTTCTGCATATCCTTAGCTGAGTGCAGACCACAGAAGAAACAATGAAAAAACAAACCCCGGATAAGGAAGGAGATTTTGCCCAAGTTGACTGGCGGCCCTCAGTGTACGCTGATGGCTGCTTCTTACTGACAATGCCAATCACAGAGCCCACTGGGTGACGAGCTACCGGCCATATGTCCCACTCATGCTACAAGATTACAGGAGGGTGACAGGGCCACAGGACAGCCATAACAAAACTAGGGGCCTATAGAAGATATGGATTACTTACCATTAACTATACCATCAAGAAAAGTCCGTATTCTCAGTGTTTGGTATATGAGACAATTACGTCTTATTGACTGAACTGAATGAGGAAGCCAATAAGAAATTGTGTTTATATGTAAGAAAAATAAAACACTGAACCTCACTGAGGTGCAAACAAAGGAAAATCTCTCTGGCCTAACAGGATTAGGAATCTGAGTCTAGCACCATGAGTCACATTTTCCTTTGAATTTCTTGCTCTTTATCACCATCATGGCTGTGTTCCCACTAGAGGACTGTGGTGCTGTTCCACCTTATTACTGTTACCTACGTAGGATAAAGGACTCTTTTTTATTCTCTGTTGAGCACTGATAATATTGGCTCTGAAGATACTGCTAGCGTGTCTAACTTTCACCTGGAGGGATCATTACCTCCTGTTCTGGGAGTGATTCCTACAGTTTATGATATGGTTTGGATCAAAAACAACCCCCTCCAAAGACTCATGGGTTGGAGATTTGGTCCACAATGCAGTAACAGTTGAGGTGGAACTTTGCAAAGTGATTAGATCGTGCAGGCCTCAGCTTCATCGGCGCATTAATCCATTGGTAGAGTCATAATTTGATGACTTTCCTGGCAGTGATGCACAGGAAGGCACAGACTAGTTGAAAAGGATAGGCCATGGCACAACTTTGAAGACTATAGCATGTCCTCAACTAATTCCTCTCTGGATCTGCCCTTCTCTCAACAACAGTGGAGCCCGCTGCCCATGAAATGAAACCCTGAGACCTGAAATAAACCTTCCCTCATGTAAGCCCTTTTTCCTCATGTATTTTCTCACAGCAACAAAAACATGGCTCATCCCAAAAGGTCTCTTCAGGACAACCTCTCCTCATGGAGAGGCCAAATGTTTACCAAAATTTGTATTTTCCTCTTAATCTGATCACACAACTTGACTATATTTCTTAGCGTTTCTTACAGCTAAGATTGATGATATGACTGAGTCTTGACCAATGAATATGAGAGGAGGAAACAACACCTTTAGGCTGAGTGATTGTAAACATCCCATGTACATCCCTCCATCCATTTCCCCCTTACGGTTGACTGGAATACAGGCAACCGACAGGGATACTTTGGAAGTTGTAAACTGAAATTGGTACAAACTCTGTCCGTTTTGGTCAGTATTACCTGATTGACTGGAGGAGCCCTCTCACAAACCTGTCCACCCACATCTTGAGTGAACTACAAGAAAACCACATATAGCGCTCAAAATACTATGTTTAGGGGCCTCGTTTTTATAGAAGTTTACCTACCTGATAATATAATATAAAGGATTATAAAAAGAGAATCATTTCTCAGTTTAGATGATCAATGCCAAAAGTATATAAGAAGATATCACAAACACTTGAGGAAGAACAGAAAAAAAATTCTCTAGGCTTTTTTTTTTTTCCTTCTCAGATGTTTCAGAACTTTACAAATGAAAGCTGCAAAAAAAAAAAAAAAAAAAAAAAAAAAAAAGAACTGTTCATTTGTCTTTGAGATGCCTTGTGTCAGGACTAGGAACTACTAGACCCCAAGTATAAATGCAATAGTGTATCCTAAAATCACTAGGATTTTGTTTAGTTTGAAGACAGGTGGGGGACTGAGAAGAAAAACCGCATTGTGAGAAACTCAGGAAGGACCAGAATGTGGCTTACTATATTTCTGTACGATGGAATATTTAAAATGCATTAATGGAAATTGATGGATAACAAAATCTGCCCTTTGTGAAAGAAAAAAAACAGAGGAATATGTGTGTTTGTCTCATTTGAGTAGCTCAGAAATGTAAAAGACAGTATTTGTAAAGTTCTTTGATGTGCTAGAGGGCTGAGTATGTAGATTAGTGGAAGAGAATCTGATATGCCTGAAGGTCTGGTGTCAATCACCACCACCACAAAAATAAAATTTAGAAAAGGATGAATGGATAGTTAGAAAACTAGGACTTTTAATATTAAAAAAAAATAATCTGTGAAGAAAAAACAAAATTTAGCAATGTAGACATTTTCAAGTTGGGAGCCGGTCACTCATCACATCAGAGTTATAAGGTGGTAAGCAGTTTTCTTCACCTGAAGGTCTACATTCTAGTAAAAGTACTAAACTACAAATTTTAAATTTAAAGAGTCATCATTAGGAAGCTATGAGGATTGAAGAGCTACTGAAAAAATTTTCCCTGTACTTTTTGTGTTTCTTGCCATGAAGAGGATAGTTTTGCCCTCTCGCCTTCTGTCCATTAACACAAACCTAAATGGCTGCAAGGGTCAGACAAGTAATGCTCATGAGTAAAGGAAACAGGAGAGCAAATACAGTGACAAATGACAGCTGCCACTGAAGTCACTGATAGACCAGAGACAGTGTTGGGTATTTTAACAAACCAGAGAGAAGTCTGCCACATACAGAGGTTAATGACTCTATCACTGTCCCCAGGGACACAGTCTAACAATGCCAGATGTCTCTAAAATAAACAAATTTTCACTATAATAACCAGTTTTGAAATTTATATTATAAAATAGATTTTTTTGTTGGTAACACTAATCCCTACATGTGCTGGTCAAAAGCAAATACAAACCAAAACTAGAAACTCCATTTGGCCTAGCTATTCCCCTTCTAGGTATCTTTCCAAAAGGATTAAAGACATGTTATAGTGTTGTGTACATACCTACATTGTAGCAGCACAATTCATAGTAGCTAAATATTGGAAGTGGCCTATGTCCATTAATAGATAAATAGATTTTAAAAATGTGTACACAATGGAGTACTACTCTGCCATAAAAAATAAACTTGAGTCATTTATAGGAAAATGAATGTATCTTGAGACCATAATGTTAAATAAAACAGACATACCAGCTTAAATATCACATGATTTCTCTTACACGAGAACTTAAATATAAATAAAGAGCAAAATAAATGATAGATAATAGGAAACAGGAGAGGTCTTTAGAAAGTGGGGAGGCTGGTAAGCAGTGTGAGCCATGGGCATGCCAGGGAGAGATCAAGTCAGCATCCTTGCTGGAACTTGGGAGACCAACAAAAAAGCAACGAACCAGCTTTCCTGCTAAGTGGCATGAGTCACGGGTGCACTAGGAAAAGAACAAATCCGTGTCTCTTGTGAACCTACCAGTGGGCAGGCTGAGAATCAAATGTCCCGTGGCCATCCCCAGCCTTAGCAACTGGACAGCTTCAAGGTCAGCCTGAGTTGATAGCAACTAAGGTACATAAAACAACTAAATGCTTGTATTGTTCAGCTGATTGTGCTGACCTGGGCCCAGAGGTCCAAGCATCTCTTGGAAGGATGACAGTATACAATATAGCAATTTGGAAGGATTTCCTTCTATCTTGTCTTTGAAAGCCAATATTGTTTTCACTGTTTTGTTATGATTAATTGTTTTTGCTATATTCGGTATTCTGTTTTGATTGGTTTTATAGTGTTCTGTTTTTGGTTTGATTTTGCTAGGCCTAATTGAATGGACAACGATTGTGAAGATAACAAGATACACTATGGTAGCTATTTCTGTTATCCAGGTGACCTGCTCTGAAGTTCTGTACCAATTTCACTGCATTGTCTTGATTGGCTTTGTTCTGTCTTGTTTTGTTGTATTTTACTATCTTTAAAATAAAAAAGGGGAGGGGGGTAAGCGAAAGGGGATGAAAAAAGAATTAAAATGTGTTATGTACATGTACCAGCTCTCTGCAAGGAATGTAATTATTATGTACTATTAATGTCTAATAATAAAAATAAAACTGGAGGAAACAAAGGAAACAATAACCTCTGCAAGTTAGATGCAACACAAAGACCTAATTCACATAAGCTTATTTTGTTTTTACCTGTTCAAGTTTGTGCTGTGAACAGTGTTTTTCTTTTTTTTTTTTTTTTTTTTTTTTTTTTTTTTTTTTTTTAATTTTATTTAAGGAGAAAAGAAAAAAAAAGCAGGGAAAGGGTACAAGTTATACAGATTTACAGAAAAAAAATGAACAGTAGGAAATCACTAGTTAATGGATTACATATTGTCATCTTAGAAATAATTGTTCAAGTCACAAAATTAAAGCTTGTAAAGTGGACATTCCATCAATGATACTGCAAACAGTTCTGTTCATTGATCCAATAAAACTCTGTGATATCATTTTCTATCTTATACACTTAAATATACACGCAGTTATATAGTTTGGAGCACTTTCTTTTCCTCTCTTTTGTACCATGACTATTACACATTTTGGGTTTCATTGCTCCCACAGTTCTTATTACTTTTTTGGAAGAGAGTAAAACCAAATGTGACATAACAGAACAGAATCGGTCAAGTCAAAAGGGTGGACATAATAGATAATGTAAAAACATAATACAAGGTGATCAACAATGGTTACCATAATGCCTCCCGCTATCTCTAATAGAATTGCCTATATCGTTAGTTATAATACAATTGAACAAAACAGTAAAGAATAAAACCAACAAAACCAAAACATTGGAGACATTGTAGGTCTTCAAAAGTAGATAAAAGTCAACAAGAATGGGCGTCATAATGAATCTCATTATCTTCACAGCTGATGCCTAAACTTTCGAACCTGATACTATCCAGCAAAACAGAATAGGGGAACATCAGTTAAAAACCAGATGGTGAGAGTAATACAGGGCTTTAAATCAAGGTAATGAAAAGTCAAAGTGGGTTACTATAATATATCCTGCTATTTTTTTCCTTTAATTAAAAGGATAAAGATAAAAAAGTAAATAATGGAGTGGAGATTGAGATAAAAGAGGGCATAACAACGAAACAGCACAGATCAAAACATAACCATTTAAGCAGAATAGTGTTTCACCACCAGATAATCCTAACCTAAAAGTAGGTACAATATTGTCTTTCTTTGAAATCCTTGAGTACAACTTCGTATACTGTAGCATTAAGTATATCAAAACAATGTAAAACCATTCAAGAGAATGACAGCATTACAGCCTAGGCGTTTTAGAATCGACTAACAGAAAATGAATAATGGTTTCTGTATAATCTCCTTGTCTTTACAAGGTTTTTGCTTATACTATCGTACATAATAAAATCCAGTAAGATACAACCTATTTAGACTATTGGAGACAGAAGGACAAAAGCTAGATGAGACTTCAAAACAAGATGATACTAAATCAGTATTACCTATTAAGATGTCATTTTCTCCAAAATAGCTGTTCCTATCATCCAATCTTCTCTGCCTCATTTCTGTTGAGCTCTTTTTCTGTCAGTAGCTGTCAGTTTGTCTTCTTCATTTTGTTCTCTGCTCCATTCGTTGTGGCCTCTCTGCCATTATTTCTGGATTCTTTGTATTTTTCTTTTTTTAGAATATCCTGCAATACTCTCTGTAGAGTTGAATTGGTGGTTGCAAATTCCCCCAGTTCCTCTTTATCCTGGAAGCACCTTGTTTTTCCATCAATTTCCAGGGACAGTTGTGCAGGATATCTCAATCTTGGCTGGAGATTATTATCTTTCAAAGCTTGAATTATTTCCCCCCACGCTCTTCGTGATTTGATGGTTTGTGCCGAGAAATCTGCTGTAATTCTGATGGGTGTTCCCTTGTAAGTGGTCTGTTTCTTGTCTCTGACAGCTTTTAATATTCTGTTCTTGTATTGAATTTCTGGAATTTTTATTATTATATGCCTGGGTGTTGCTCTGTTTGGGTTGTAGGTAGCTGGGGTCCTGTATGCCTCATACATCTGAGTATCTTTACCTTTTGCTAAATTAGGAAAATTCTCCTGGATTATTTCTGTGAGTAGCTTTTGTAGTTCACTTGTTTGTGTCCCTACTTCTTCTTTTATGTTCTTAATCCTTAAGTTATGGATCCTCTTATCATCTTCTTGTCTTTGTATTATTGCTATTTGTTTCTTTGTTATTTTTAAGAAGTTTTTCATTTCATTCTCCCATATTACAAGTCTGTCCTCCAGTTCAGATAGTCTGTCCTTAGTTTCTTTCAAGCTGTTATGCCAGTCTTCTATAGACTTCTTGGTATCTTGGTAGTCCCTTTGAACCTGCTTCACGTATTCTATGGTTTCTCTGTTTTCTCCATCAAACAATTCTCCCCTTTTTTTCTGTTCTTCCATTCCACCGCCTGTTTTTTCTTGGGTGGTACTTAGCATTTCTCTAACTATTCTGCATACTTCTAGCTTCAGGTCGTTGATAACTTCATTCCTGAATTGGTCTATGAGGCTCTCTATATGGTGCCTTATGTATATTGGTGCGGTGTCTGCTATTGCCTGTTTCTCAGAATTGGGGGCCGAGGAGCCTTTCTTGTTGCTGCCTCTTCCCATGCTGCCTCTTCTTCTCTGTTCCTTATATATGCAAGCTTATATAAGAGGCCCAGCTTCTCTCCCAGTCAGCCACAGCCTGATCGAATTGCGCCAGTTAGGTGTTCCTGCTTACCGCTGCGCACCAGGGAGTTACGGACCAGGCAGCCTAGGCGTCTCCCCTCCCGGCCACCGTCAGGCTCTGGGATCTGGGTTGGGACAGCCTACCAGGTCCGCCAGCAGCGTCACGCAGGCCAGGCACTTTTCACCAATCCCGCGTGAGAGGGGGATGTGTGGCTGGAGTCGCCACCGTGCCCTGCTCCCGCAGGACTGCTTGGGCCCAGAAAGTCCTCCGCTGGAGTCAAACTGTGGTAGAGTGTCAGCTTCTCTCACTCACCTCACCACAAGTCAGTGCACGCCTCCCTGCCGTTCGCAGATTGCCGTTCTCAGAGCTTCTGCGCGTCTCTCTCCTTGCTGAGCCACTGTAGAGGCAGCCAGCCACCACGCAGCGGGAAACCCAAATCGCGGCTTACAATGGCGCGGGGTCCAGCCTCCACACCGAGGCTTTTCTGTTCCTGTTTTAGCACCAGGAATGCATTCCAAGTTGGTTTCTCTCAGCCCAGTTCGTTCCTGAGTCAGCAGAGCATATCTCCACCTGCTTATGTCTCCTTAGTCCGCACCATTCCTGGCTTCTGAGCCAAGTCTTTCAGAGAGCCTCCGGTAGTTGCTGTTATCTGTCCGCCATGTTCTCCCGGAAGTCCCAAACAGTGTTTTTCTTAACTATATGCACGTCATATTTAGAAGGAGACAGACAAAAACAGAAAGGCAGAGAGACAGAGAATTCTAGTACTGAAAAATAGGCTAAGAAAAAGCTGTTATGCGCTTTGTGCCCATCTGCTACCAATAGGAAAGAAAAGGGATATCATACCATAGTTCCTATTTGTAACAAATACTGATGTATCATGGCACGTACAGTTTATAATTCTGTAATTGTATGAATATGCAAAAATCAAACTCTAAACACAAGATGAAAAGACAAAGCACAGAAAATATTTAAAACCAAAGAAAAATAATAAAAGGATTAGTATACAAAATATGTAATTAATAAAAAGATTAGTGACCAATACAAACATAGGCAAAATATAGAAACAGAGAAACATATCACTTAAGAACCATAATAACAAAAACGACAACTTGGGGCTTAAATAGTGTTTATTATGTGACATGCCCTCTGGTAACCACTTTTCATATGTTAATTTCATGGCAACCTGGCACATGCTCCTATTATTACCTCCAATTTATAGAAGAAACTTACCCAAGCTCAGCTAGTAAATGTCAGAACCTGGGGCAGAGCAGCAGCCTGGTTCCAGAGATCATATTTTTAGCTACTATGCTTGATGGCTTCTCATGAGCAAAACTGATGTCAAAAGATGTTTAATCTCATTAATAATTGGTAACATGATAGTTAAAACACCATTCCACATCTGCCAGATTGCCAACAAAAAATTTAAAAGTAGGAAAACCTCATCATATACTAAGGAGGATGTCTGGCAAAATTGATCCTCTTATGAATTGTGAATGGAGAGCAAATTGGTCTCATCACTTCAGAGCAATCTGACAATACCTAGTAAAGTTGAATGTGTGTCCAAAGACTGAGTGCTTACAGAAACCCTGGCATAGGATCAAAGGGAGACCTGAGAAAGGACCCATCATATAGTACTACTTATAAGAGAAAGAGGAAGAAAAATTAGAGGAAAACAGATTGATTTATATCAGGAGTCACTATGATTAAGTCTCAAACCTGAATCATGTCCAACAGGGAAATAAAATAGTTTACAAAAATTATGATACAACAATATTTTTAAACCCAACTTTGTGAATTCATATAATGTGGTAAAATTAGAAAAACCTGCAGGGTAAGTGAGAACAGCTTGTGACATCTAGGAACTGGTCTGTTACTCTCATGCGGACCTCACTCTTACCACAAACTGACCCAGCCTTGTGCAGTTAAGACTCGTTCCACTGATGTAACACAGTCACATCTAGTTTCCACAAGGTCATCGAGCAAACCACAAATTATTAGACATCCAGCCTTTCTCCTAGCCACAGCATCACTACCAGTTTTTTTACTAACTACTAGCCTGTCCTCCTTGTAGGTAAGATTTATTGAGATACCTAGCCATTAAGTTGTCTGCCTCCTGATTGCACTTAATCCACAATGGCCCCCTGCATGCTTAGATCCTTCCTAAAATTACCCAACTGGAACCAAATCCTACAATGCATCCTAGCACTTTCTTACTGAGATAGCTTTTTGTTCCCTATGATTGGTATTTTCTAAATGCTGCTACAATAAAGCTGACTTCTTCAACTATGGATGTGTCCTTGGTGGTCTTGACAAATATTATATCCCAGGACAGTGGTTATTGCTTGGGAAAGATGTAGAGAAAAAGGACGAAGGTGAAAGGGTAACTTCTGCAGGCTCAGTAATACTGCATTTCTTTTTAAAAATTAACCAAACATTCTAGGCATGGTGGTGCATGCCTCGAATCCCAGTGCTTGGGAGGACAGGCAGGAGGATCACAAATTCAAGACCAGCCAGAGCTGGTCTTAAACAGTAAAACCTGTCTCAAAAAAAAAGGTAAAGAAAATTTTAACAATAAGATCTTAGTGGATGGATACAGAAAAATATTTCTGTGTTTTTGAAGTGTTTCTCAAGTATAGAGAGAAAAAGCCCATAACTGATGGTGGTGTTTGCTAGGGAAAGACTTGGAAGATGCCATTCTGGATTTCCCAGCACGTACAATCATTTTCAAAATGGCAGTACAAGCACCTATGTGGGGCTGACTACACCCAATTCACTGATGGTGCTTCTTAGAAATTATGGGGCTTGAACCTCTGTTTTTTCTAGCATGTGTAGAGTGGAATCTGGAAATCTGCTTCCTAAAAGCACCCTTGGTGATCTCAAGAACTACTATAGTACCTAAATATGGGTATATAATATACATAGTTACCTTAAGTCCACATGACTTAGACTTATGAGTAATTCATGTTTATATAGCACATTCGGAAATAAAACCTCAGTTATCTCAGAAACTGTCTATAGAAATACTGTCTAAAAATACAATCTCCCTTTACTTTGCAACAGCTTCAAAAATTTGAACTTTGTCACCATGAAGTTTAGATAAGTAATCACTCTCATATTCATACATGCATTCATGCAGACAACAACATTCTTGAGTCCGTGCTATTGCTTAGCAACATTGAGAAAGTCAGTTTCATATAACTGAGTGAGAACCAAGACAATCATACATCTATAAGCACTCAGAGAAAGTTTACTGAGGTAGCTCTACAAGTACCATTTAAGAGTTCATCAGAACAAGATATAAAACAAAACATAATATGAGTAGTATCATTGGGAGAACAAAATTTTATATTCAAAGTAATCAAACTAGTCCATGTATTTAAAACAATTATTCTCCCTCACTTAGCTTGTATTTAGTGTTTTAATTTTTAATCATGAAGTAAGATATGAATGAGTCCGAAAACAGAAAAGTTTACAGAATAGAAATTGAAGATCCTCTCTCAGGCTTACCCTTTTCCACAGTCAACACCATGAATTGTCTCACAGGCATCCTACCAGATTGTTTTCCATTAATTGATAGAGATTTGCTTAGGATAATGTGAAAATGAACAGAGGTTTATGTTGAAGCAGAGTACTCTGGATAAAATGGAGACTGCTAGCTCTATCCTTGGACACAGAGCTGGAGCACATGTCTCAGCTGTTGTGCAACTAGATGTGGCTGCATACGAGGTCTGAGCAATAAATAGGGAGCAAATGTGTGGGCCAGGCTTGAAGTGACACACCTCAATAATTTCCATGAGTAAGTCTTAATACTCTTTCCTTCTTTCTGATAATAGTATCCAAAGTGACTTTTGAAGGCATCTGCAAAGAATGGTAGAATCACTATTTTCCTGAGTCTTCTAATGCCTAGTAGCAAAAGCTAATATGTCAGCACATACCAGCCCCAGATCAGTCTAAAGAAAGATGTATACTGCCTTCTTTGAAATTTTGATGTCTACTTTTTATCCATAGCTTTTCTATTCCATAAACTAATAGAAATTTTTCTCTTAAATGGGATAGTATGGTGTTTCACTATAAAAATTAAGTCCTTGAAGGGAACTGTGAGATCCCAGTCTCTTTCTTTTCCTCTCTTTTGCCTCCTAGTCATGAGGTAAGCAGGTTTGTTCTTCCATGTACTTCTGCCACAATCTGTTGCCTCATTAAAGACAAAGCAATGGAATTAACTGACCATAGACTGGAACCTCCAATAGTGTGAGTCATATAAACCTTTTCTCTGTATAAGTTTGTTATCTCAGGTTGTTTTGTTACAATGATGGACCAACACATCCATCAATCCTATTCTGCCCTATATATCTGCCACTTAAGTCCCACACCTCCATCTAATCCCCTAAACCTTTCTATGGTGAAAACAAACTCTTGATTTTTAATCAAAGGCCAACAAATTTATAACTTCATGTCAGAAATGCAAAGTCATTATTGAGTAAACACCAAAAAACACCAAGGCCAAGAAAGCTGACAAGAGCCTATCGATGTTAAAATCAGTGGGACGAGCAGAAACTTCATGAACAAAACCCAGATTGTACAACAAATACTACAAAAAGTCAACAACTGAGATCTCATCTTATTAAAAAGCTTTTGCATAACAAAAGTAAACAGAGTGAAAACACAACTCTCAGCCTGGGAAAAAATTTTAGCCAGTCGTCCCACAAACAACGTATATCTAGAACATATAAAGAATTGAAAAAAATCAGACTCCCTACCCAAATTCAAAGACCCAGTCCAAAACTGGGCATCTGAGATGAATAGTGCACTTCTCAAATGAAGAAATACCAATAAATAAACATATGACAAAATGTTGAACATCACTGATCATTCAAGAAATGCAAATTAAAATAACACTGAGATTCCATCTTACTCCAGAAACAATGGCTATCAAGAAATCAACCAAAAACAAATGTTGAAGGGAATATGGGGAAAAAGGAACACTTCTGGTGAACCAGACAGGAATGACCACTGTGGAAATCAGTACGGAGATTCCTCAAAAAACAGGGATTGCATGTCCTGTTCAACCCAGCTATTCCTCTCTGCATGTTTTCCTGAGAGGTTTAAAAACATCATACCACAGCAATGCCATATTTATAGCATGATAATTTGTGATAGTTGAATCATGGAAATAACCAAATGCCCATAAACCAAGGAATGGATAAAAAAAGATGTAGTTTTTATACAATGGAGTACTACTCTACCATACAGAAGCATAACTTGAGATATTTCGAGCTAAATCAATATACCTTGAGTTCATAGTCATAAGTGAAATGAATTGGACACATATGTGCAAGTACCACATTGTTTTTCTCGTGTGAAAAAGCAAAAATATAAATGTATAATATGGCAAAATAGGAAGGCAGTGTTTAATAGGATGAAATAGGAAGAAAACGTTTAAGTGGGAATGTTAACTAGACAGTGGGGAAGCAGAAAGGAAAGAAGGAAAAAGAAAAAAATGATAAGAAAACAAGGAAAAAATCAAAACAAAGCCTTTGTAAATAGCTTCAAGAGAGGTTAAAGGCAGGTTAGAGGGATGGGAAAAACAAAAAATCAAGTTACATCATATATGGATACAAATTCTGTATAATGAATGCAATCATTATATATACCTAAAATGTACCAATAAACTTAATTAAATTTTTTAAACAGGCAAATTAAGTCTTACAAAACACACGAGACCAAACACAAATAGAAAAGACTTCTGGCTAAGATAACAGCATTGCAGTAGTATGTAGGCTGACAGGTAACACAGAAGACACAGGCCATGATTCAAGTGGGATGTGGTGGATGCCAGCACGGGGGTTGCGGGTTGGGAATGAACTGAGTTAATATGCTCTGAAACAGTGACGGTGAACCTTCTAGAGCTTTCAGTGATAGGAACAGTCCACTGCAGCACACGTGGCATAGGTTCATCAGCACTGCTCTAGGATATTGCAGGAAGAATTCATAGTGGGTGGAAATGTTGATATGGTTTTAACTAGTAATGTGATTTAACATTCAACTGTAAGGGATTCCCTCAGTCCAGATTTCTCATAAGCTGTTCAGTCTCATTCTGAACAAAATAGATACAGACTTTTATATCTGTAAGTTCACTTCATTAGCATAAGCTAGAAAGTTATGAATAGGATGACTTTCTATTCACCTTACCTAAATTATGAAGCTCAAGGTTGGATTTATGCCTACCATATGGAGAAGGGAGCAATTTAGCCCTTAAGAGTCTTTCAGAAGTTCCCTCAAAGGGCATTTAGGAGTTTTGCAAGCATATTACACAGCGAACTTGGGGCCAAAAGTGTGCATATTCAGCAGACCTGCCTCGATTTCAAGCTCTAGGAAACTAAAATAGATGAAGATGTGGCTCTGAGGAACTAAGCACATTGTTATTCAAATAGAAGTAAAAGGTATGCATAGCTGTGATGGCAGACTTTAAGAAAATTTCCCAACATTATAATCAGCGACCTGAGCCAGTGGTGCAGCTTGACAGTTTAGGAACAGGAAGGTCCTGATTGGGAATGGGCTTGGTTCCAAAAGTTTTGCCAACTAAGAGTTTAATAATGGGAGCCCTTTGTCCCTGGGAAACCTCACAAGAAACTGTATTTGGGAGAAGCGTACAGTCAAGGAGCCTTAAGGCCCTATCCTATCCTATTCTATAGTAAGATGGATCATGGTACTAACCTAGTGTTGGCCCTGGGATGACAACACTATTTCTATGGAATGACTCGAAACAAAGCAGACCTATTTCTTCAGCCTTTCTTTTGCCTGCTCCAAGCAAAATTTAGATCTTGTTGGGAAGATGTAGAAGTTAACTTTGGCCAAGTCTTTCTCGCTGAGCTGACCTACCCTCTCTAATAGTTCTCACCACAGTAACCCATCTACCCTGAGACTCTCAACTTTAAAGTATACTGCAGACCTAAATCACCTAATTCTCTTGTCCCCCTAAAATCTCAGAACCTGGGTATGGCTTTATCACTTAGCATCTCCATGACCTTGGAAAATGTTACCAGAAAACGTTCACCAGAAAAATGGTGAATGGTACCCATTCCTATCCTCCATTTTCAGGCTCAAGAATCCTAGAACTAATTCTGAATTGTGAAATTGGAGTCTGTCCCCAGCCAGACTCCAATGCTGCAACGTTCACCAGAAAAATGGGGAGGCAATAATATACCAGCATTCACAACCTATTGCATCCCTAATAGGGGTGATCTGAAAATTAAACAAATAGTTTTTATTACCCATCTACTGTTAAGCCTGACACTCCATAGGATCTCAGTTATACACCAGCTTCCTATTATTACTTTGATTTAAAAGAGCCAATCTGGCTGGGGATTTAGCTCAGCGGCATAAGCACCTGCCTTGCAAGCAGGCAGTCGTGAGTTCGATCCCTGGTACCGATTAAAAAAAAAATGAAAAAGACAAAAAAAAAAAAAAGTAAAAAAATAAAAGAGCCAATCACATTATATATTTGAAACTATATAAATGTCTAATCTTTTGTGTTAAACGGTCATTAGATATGGATTATAATTTTAAATGATTGAAACATAGTCAATTCAATGATCTAGAATACACTTAAAAGAATATCACTTTCCATTACACCTGCATACCTACCTCACTTCGTACCCTATTACCATCACTGATTAAATAGGCTCAAAATTTGTCTCAACATTTATTAAAAATTAAAAGCCACAGAAGTAAATTATTACTTAAACTTTAAAATGCTAAGATATTTTATCCAATAGTTTAAATAACCTAAGACATAACATCCTCTCTTAGATAAACTATTACTTCAGCTCAGTAAGACTAATATAAGGACCATCCTGAAAAGCATCATGTATGAGTTTTTTTAAGAGTAAATAGTCAAAAAGATTAAAAGAATGGTGAAAACCACACAAAGCTTAATACCCATTCCTAACCTCCATTTTCAGGCTCAAGAATCCTAGAACTAATTCTGAATTGTGAAATTGGAGTCTGTCCCCAGCCAGAGAGGCAGACTTAATGCATCATTAATCTGGTCTGCTCTCAGCTGCCAATTGAAATAGTCACAGTCATTCGATTTTTAAGGAAAAGACAGTACTGCAGAAGTACATTCCAGAGGTCTTTCCATAAAAACCATCCTGTGTGCTCCATCTGCATGTGCAATCTGCTTGTGTATTTTCAGCCAGCTTGCATGGGCAGATTAATGCGTACAATTAGAAAGCAACCTCACAGGCATTCAATAAACTGCCTTCATTATTACACTCAGGAGAGTCCCTTTGGATGTCAATAAAAGCCTAGTTTTCTGCCTGTTAGCTAAATAATTGACAACGCTAAAAATAATCAGAAGCAAATGAACGGAGTCAGGAACAAGGTGTGAAGAAAGAGCACATTAAGATTCTCATGGTGCTGCCCCATGTGGCTCTGCTTTTTCTCCAGCATCTTGGATTTACAGTCTGTTCAAATCCATGGCTGGTCATTCCTGGTCTGCTGTTTGAACCCTGCACGTCACAGTATGCAGAAACTAGAAGGTATTGACTGATGCTAAAGAATTTCTTATTTGGGTTTCTAGTCTGAGTTCCTTCACTTCACAGCTTCAGGAGAATCAAATTTGAGGGGTAGAGGGCAGCATTCTGGTTGGTCTAGTGAAATCTTTGCACTGTTAAAAATTCTAACAGCTTTCCTAGGCACTTTTTCTACTATAAACTGCTTCTAAGAATGTAGATAAAGACTTATTTTATAGAGAATCCACCTTTTCTAAGAAGTTTCTTTCATATTTCTAGCTATGTAATGGTCATTCATTTCATGAGCTATTGGCCTTTTAATTTCAAAAATAATTTCAAACACAATGCTCTTAAAAGAAAAAAAGCTCACACACATCTACCTCTTCTTGTGTTTCTCAAAAGGCTTTAAAAATCAATTTGAGATACTTCTCATTTTTAGCCAACTTCTCTTTTTCCTGGTTAACTGGCACTTTCATGATAAGCAAAAAAGAGCAAGAGTGAAATGTGCATGTAATTGAACTGAACTCCACTGATAATGTGCAAGGTGGCTGAGGGCAAAACCTTTTCCTTCTTTACAAAAAAAAAGGTGACTGATCTTTAGTATTTAGTAAAACACAAACTCAAGAACTGAACGTAGATGAAAGAAAGCAAGCTGAGCAGCACAACCTCCAACATTTGAAATCTTCAAGACTTTCTCATCCTTTACCTTCAGTCATCCAGAGGATGCACTGGCTTAACCTCCCAGTCCTGCATTTAGGATACCTCACTGTGAAGTAGGTCGTCCCTTCTCCAATGTAAAACTAGTATGCCACAGAGTAACTGTATTTGTTTTTATTTGTGGCTCTAAGTAACTAAACCTTCTAGTCTCGTCTCCCTTAACTCCTCAGGCTGGAACCAGAAATAAATCCTCATCCTTCTCTATCCATGAAAAGAGAGGCAAGAATACACCAGCACTCTCAACCTATTGCTTCCATCTTGCTATATGTCTCTTTAAGATAGTCAGTTTCTCATGATGTTCAGCTTCCTGTTTCCCAAGAAAGAGGAAGGAGAGACGGGCTTCAGATCCTGTGACTAAGGCAGGAGTAAGGTGGAAGTTATCACTCATTAACCGTTCCATCCTGCTTCAGTCTATCTCCCACCGATTTTCTGACCTGGATTGCAGAGGCCAATTACCTGTCTTGCTAAAAAGCAATGTAGAAGGGCAAGAAATTTCTTTTCCATTCTTGTCTCTGAGTCTTAAAACAAGAAGTGGCTGCTTATGATATAGGCGAGATAATTACAATAGCATGAAAAAATTAAAAGATGTAGAATGTTGAGAAGGATGTATTCTAGGGTGTCACATACATGTACAGCTCAACACCTTAATGACCTAAAATTCTGAAAATGAGGGACAACGGTGGGAAGAGAGAATAGAAAGCAGGTAACGAGCACTGCACAGGAAAGACAGAGGTCAACTACTGCCTCTAGTGGGGCCACAAAGCTAAATATAGTTTCTCCAAAATAAAACTGTATAATCCCATCCAACTAGGATCTCTGTAAGACAATCATTTCAAGTCCATATAATAGGCACTTCTATGCCATAGATATATTATCTTTAAATCTTACAATTAGATGATCAGATCAATATTATCATTCTTATTTTGAAATTGAATTCAAATGAAAAAAACACTAAATTTCCAAGAGCTTTAGTAGCTTGTCCAAAATCACAGCTGAGGATTGAAACTAGGACTCTCAGATCGACTTGGTTCTAACCCAAATGGGTTGTTTCTGTCCCACCAGGCAGCCAGGCTCTTTTTATCCTGAACAAGGAACAGAGCAGGACATATGGAAGCAGCAAGAAAAGCATAGAGCTTATTAGAGCAAAAGTGACTTCACAGAGCAGGAGCAGGCCAACAATGAAGATCAAGGGTTGCCTGACTCAGAGAGATCCCATCTTTGGTTTTAAGATTTGCTGGAGCTCTTCCTGTGTTTTAGGGTCTGGGTGGTATATAGCAGGGATTTCTCCCAGTTCGTGGTGAATCTCCATCCCCATGTCAGAAGCAGTCTTTGAATTTATATGGACCTTGCTGAACCACCATGGTGGCCAAGCCCATTAGTGGGGTCAAAATCACAATGCTATTACAATGGCTATGAGGTCGCCTAAGGTGACTCTCAAGCACAACACCTGACCCTCAGGCTGATGCCTGGTGTCAGGGAGTGTGGTTAGGACATGGTGTTCTTATGGTCGCCAAATGCTGTAAGGCACCCTAAAACCAACAGACCCCCCATGCTGTCTACCTCCTACCTTGATTTTATGACATTTTGATTATAAGATCTGAAATATGGTTATTTGGTTGTCTGCTTTTAGAGTATAATATCTACCTTATAAAGCAGTAGCTGCCTTATTATGGCAATACTTATTAACTGCTGTTATTCATAAATCATACTATAAAATTTACTGTGGTATATGACCACAAATTAGAAATTTTGACAATTACTGCTAAATGGTATCTGAATTTTTAATTAGAACAAAACACAAAGTGTAACATTTCTCAGTCCATTAGATAAATCCTTAACTAGTTTAGATTCTTCTTGGATATTTCAATCCTCAACATAATAAGTACCCTGGATCACCCAAAAAGTCAAGATCTCCAAGTTATTTATAATGATGAACTCCTAAAATTTAGTACTAACATTGCTAGGCAATTGACTACTAAAGAGCACTTTTTCTTTTAAGAGTAAAATATATAAAGAGTACTTTGCTAAGTATAGATACATCCAATCTTAGATCTTCAAACGTTAACAGAGATCAATTAAATAATTAACATAGTAGTCAATAATCTCATATTGTACCAGATATTTGAAAATGTACCATCATCTAGAATTTAAAAGCTGAATGAAAAATATGCTCACAAAGGTTGTAGTTCTGAAAATATACTCACTATTGGTGATGCTCCCTAAGTGTTTCTCTTCTGAGCTTTTCTTGAAGTGCCTTTTTCTCCTCCAGTTTATTGCTCTGAAATTTCAAATATCAAAATAAAATCAATTAATGAACCTTTGGGATAAATCATGATGTTGAAATTATACAAAGAGCTAGTGGCCCTAACAGTTTAACATAGTATCCTGCTAGAGGTTCCCAGATGCATCCCCTCTCCAACGCAAGAGCACCAGACCAAAAGCCAGGAGCTCAGTCAAGCATGGAGGCACACACATAATCCTGGCCTCTGGGAGGCTGAGGCAGAAAGACTGAGTGTTGACCCCACAGTGGACAACTTAGTGACCTAACAAGACCTTGTCTCAAAAATACAAAAGGGTTAGAAATGGAGCTCAGTGCGAAGGTCTGGAATTAAACCCCCAGTACCAAAAGAAAAAAATAAAAGGAAAAAGCAGAAGGAGGAGAAGAAAGAGAGGAGGAGGTGGTGGTCAGGAGCCCAAATCTTCCCCTCCGCTCCCTTCTCCCAGTTTGACTAGAATAATCACAGAATCAACATTCTATATTTTATTTTAGCTCAAATGATAGCAACACTTAACTTTTTAATCGATATTTTCAAAATGTTCTAATGGAAACATAAAATTTACAAACCAAGTATGATAAATTAAAATTATAATAAATGGTTAAAATTATAATAAATCTACATAAGCCTACCCATATTCTACTCAGGCACTCCAGAAAAGATTTTCAGTATGCTAACCTAACTCCCTTCTGACTTAGAATCAGATACTTAAAGCTGTTTAGAGACTGAATAATATATGTCCTTAAAAAATATTCATCCAGTTTTTTTTAATTAGCTGTTTTGAGAGCGTAGAGAAAAAATTTTGTATTTGATTTTACTGTCACCATGGCATATTTTAATCCAATTTAAATAAATCCAGAGCACTTGCTTTCTGCTCACCATGACACAACTATCACTTTTTAAAACTTAGTTTAGAAAAATAAGTACAGTTCTTTGTTGTTGTTGTTACTAGGAACCGAACTCAGGACCCCACACTTGCCAGACAGACACTGTGCCACTGAGCTACCATCCCTAGTACCAAATAAAATTCTTAAACAACAGATTTAATCGGGAGTTTAAGCAAGTTCTGCAGCACAAGAAAAATGTGAAGTTTTAAATGAATTCAAGAGAGAACAAACTAGATTTAATAAAAAATTGGATTTTCCCAGAGAAAGACCTGTGATCAGAGAATAATGGAAATCATTATTTTTACACTTTGTGTGTTTGGCTCAATCTTTCAAAAAGGGGAAAATGTGTTCATATTTTTCATTTGCATGAAAATATGCATTCACACAGAACCTTCCCATTTTGACAGGCAAAACAGATGGTGATTTCAATTCCATAAAAAGAGTGGGGGTCACTGGAGATTTAGCTCAGCGGCATAAGCACCTGCCTGGCGAACATGAGGTTGCAAGTTCAATTCCTGGTACCAAACAGAGAAAAAAAAAAAAAACTATCAGAAATTTACTAGTGTCAGGGGAATCAATTAAAATGCAAGCAATTAGACGTTAACGAAACAGAATTCTAGGAAGAAAACTAACAGAATTTTAAATGAAATAAATGACTCTAATCTTGAGAAAGTCCTGAATTCTGAGACCAAAAGTGCTCAACCATGAGGAGCTCCCTACACCCCCGGGCAGAGGGACAGGGAATCAACAGTGAAAGACAACAAGCAAGCACATTTCCTGACTTTCCAGGCAATCCTCTGAAGTCTGTGTGGATACCTCCATACTCCAGAACTCTTGTATTCTGCATGCCTGAAAGCTAGCATCACATGGACAATGCCAAGCACTACCTAGGCTCCACTGGAGCATGGCTCCAGCAGCCTGGGAAGGCTGAGCACAATGCAACACATCCCAAGGAACCAATTTCATAGGCAGCCCTACTCAAGGCAGGGTATAGCAACAAGTATGATTTCCTAGGAATATGTATATGTATGCATCTTTGCATCTAATATGCATGATTTATATTCCACTGGTTAGTTCCTATTTCACTGCACAGCATTAAAACTGACAATGTTTCTTAGTGTCCACATAAAACACATTGACTTCCAGGCTCCAAATGACTTTGGCAGCCATAGCTTAGTGGAAAGCAAGAAAAGGTTTTCAATGTTACTCAGATACCTAACTGGATTCTTGAACTTCCTGAGGTTACAATTTCCCAATAAATTGAGAGAGCCAAACAGAAGTATTTGGGAAGAGCAGTACTACATAATAGTGTTCTATAACAGTATTCTAAACCTAAGTAGATAGAAAGGAGAATAAAATGAATCCAAGAAATAGGGAAGGTCTTTGACACATAAGTGGAAATTTTTCATGTTTTTAGGTTTGTGGGTTTTAGGAAAGTCTGGAAAAACAGATTATTACTTAATTCATCAATGTGCTTATGAGGGAAAGGTGTGGTGGAAGTTTTCTCCCACGGCACTAAATTTGGATGAAATGCTCCTATGTGGCCATATGAAAACCTGTCTACTCCTGGGCACAATCCAGTGGCAAAAAAAGTACTTGTATCTGGTACACTACCTTCATTTTTAAACAAATTTCTTTTACTCTAATATTTAGAGCTACTGTCCCTGCCATATAGATTTCTAGGAAGAAAGTTAACACACAATTATGAAACCACAAGAGAGTGGTTGCCACAAAAAAATTATCATAAACTTAGCAGCCTTAAGAAATTGTTATCTTGCAGTTCTGAAAGTCAGCTGTCCAAAATGGGTCTCACAGGGTAAAATCAAGGTGTCACAGGTGCTGCATTTCTTCTAGCAGCTCTGAGAAAATCAGAGTTCTTGTCTTTTCTAGTCTCTGGTGGTCTCCTACATTCCCCGGCCTATAGTCCCTTTCATCTTCAAAGCCAACAACAAACAGCATGAATCTCTCTCTGCTGTCATCTTTCTCTTCTGTCCGCCTCTTCCAATTTTAAGGACCCTTGTGATTAGGTTGAACCACCTGAATATTGCAGGATGCTCTATTTTTAAGGACAGTTGATTAGCAAACTTAATTCCATCTGTGAACTTAATTTCCCTTTTTCATATATCTTTAGATTCTTCAGGTTAGAATTTGATTATCTTGAGGAAGGATGGAAATTGTTCTCTCTACCTCATGAATTATCATCTACTTTTGAATCAGGAAGTATTAGGAACAACATGCCTGGAACTTCATAATGTATTTTGCCCTTCTGAGTGGTCTGAGACTTGGCTTTGAAATGTGGAGGTTAAAGGAAAACAACTTTGATTTAGTGCTAACCAGTGAGTCCTGGTAAACATCTAACAGCCAGCTCTAGTAGAAACAAGGGGAAGTTGATTGTAGTATTTTCCTGATTTCTATAGTGCAAATATTTCTACCAGTTAATTCTATACCACCACTATGAATTAAACTGAGTCCCCCAAAACTTGAAAACTTAATCTATTTTCATGAGCTAGTTTGCAGCAGTTCTAGGTTACCACTAGAGGTATACTGCCACTGTCACTCTCTAGTTCATGGAATGTGAGTTTGACAAAGCACTTCAGTGCTGTCACCAAAGTTTCTGTCATGATTTATGTCAGGGGCCCCGAAGCCTCATGAATTATGGATGGGACCAAATCTAGCATTTGTTACTGGTTCACTGTCTAGAGCTCGGATTGGTGTTGTGAGTGTTTTACCCACCCAGGGGTGGGGGCAGGATATGATGTCAAGGTGGGAAGGAGGTGTGTCGCTCTCTCTTGCTGGTTCATGCCTTGCTGTTTGCAGTGGCCATGAAAGGCTGCCCCACCAAGCCACACTGCCTTGGAGCCAGCCGAATACCGACTGAAAACTCCAAGAACTGTAAGAAATAAACCTTTCCTAACTTTGGGTATCAGGTATTTTGTCTCAAGGACGAGTAAAAAATAACTAAGACAGTCCCCTTGACCTGTAGGATTAAGTACTCCTAAACTCCATGACTTGACTGAATAAGGAAGAAATTGGGTGTCTTTTATGCCATCCTGTTCATGGTAGATACACACACACAAATGTTAGCAGGAACTCAATTACTGTCTACTCACTGTTACCCGCACAATTGGTGACCCATCAGAATGAGACTCATAGTCTCCCAGTGATCCCTCTGCATAAATGGACAGGTGTAGGGTGGGGGAGAGGGTCAACATGACTGCCCATACTAGAAGCTCTTGGTGGCAATAATTGCTTGGCTTCTTCTTGGTTTTGGACTTCCTGGGCAGTAGTCACTTGCCTAAGAAGGAAGGCAGAGTTCTGCAGGCTAGTGTCCATGTGTGTATTTGCTGCACATTCTAAAGAGTAAGTGCCCCATAAGCATAATCATTATTACCTTCTTTGGCCATTTTCACACTGGCAATGTGAAATATGTCACTTCTAGATGGCTAATGTCTCTTTTCTATCTGACGCAAGCTACAAAATAGGCTTACACCGTATTTAGTATGAAAAACAACAGATTTATATGTGACAGGAAGGCTGGGCCACGGTGGCAGAGCACCTCAATCAGAGAAAACAAATCCATGCAAGGCCTGGGGCAAATGGCTTGTTCTTTTGAAAAGCCATTTCCATTAGTTCTCCCCAAACTGTAATGTGCACAGGAATCACAGGGGAGTTTGTTGATTTTGTAGGTCTGAGGAGGGCTCAAGTGTCTGCAGCACTTTGGCACACAGCCCACCCAGGGGCCACCTACTGAATGGGACGGATCTACCAATTACCTGTCTCCTTCTTCCCCATAAATTCATCCCAGTGAGCATTGTGCTTACCATTTTAGAAATGCATATCTAATTAAGATTTCTGTTTTGATTGATTGCTGTATGTCTAGTGCTGTGGCACTAGAGATGAGAAATACTGATGGCAAAGAATAATTTCAGAAAGCAACTTATGAATAGTACATGTTAATGACAACAAAGAAATGAGCTCTAAGCATGACTGATAAACCAGCCAATTATGGGTATTAAATGACAATTTATAAATGATTTTTAGGAGAAAGGCTGCAACACAGTAATTCTTCAGGGTATTTAAGCCTCTTCATTCAGTTCTTGGTGGTTTTCTTATTCCACCTGTAACACAGGCAATGTGTAGAAGACCCTTCTTCTACAATGCAGACCAAGACATGAGCTTATTTTACAGGGATAAATGGCAGGGGGAAAGGAGAGCTAAAGAGTGAGGAATAGAGAAGAATGAGGAGAGAGAAAGAGGTGAATTTTTCTAAAGTCATTGTAATAAAAAGCAATGGAAGTGTAATGGCTAGTCAATTAGAACTGGTGGTCCTAGAAACAAAATTTCTGTATTTTTTTATACCTTCAGTCTTTTCTTATTTTTCCGCAAGTCTAGTCTTATCTCTACTCCCAGAGACTACCTCTCTACAGTAACAGGACGCTCTTAGACTGGAAAGGAAGGTAGCTTTGGATGTGGTGGAGAATGGGAGGAGGAACAAGGGTGGGCAGCAAACACTACAGAGGAGGCTGAGACCGGGTGGGCAGGAGTGTGGATGCGGTCAGAGCACCTGAAGTGTGCATGCATGGAAACGCCACAGTGAAACCCACTAATTTGTACAATGAATATGGAATAATAATTATAATTTTAAATGAAAAGAATGTTGCACTCTTCTGCCCCCTTAAGCAGATGAGTATTTCTAAGAGCTATTTCACAAGCCCTAGAAATTATACTGAAACTAAAACAACTTTGAGGTGCAAAATGGAATAAAACATACTGAAATATAAAGAGTGCTATTTTTTTTCTTTGTTTGTATTGGGCATTGAACCCACAGCCTTTGCATTGAGCTACATCTCAATGTCTTTTTATTTTTTATTTTGAAACAGAGTCTTCCTAAATCTCTTGGTTTAAGCTAAAACTTGTGATCCTCCTGCCTCAGCCTCCCAGAGTGCCAGGATTATAAGCATGCACTCCTTATGCCTATCTACATGTTTTTGTTTTTACTAGTGAGAGAGGCATGCTACATCATATTTACTTGAAAAATGCAATATGTGGGTATAATGCTAACCCTGTATCACTGACATTGTTAATAGCTGTTTTGTCTTCTTCTAACCCATTACATGCACAGTTTGTATGTTGATTGTTTGCCTAAGAGGTGAGACAGTGTGATGGTGACTCAGAGTAGGACCTCTAAAGCCCAGTTATTCTATTACTTGCTTATGGTCCCTTGGTAACTTATCTCCCCTGTGTTACTTACTAGTAAAACTGGATAATCTCTACCTCATCCAATTACTGAGGGAATTAAGTGAGTTAATCTACAAACAACACCTAGAAGATCACTGGCAGATGGCCCTCTGTACTGTTAGCTAATCATGGTCTCTACCTTCTTACCTTCTCTCTCTGGATTGCCTTCATTTTCTGGAGCTCAGCTTCTTCAGTTTCCTTCTTGATTCTTATATATTCTTCTCTTTTTAGCTAAATTTAAGACAAAATAATAGAAGACAAAAAAAAAACAGTTACCATTTTTGTCTGAAATTCTGGAACACAAAATTAGGATGAAAGGCAAGTTATAGTATTGTTTGTGCCATCCCTCACTATGATTATAGGTTGTTCCATCGAGCAACTTAGATCACAGAGAATGGCCAGGCTACCTCCTTTGCTATTAAGTTTCTGTGTTTCTTTCTTCCTGTGTCTGTGTGTATGTCCATCCCCCTCCATCTGGGTGTGTGTGTGTCAGTCTCTCTTTCTCTGATCTACATGTCGGCGGGAGGATTGTGAGTATGCATGCACATGCCTGTGTGTGAGGGGGAAAGGGTGATAATTCTTCCTGATTATAAAATTCATAGTGTTCATTAAAAAAATCACCAGGTACTTAAATCTTTTTTGTATCATTTCCATGAGGTAAGCAAAATTATATTCTTGGAACTAAAATATTCAAAACAGAATAGACTGAAACTACATTAATACATCATTAAGTTAAATCAATGTTTGTGTGAGGGGGGTGTAAATTCCCTTAGTTGTGTTGATAAATATATGACTTAACTAAGGATGTAAGTAATTTCTCTCTTCATTTCACAGTTCCTGGCTTCTTCAGTTCTGAAAGGTGCTCCACTTGAAATCGGTTTAAAGATCTTATGCTTTTGGTAAAGCTACTATATTATTTCATAGTTACTTAACAGTACTGGTACTCAAAATTCTTGTTGAAATTAAACTGAAAGAGATAGATTCTGACCTTTTGCTGGTATTTAGATTGCATCAGTTGGAGCTGTTGCTTCTGCCTGACTTCAGACTCTGACTGACTTCCACCTAATGAAAAAACAAACAAACAAACAAAAAAGCTGTGACAGTAAAACATGAATATTAAGCTGAAATGTCAGCCATCAAGGACTAATTAATACATGACAAATTTACAACATAAATTTAACATTTTTATACCCCTAGAAATAAGAACATAACCAATTATCATCAATAAAACATTAAAGAATGGTAATTGCTTAAAACAGAACAAAACTAGACATAGATGAAGCTATATTTTTTTAAAAAAGGATCCTACTAAGGGTTTCCAATCAGTAGGATTAAAGTTTTCATTTAGACCAAAATTATAACTTGAGGCACACTAAAGTGGAAAAAAAAAAGTACTGCCTGTCTTGAAAGTCTAGAAAATTCCTCCATGACTATTCTTTAACAAATAAAGATAATCAATGATGTCTCAATTGTTTTTTCCCTCAATTTCTATTGTCCTATGTTCAAATAGCAACACTCAGTTAAGTCTTGTTTCCAAAAACATATTTGGTCTTTATAATCAGGTCTTATAAAGTACAACAGGAATATTCTGCCTACTGATTATCAACTCATAAAATTTATTTTTCTGTAGGTTTTCAAGGGGAAAACTATGGATAAAAGAGTATTTGCTTGTCTCTTAAACAAAGATAATCTGGGGTCAGAAATCATCAAAGGTTAACAATCATCTAAGAACTGTTATTTCAGGCTGGGTAGTATGCAGCTTAGTGGAAGAGCGCCTGACACTATATGTCAGATCAGGTTCAATCCCCACCATGGCAAAAAAAAAAAAAAAGGAAAGAAAAGAAATGAAAAAAGCCATTTAGCAATTTCTCAGTGTTTCTGCAGGGTTGGTGTTTATATTAGAAAGATTCCTTTGAAATAATTCTCTGGTGCTGTGACAGATTCACTGTCACAGAACATATATTAAAACAATTTGTATTTGCTGTAGTTTTTATAATTGAACTGATAAAGACACTATAGAGGCTCTTCTTACAAGTTCCAAAAGATATACAGGCTCAGATAGGGCCCATCAGTCACTCTTGTGGAGAGTAAAAAAAAAAAAAAACTGCAAGAAATATTGAAGCTTGTATCTATTGTTTCAAATACTTTCTCTATCACTGACAATTCTTCCAGTATTTTAAGAGGTAGAGAAGTAGGGGAGGACTTGAGGATGAAAAGAAATGGAGAAAGTCATGGATGGCAAGCAGGAAGCAGTTTTATTTAGAATTCATCATTTTAATACATTCTAGAACCTTCTTCCTACTAGCCCTTCCCCCCTTCACATCCAGTCATTCCTAGATACCTCATATATCACAAACTTAAAAATAAGAATCTCGCTCATATTCCACCAATGCTGCAAGATAATAGGCACCCACTGCTCCAAATTCCAAGTATGTTGCTTGCATCCCTACAAGCAGATCTGCAAGGGAACAACTACAAACTGGTTTGCAGAATCTCCACTAGCAGCTATCTTCAGACCGTAAAAGAGGATAGATAGTTAAAAGGGAGATGGAGAGAAAAAATGGCGGCTTGCTAGGGGGCTGGATGGAGAGCCTCTGCGGAGAAATCAGATCAATGGTAGAATTTGACAACATGGAGAGGACCAGACGATTGGATAACGATTCTTATTAACCAAGGCGGTAACTGAAGGGAAAGATAAAACTAGGAAGAGGAAGGAAAAGCACAGGTGGAGAACTGAAACCCAACACGCTCACTGAAACCCATTCTGTGCTGTACTAGGCACACCCAGATGATCCAAAGTCACGCTGAGACTGCAGCTGCCAATAACAGGAGTCAACGAATTCCGGGCCCTTAATGGGAGGACGCAGCACAGTAAGCAGTGGATCCAAGGGGAAGAGCTTTATTGGCTCTCGGTGAGTGCTGGAAATTGGGACCCGGGGCCCTGCAAACCAGCCGGAGCCACCTGGCCACACCAGAGGAGACAGCGAGAGGACCATACACCTGGGCGCTGAAGCCAGGCACTGCACAGTTTTCTGACCAATCCACAATGTGCTGAGAATGCAGTGAAGACACGCAGTGCAGTGTGGAGTAGACCCAAAAGGAAGAACTGCATTGATTCCCAGTGACTGCTAGGGATTGGGTCCCGTGGCTGCTGTCGCTGGCTGGGGGACATCTTGGAGTTGGGCAGAGCCTGGCACTGCAGTGCTGTCAGTCGGCCACCCCTGGCATAGAAAGGACTGGTGGAGAACATCTTGCAGTTGGGCAGAGCCCGGCGCCGCAGTGATGTCAGTCAGCTACCCCTGGCACAGAGAGAACTGGCATGATCTGCTGGGGCTAAGTTACACCTCTGGTTGGGACCCAATAAGCAAGTATAAAACTGTCCTGACTCTGTGACATCCACAAGGTACAGCCTAACTTGTGGATTGACTGGCATAGAGGCTGGAGGCTAGCCTGTACAGTCCCTGCATCCCTGCGTGTACCTCAGATAACAGCAAATTGGGGAGGGCAGCAAAACCCCAGTCAGCACACTTCGGAAAGACCCTAAGCAATACGGTGAGGGCCAGAGACCCCCAGGACACACCTGTCTGAAAGAAACCAGAAACCTGATAAGAGAAGGAAATAAAAAAAAAAAAAAACCTCCAGCTGCTGAACCTGGGAAAATAAGCCCAGGAGAAGTAAATACAGAAGAGAACCAGTGCAGTAACCATCCAATACTAGACAGAGCATCAGTGGACATAAAGAAATACCTTCATGACCTCATAGATGAATTTAAAACTGTACTTCTGATCCAAGTGAGGCAAGATTTAAAAAGATTAATTAAAGAAATGATAAGTCCCTCCCAAGAGAACACAAATAGAAGAATGGAGGAACTCAGAAAAGAAAGAGAAACCTTTGATGAAGAATATAAACAAAATCTAGAATACATGAAACAGATTCAAAGAGATTACCAGGAAACTAAAAACTCCATTGAAAACTGGCAAAATGCCTTGAAAGAAACTAAAGTCAGCCTTTTTAAACTTGAAGAAAGATTTATGATATATGATTGCAAAAGAAAAGATCTCTTAAAAATAACGAGGAAGCAGAAAGAAACAATTCAAAGGCTAGAAGACGACAAAAGGATACATAACTTAAG
This sequence comes from Cavia porcellus, assembly GCF_034190915.1. Classification (NCBI taxonomy): domain Eukaryota; kingdom Metazoa; phylum Chordata; class Mammalia; order Rodentia; family Caviidae; genus Cavia; species Cavia porcellus. Next base: position 58,603,499 of record NW_026947504.1, read on the forward strand.
AATAAAACATGTGAACGAAGAAGCAGGAGTAACCAAAAATGAACTACAAAGACCATCCATAGATATAATTAAGGAAAACTTCCCAAGCATAGGAAAAAGAAATCATATCCAAATAAATGAGGCATACAGAACTCCAGCCACCTAAAACCAAAACAAATCTACACCCAGACATATAATAATCAAGATTCCAGAAATCCACCAAAAGAACAGAGTATTAAAAGCAGCCAGGGAAAAGAAGCAGATTACCTACAATGGAAAAATTATCAAAATAACAAAAGACTTATCAACACAAACTCTCAAATTGAAAAGAGCCTGGGAGGAAACAGTCCAAGCCCTGAAAGAAAATAATCCACATCCAACACTGATGTACCCAGAAAACTCTGTCTCAAAATTAATGGAGAAATAAGATGTTTCCAAGACAAGGAAGAACTGTGGGAATTCATGACCACCAACCCAATCCTACAAAAAATACTGAAGAACATTCCAGAGAGAGGAAAAAATACCAGGATCCCAGCAACAGTGGCAGAGAGGCCTCAAAGAATGGGGCAGACAGTGGAATGAAGGAGTAAAGTAGATAAATTATAGCAGAAAAATAGAATACCAGACATGAGGCAGAGACGGTAAACTATAATCTATAATATAGATAGCCTTGATACACTAAAATAAAATAAAAAATAAAAAAAGAAACAGGCAGAGTAGATTAGAAGGCAGGTTCCATCGAGATGCTATGAATAGGAAATACACTCAACCCGAAAGAGGGTCAATAAACTGAAAGTCAAAGATGAGAAAGCAATGCTATATGTGACAGGAATCCAGAAAGAAATAGGGACAACTCATCCAGCAGCCACAGATAGATTGGAAAGCTTTGACACTGGGGCAGTGTAGAACTACACAGCTGGAAGGAAGGAAAACACTACCAAGCTCAGGGGTAAAAAGGTTCAGCAACACTCAGATAGACCATAGGCTGGCCTCCTAATCTAAAAACTAAAGGGGCTAGTGAGACCCAAAACATTCAAAGCATCCTAAGAAGGGAAAAGGTGAAAAATAGCCTAAAAAAGGAAGGCAGAGGTCATTGTTAATAGTGTATCAGGATTTAAAAGTCACAGTAGTCTTATCGCTCTGTTTAGTTTGATTTTATTTATTCTGGTCTGTCCACTCATATCAGATTTGAGGGCACAGACATCTAACCCAAAAATAGCAGGTTATACCATGGTAACTATCCTTAATTTCCTATAAACTTAAACTGAAACCCTGTATTAGTTATATTGTCTTACTATGACTGATCTTATTTGAATCTGGTTTGTTAGATTGCAGATTTGCCTTGGCTGATTTTATTCAAATTTGGTATGCTTGATAGTATCAAGTCTAAGAGTAGATGCAACTACTCTGAAGATGACAAGATGTAAAAGATATCCATACCAGTTTTGATTATTAACCGCTTTCAAGTCTTATAATGTATTCTAAGTTGTGTTTTTATAAAAATAGCTATGTAATACTATGCTTAACTATATTAAGCTTGATGATGTGGACAAGTCTATTTAAAATAACAAGAGAAAGCAACTACTAGATCACCAAATATTGTGGTCTTATGTGTCTTTTTCATTGCATGTTTTTCTAGAATTTGTTTTGTTGTCTTGTTATGATCTGTTTTTCCCTATAATACAGAGAAGATAGATATACATGTATAAATTCACACATGGGAAGAATTTTTTAAACTATTTATGGGAACAGATTATATAATGTATGATGTAATGAACAGATACTCTGAAGAAGAGACACTAAGAAACCCAGTGTTAATTCTGTAACATTATGATATAAAATCTAGCAATACTATTATTCACTGTTCAGAGCGATATTAGTCTAGTCTCTTAAGTTCAATTTCAGTATACGTAAAGGTAAGAACAGTTACTGCGAAGAGAATGAGAGACATTATGGTAGTCATTACTTACTTCTCCAATGTCAGGTCTTGAAGACCTAAAAAGCCTTCACCATCCAGTAATGATTTAATTATATAATATGCAGTATGTATTCAATGTGTGTGAAGATGGGGACAACTATTTGGAAGAAAAACTAGAGACAATAAGATAGTCAGTGAAGATCTCCAGTGGACTTGCTTTGAAATCCTCATTTCTTTAAATTGTTTCTTTATGAACTGTTTTGTTCTGTTTTGATATGTTTAATCTTACCCTCTTTAAGATAAAAAACAAGTGTGTAGGACTGATAACCATATTACTAAGTTTTTGTTGGATCATTGAGCAGAACTGTTGGCAGTGTCACTATTTGAATGTCACTTTGTATGCTTTAATTTGGTAACCTGAACAACTATTTCTAAGATGACAATATGTAACTTATCAACTAGTGATTTCTTACTGTTTATTTTTCTGTATTATTTTTTTCTCCATGTTTGTTTTTGTTTTTATCTTTTTCTCTTTAAATAAAAAAAATTTTTTTTAAAAGGGAGATAGAAACCTGAGGAGCTATGTCTGAGTTCCTACTCCTCTGTGTATTTGATAAAGGAAAAAAATATCCACTTCAAGCTGAGCAAGAGTGGTTTAACAAAGATCATGTGAAGACCTTAACCTGAATTCCTAAGAGTATGAAAAATTCACAGAAAAATCAGAGCTTAAAGGCAACAAAGCTGTTGTTAGTTGGCTGCTCAGATATGTCTTCAAAAAGAGGTGATCGCATTGAAAATGGCCTGTGTTCCCAGAGTCAGCAGTAAGAAAAGATGCATCAGCATTTCTTATGTGATCTTATGAGAGAAAATGCCAACCTAAAATCACCTTAGAGGAACTCATTGTCTTACCAACTTTCTTATTGCTGGGACAACATACCTGACACTCACAGTTAAAGGAAAAAGGATTTAATTTGTCTCACAGACTCTAGAAGCTTCAGCTCATAGCCAGGTAGCTCCAAGGCAGGATGGAGGAGAATCATCTCATGGCATGGTAAGCAGGAAGCAAGGAACCATCAAGGGAAGAGGAGAGAGGTATATATACATCCTTCCAGGTCACACTCACAGTGACTCATGTCTTCCCACAAGGCTTCACCTCCCAGCATCACACTCCAGGCATCAGTGAACTAATCCAGTATCATATATCCATCATCTAGCTACCTCCCAAAGCCACATCTATGAGTGCATGAGGCTTTGGGGGGACATCTAGACATTAGCGTAACATTCAGCTATGGGCACCATCTATGAAACAACAGACTCCACACACAGTCTAGCAAGAGCCAAAGCAGTGCCGACAGAAGAGTCTATCGTCTCTATGAAGGAAATCAAGCAAGGGACAGATGGTAGGTAGGGAAGGACCCTGAAAAACTCAGATAATCTCAGGAGGGAGAGAGCAGTCACCACAGCATGACAGCATGTACCCAACACTACTGTTTTATTCACCTCTAAGCCGTTGACCCTGAAGGAGTCAAACACAAGTCCAGGAACATCAACCATGCTTGTTAGCTTCCTCCCTGAAACAATGCTGTACTGAATTAGGGGAGCCTTAATCTTTAGTAACAGAGTTAGTTCTGACCAGTATTTATGACTGAACTTTATTGAAATGAGACTGCATTATGCCTAGAACTAGGTAGGTACTATTATTTGAGAAAAACCAAAAAAGTCTAATCTTCCACAGCATTCAAAGGACATGGCAAAGACTGGCTCCCCACAGCTGGTTTGAGGAACATGATTTGATGGCACCCCTCAAGTCTGGTTTATTCAGCACCAAAGTGATATGAGCTTAACCTCTTCCATGAAATACAGTAATACCTCAGCTTAGAAACTTCTGTTCAGTTCAAGAATAAAAGTATTCACAAAATTTTGCTTCTGTTTGTGAACCCTACACTGGGTGACAAACATGAATGTGATCACCTTCCCCCAAATTGTGGAACAGACTACATTAAGTTTGTAAACCAAAGTACCACTGTACTATGTATGTCCATGATGATACTATTACTTTCATTCATCAAGTGACTTCCAAATTTGCTAGTTTTTACCTATGTCCATGTCAGGGGAGGGGGTTCTTTAAGACTTTCATGACAGTAAGTGGCTTCTTGAATGAAAATAATGCTTATATTAACTAGATCTACAGAAACTATGTCCAGCATTTTAAATTGTCAATTGCTGCTGGTAAAGAAAAAAGAAAGAAAATTAAAGACTCCCATTAGGTGACATCCCCCTAAATGATTCAAACACCACAGAGATGACCCCGATCATTCATCACATTACCACCACCCATCCTAGTGGCCCAAAGGTCTCCGCAGAGTAAAACCCAGGTGACATTTGTCTTTATACCCACCATTGGGTTCTCTTCTCGCTTTTAGAATTAGCTCTCCTTCTATTTCCTTCACAGTAGCATTTAACTGCCATGACTGATATGCTGTGATAGTCTCCCCCTCATCCCAACAGGTGCTGATGGGGTATATATCCAGCACCCCAGGTAAGCATTGTTCAGAGCTGATCATCTAAGAAGCTCTAAATCAGTGTTTGTGAGCCTTTTAGAGTTTTCAACAATAACAAACAAGCCCATAGTGGTATGTGTGCCACTGTTCTAAATTATTAGATAATTAACCTGCCACATTATTCCCACATGACTGTGGCTTCATACATTTGCTACTTGTAGGAAGCAAGAGACAACAATGTACCTGCACACTTAAATGTTTCCATGTTAAATACATTCCATCTCAAGCAGTGAGTGATATTTCAAGCAGTGACAACCACTGACTGCCTCTAGTATACAAAGAAAGGCATATACAGGTGCCTACAGGATCTGAGGTGGGACTTGCCTTCCTCATTCAGGCAACTGATTTATTGCTTACCCAGCCGTTTTGGCAAGAGATAAACTGGTTTAGCTCTGTTCTGTTCCTTCCACTTCTCCAAGCTGGCCAGCTCTTGCTCGGCAACTAAATAAGTGAGAAACAAAATCATCAAGTATTAGAATGTGGAAAGAAAATGGATCACTTTAAAGCACACACAAAAAATAAAATCATCAGAGGACAGTTAACTACATGCTAGCATAAGCAGACAAGATGTCCAGGAAAATAAGGTACTGTACCCATACTATTCTAAGTGTCGACACAGAGAGTTCAAAGTTGAGAAACAATCTGATCTCCTAATAACAAAAAGGAATATAGTTTTATCTCCCATTTAGACATTCTTAAAACTCTATATCAAGTTAATTTTAAAGGTTTCCTATTGTGCAAAACTACAATATTCCTGACAGTGGGAATTCACACATGTAATCATTCTGAGAATTCTGATGCTCCTATTGACTTTATTTCAAATGCTCCCCAATTTCACCTCAGATACAAGGAATGAGGGCTCTGCACTTTTGAGTGTGCACCCCTGTTCTGGTTCTGGCTTTTGGGACTAGGCAGAGTCTGCTAAGAAGCTAGGCTCAATGCCCAGATATTAACTCTTCACAGCAGGGGGCACCAAGGAGATGCTATCTCTGTTATCAGCAAATGCCCTCATCTCCAGGTTAGACTTGATTGTTCCAAATGTCTAATTATAAACTATTTTAATTATGAAGGTAAAAGGATTCTGAAATATCTCAAAACCCAGACTACACAAATTCCAGGTAAGTATAACAAAAGCTGGTAAGATGCCACAACTTTTGGGGTTCTGTTGGTCAAATACCTGCAGCTGCCATAATCACTGAAGCTATCTGTCATATTCTAAAGTGATCTACTCTCCCACAAGGGGGCTATCTACCTGGAAACACCACCCTTTAGATGGTGGCTTTGCTTAAAGCCCATAGGTTTATCATCAGTTACAAAATTATACTTTCTGCAAAAGATGCAGTAAGCCAAAGCACAGAATGTCAGTACTACTGCAGCTAGACCTGAACTAAATGAACCTTACCTCTTTCTGCAACTCTAAAAGATAATGTCATAACTTTAGATGGTAGTATTTATATATACTATACTTCCTCTATACATATTATACACACACTAAGTATAAGGAGCACAAAAAAGAGTCAAATGGTCCTTGCCCTTAAAGACCTTATAACCTAGGGAATAAAACTAAATTACACAAATAATAACAGTGAAGGATAAACTGACAATTTCAAAATTATGAGGGCTCAGATGTTGTGGAAAAATTCCACTGAGGAGAGATGAGACAAAGAAAGGTGCAAATTATTTCATGATTATTTTGTACAACATTTGTCTGTTTTATAAGAATTCATACTGCCATTAAAATATAGCAATCAGCTGAAATGTAAAGGGATGAGACTAGTCTATGGGCAATGAGGTTTTTTTAATTCAACAAAAATCTAAGACTTACAATCATGTCATGAGTTCTGTTACTAACGTGGAGGAACAAATTTATAAAATGCTAATGAGAGAATAATTTTTATCATTTTATTTATTATTACATGAGTGTAGTACATGTTTATATTCCTTGTAAGAAGTTGGAACATGTACATACCACATCCTAATTGCTTTTCCATCCTTTTCTATTCCCTACCTCTCCTCTCCACCCTTCTCTAGGTCCCTTTCCCTTCCCTGTGCATCCTTCCCTAGATGCCTTTCTTTTTTTTGTTCATGTAGATAATGTTTATAGTTCTTGTGTAGAGTTGGTACATGTGCATAACACATCTCAGTTTCTCTTTTTATCCCTTATCCCTTTCCCTCTATCTCGTGATGCCCTGCCCCTCTGAGTATGACCTATCCCCCTGCTTCCTATGATAAAGTATATTAAAAGCCACTATAGTTTAAAAAGAAAGATTTTGGTGAGATCTGGTAAATTTATGTCAATCGAAATGAAAACACTTCAGGCTAAAACAAACCAATTTAAAAGAACATGAGAATCATTCTGAATATTACATAAGCAAATATACATACTCCTTTGGATCTGATGTCTCCGAGTTTCATTCGGTGCTATCAAGGTATATGCACCTGTGCTAGAATGAACAGAAAAAGTCACTATTAACTGAGAAATCACTAGTGTATGTAGGTCACCAGCATCTTTTCTCTAATACATTATGTGATTAGAATAATCATATTGGTACCATAGAAAATAATCTTAAGATCCAATCTAGCCATCAATGTAAGACAGACATGATCAAATATATACATAGAAAGCTTTGGATGAGGTGACAGGCTCTTTATAGAACTGCTTCATCACTGGTTCTTGCACCTCTAGGTGGCTGTTGTGGGTAAATCCCTTTAAGATTGCCCTTCTTGGGGCTGGGGATTTAGCTCAGCGGCATAAGCACCCGCCTTGCAAGCAGGCGGTCATGAATTCGATCCCTGGTACCAATAAAAAAAGAAAAAAAATGTAAAAAAAAAAAAGATTGCCCTTCTTTTCCATGTGACCCATATTGGGAAAATAGGAAACACAGGTGGGTATTGCATTGCAGCTATAGTACTTCCTCATGATGAGCCATCTGAGTAGCCAACTGGCCGTAATCCTATAATTTTTATAAAGCTGGGACTACTGAGTTCCTTAGTCTCCCAAAGATATTACAGGTTGAACATAATCAGAAACTCAGACAAGTAAGGGGTCCTTCAAATGGCTGAAGAAAGAGCTAATTTAAGCATCTCAACACTTGAGGCAGCAAGAAACTATTAAAATATTGTAAGCTGTTGAGGACAGAAATTATGCTTCCTTGCCATGTGTTCCAGGTCTTGTGCCTGGCACAAAGTAGCTACATGATGAAATGTGGGCTAAACTGAAATAAAACTATGCCACAGATCCAGTCAGTGAGTTTGGCTGGGGGTAGCTCTTCTTTAAGCTGAGGCATCTGGTCCCACAAAAGCGTGAATACTTTGTAGAGCAAAATATAGCACAGCAACAGACTATAACACCCATACAGGTACAATTTTAGGGAAAATACTGTGAATAAACACAACCAGTTTATAACTGTAGAATTTTGTAGGAAGAAAAAAATAAAGAATAGAAACCCAGAAGTCTCTCCGATCTGTAATGTACAAATTTCACAGGGCATATTTACCAATCCTGAACAGTAGAGGCCCAAAGTGTTGAAGAGCAGAAGCCATTTCTTTCCTAGCTCATTATTTCTCCAGCAGCCAGCCTTCAGCCAGCTTCAGACTGGGCTTCAGTTTTAGACTTGTAAATGTGAGGTGTGCATCTACTTTTGCATGCAAATGGGGCTGCTGGATGCCCAATTACCTCAGGTATATCAGGAGACCTTGCTTGTGTAGCCTAGCATACATACAACTTTATGAATACAAAATTAGGAAACTGACACTGTAAATTAATCCCTTATCCATTACATATTCTTTGTTCACCATAAGATTTCACTTTTCAGTTGCCAGTAATGTTAGGAGTTTGGGGCTGCGATTCTATGGCTATTCTGTGGCAGTGCCTGGAAATAAATACTATGTAATGGTGAGCCATTCTATAGAGCCTTGAAGCTAGCTGAAGCATGAGAAAATGGATTTCAGTGCCACCCATAAAATTGCTGCTTGCTCTTTAGAGTCTGCTAGGGCCGTGGTGCAGTTTCTTACTCACTATAACAGGAATTTGCCTGTCCTCCAGATAAGCAGCCCTTCACCTGTATCATGCATCACCAGGAGGGCAGACTTGTTAATGTAAGCTCCTGATTTAGTAGCTCTGGACCAAAATTCAATAACATATATTTTTAACAAGTTCTCAAGTGATGCTGATATTTGTGATCTGGTACCACACTTGAAGAATCATTGCTGTAGATCAGTCACGCTATGTGCTGTAGTTCAAATATGGTTTGTGCTCACCACAACTCATATGGGGGGTTGGTCCCCAATGAAATATTGTTGAGAAATGGGTGGGCCTGTAAGAGGCATTGTGGGCTATGGGAGCACCATGCTCAGAAGGAACTGATGCCCACCTCACAGGACTGGACTTGTTGAGTGTGTTATAAAGGTGAAGTCAACCACATGCTTGGCCTTTTGCACGTCTGTTTCTCTTTCCACTTCTGCACTATGTTACGATACAACCCAGGGGCCTGTTTGAACTTTCCTGCCACTAGAATCATGAGCCAAAAAACTCTACTTCTTTTTAAAAGCATTACCCTAAATCATGTTATATATTCTGTTATAGCAACCCAAAGGCACATTATCTTAGGATATGTTGGCTAAGAGGAAACTTAGGAGTTCATAAATGTTTGATAAAGACATAGGTTAAATCATGTACCAAATATCACTAGGTTAATTAAGCAAAAGGGCTGAGACTCAAACTCAGGTCTTTTGATATAAGTCAGTTAACTGTCTGCAGCTAACTCCTCGACTCTCTACAGAAAGTATGATTGTCTCTTGACTACAGTCCTTTGATAAGACTTCTAAGCAATGCAATGGCTTAACTGAGCACCTATTAAGGACTTACTATGTTAGGACCTTAGGGATGTGAAAGAAGATACCAAAATATAGATTCCAACCACTTTAACATAACTTATACTATAGTTTGGAACAACTCAAGAAAACACCACCAGAGAATAGCACAAAGATATTCAAACAAGTGTTAAGGTGGGAGGATGTATGTAGTAAGGGATGACAGCACAGGAGAGTCACAGAGCCCCACAGCAGCAGAAAGCTTCAGAAAGAAGAGTAAGTTGAAACTTAAAAGATAGACCCTGAAATGACAAGTTTTTGTTGGTTTTTGACAAGAATTTTTAAAAAGTACTTTGTCAAGAATTTTAGAAAAAGACTAAAAAATAAAAAAAAAAAATAACAAAAGGGGCTGGGGATTTAACTCAGCAGCGTAAGCGCCTGCCTTGCAAGTACGCAGTCGTGAGTTCGATCCCCGGTACCGATAAAAAAAGAAAAAGACAAAAAATTTTAAAAAAAGAATTAAGTTCATAAGTCTGCTTATGAAAATTTTATAAACATTGGAGGAAAAAAAATACAACTTGTTTGTAAAAGCTTGTAGAGACTACAATACCTAATCATTCAATTTAAGATTAACAACATTATACTACTAGAATCTGTCACTGATAGATGATCTGAGATTCCTGGGTCAAACATGAAGGACCTTATTACTCATAGCACAGCAAGCAGAATGACCATCAGCTCATTTACATTTTTTCTCTGTAGTTCCAGTGCTTATGAGGTCAGTTTTAGGGACAGGACCATGTACAATCTCTGGCTACTGTATATGAGCAGCAGGCATTCAAACACATCGCAGGGACAGGAAAAAAAGAAAAAGACTGTCTTAGTTTTCTCAACACCTAAAGTTAGAGGAGGAAAGGTTTATCTTGGCTCACAGCTTGTAGAGGTTTCAGTCCATAACTGGCTGGATCCAAGGCAGAGTGGCATTGCAGGGGAGCATGACAGAGGAGAGACAGTTCATGGCAGGCAGAAGGTAGCAAAATCAGCAAGCAACGAGCAGACACGGGAGCCCTTTTTCTGTGCCTTATATTCTATCAATGCTACCCATCCTCGTACTCACAGCCAGGGTGAGGATGCCTTCATCCTAGCATTACACCATGAACCAATCCCAGCTTCTCACATTCTAGATTAGCTTTCTCCAAAAAGCTCCACCTAAGACCTCATGAGGCCTTTGAAGGGGAGGGGTCACCATCACCAAGCTATACGCCATAACAAACACTCATCTAGCCTTGAAATTAAAGGTTTTAAATCAAAACCATTTTAGCACAACCCTAACGGTGGTCCTGATAATGCATGTTTTACGTTAGAGTTCCTAGATAACTCCCTCAGCAATATTTTATTGGATAAAAATGTCAAATATAAAACATTTTATAATATCCACAAGGAGACACTGCCAAATAATTTAGCTTTTATTCCTCTTACTTATAACAGGAAAAGCTGCTTAAGTTCAAAGCTATACTTTTTATTTTTAACATGTGGCAAAGTGTAATGCCTTGATAGGTAAAAAAATATTCATCCCTTGTCTCTTAGCTGTTTCTTGACATGAATAGCAAGTATAATTTATTAATGTTTTCAGCCAATTAGTTTCCACCCACAGCAAAAGGCTTTGTCATTTTAACCTCCGTGGTTTTCTCTTCAACAGGCTGATTCCTAAGCTGCTAATACAGATAGGTAGAACCTAACTAAATTTTGCATTCTGGTCATTTCCTGATTAAGGCACATTCAAGCTAGTGAAACAAATATGTATTTTGAAAATGAGTTTCCTTAATTACCTCATTGAAATTTAATGAAATATCTCAATTGGTGATATTGTTTTCACTTCTTAAAAGCACATTTCTGTGAGATAAACTAAAGCCCATATGAAAGAACACCCACAACAAAGAAAAATTTTTGTACCATTAAAAAAAAAAATAAAAATATAACATGCAGGACATATTTCCCTGTGAAGGGTCTCTGACTCACAAAAGTGCGTTTCCTTCTTGTACAACTTTTAGAACATCTCATCAATAAGGACTCTGAAATATTCTGCTGGAGTTATGAAAATTATCTTGGCTGCCTAAAAGTATTATGTAAATATACCCCCCAGTATGTACAAACTGCACCAGATATAATTTAAATTTCTAATGGTACACAACACTGGTTGTAATGAAAAAGAAATTTGAAGTTAAGAGAAAAATTCAGGAAGAGGTAGACAAGTTACAGATAATTTCAAACAGAAGAACAGAAACACCCAGTCTGCCATTGTATAAAACACTGACTTGATGTCTGCTATAGATTGAGCAAATCTTATCCTTGGATATGCATAAGTTGAAAAAATTAACATTTAGGTATTTCCAAGTTTTGGGTATTTTTTTCTAAATATGAAATTCTATATTAGCATTTGTTATATAATCTCCAGTGAAGGAAACTGAAGCTTACTTTTTTCAGCCAATCTGCGCAAAAACTTTTGAAGCAATTAGGTTTCTAAAACTTCTTTTTTAAACAAATTAAATTCCCAAGAAAAACAAAAAACCAAGATCAGGCTAAGTAAGCCAACCCTGACCCCAAGTGTGCAACGCCAGCCTGGACCTGGCATTCCACCTCTCAAGTTAAATAAATTCATGAACCATCTTTGATTTTAGAGGAGGCGAAGCCTACAATGTTGTCAACACTCAAGAAAATGATGGAAAGTTGCTAAGTTCTTTCTTTGGCAAAATCCACAACTTCTGTTAGAAGACTGAAATAGACTAAAATGGAGTCTCAGAGAGAAAAGATACGCAAGGAGAGATCCTTGTGCCTTGTTTATAAGATGCCTTTATGAAAATAAAAGGAGTGTAAGTGTGTGTGTGTGTGTGTGTGTGTGTGTGTGCGCGCGCGCATACACAGGCGTAAACACACAACTCAAAATTCCCATATAATTAAGATATTATAAAGTTATGCAAATTATTAAAAATGTGTCTTTTCATTCAGGTGGGGGTGACCTCACATTAGGACACATGGTTTAGCTTTAAATTGCTTGTTATCTGCAAGTCTGTGCAGTAACCACATGCACAACTATGCATGGACACAAGATGTTGTTTCTTTTCTAAAATATACATACACACATAAATAGTAAAAGTCATGAATAAAGAAAGCAAGAAGGATTTATACTAAAGATACAAAGAATGTATTTGAAATACATTATCATAGAGAACTATGTTTTTTTGTTTTGTTTTTGTTTTTGTCTTTTTCATTTTTATCGGTACCAGGGATCGAACTCACAACCGCACACTTGCAAGGCAGGTACTTAGGCCACTGAGCTAAATCCCCAGCCCCCAAGAACTATGTTTTAAGAGGCCCAAAAACCGTGATAGACATGGAGATGGGGACCAATTGGTAGGTATACCTGCAAAATGTCTGAAACTGCTTTTTCTGTAAAAATCATAATTAATAATTAGAAGGAATTTATATTTTCAGAACACAGAAATGTCAGGTCTGAGATTCAGTTTGACCCTATTTACAAGCTAAGAAATTAGCCTGCTACTCTTTCATGGACACTGGCAGAAGACACGCAATTCATTGGGCCAGAGATAAAGGACATTTTGCTCATATCACAGCAAGCAGCTTCTTTGTATCTGCTCCCTCTGATCCCAGGTCTTACAGAGACAGCATAATGAATGTCGCACACATGAATGTTTGCACCACAGCTCAGAAATCCTGAGCTGCAAAATTCACCATTATTATAGGAGCTAGTAAGGAAGCCTGGTCTTTGTCACGAGCAAAGTGTGCCTCATCTCTCAAGGTTCCTTCTACACAAACTCGGATACAGCTCAGATTAGACAGCTCGACCACATGATTAATTTTTAATGCCTGACTCTCAACTCTTAAGTGAGTTGTTTACCTTTTCAATGCTCGTTCTTATTTTCTACTTACTAATAGCAATTCTATATTATTGAAAGTGAAAATGTGCCCATTAAAATACGGTAGTTTCCAACATTTATAACCTTGTAATTGAGATATAAGTGGAAACTGTTGAAAGGGATTTCTAGGAAAGCTCTTCTAAATGGAGAAGACAGGAAAACTTTTGTTGCTGTTGTTGCTGTTTTCACTATACTGGAAGGCTGAAGTGGTTGCTGGTGCTCAAGCAGTTACTTTGATCAATGAAAAACTTAAATATAGAAGTCATACATAAAGAATAACAGATCAGCAAGAGCAGTTTAGTATCCTCTCAACTGTAAACCTAGTGCATTAGTGCTAATTCCTGCACCTGATTTTCAAATGCTGTTAGGTGAGATTTGAACAAATTACTTAACTTCTCTATTTTTTAATCTGTAAAATGAGAATAACTATCTCTCTCATAAGGTAGAGATATAAAGTGTTTACAACAATATCAGAAAATAATAAATGTTCTCTTATGACTGCATATTATTTATATTATGTGATATCTAGATTACTTTCAGACTTACATAATAGGAGAAAAACAAAGCCTTGTTTAAGATACCTAAGGAGAACATCTACTTTATATGTAATTACAACCATGTGTAACACATACAGCACCTATTTTATTATATGTACTAGAACCTCATCCAGAATCACTACAGCATCTTTTTATCATGCAGTGACTTAATCATTTTGTTGCACCTTTTTCATAAATAAAAGCATTTTAGCTTTCTAATTTTCTGTGTATATCCCTGTTCTGGCTCTTCTAATATGTATATTCTGACTCCTTTTGTATCTTAGGAGTAATAAGAATTACTATATGAATTACTAAAATGGAATTGATAAATACCAAGCTTCATAAATATACTTTCCCTGCAGATAGTAGAATAGTTCTGAGCCAAGGCTTTTTCCCTTCATTTGTGGAAGTATATGTACAATAAACTACACAAATCTTGAATATACAGGTCTGTGACAAATCTCCATGTTCCAAAAACAAAGGGAAAAAAAAAGAGACACAAAGACCTATGTATTAACTAAATTAATTTTCTCCCCAACATTTAATCTCAAAAAATATTAACCTAACAAACAAAAATATTAAACCTAACAAACAAAACTAGAACAGTAAAATGAAGACCCATGTATTATTCCCTTGTGTTTTCCAACTGTTGGTGTTTCATACAGTTTGTTCTCAATCCTGTTTTTCTTTGAAATGTATGAAAGGAAGCTGAACAGTCATGATACATCACCACCTTTAATACTTCAGCACGAGTCTTCAAGGCACTAAAACATTCTCCTACTTATACACAGGAACGTTACCACACCCAAAGAATTTAATATTAATAGAACTTTTCCTAACTATATTCAGATTTCCAAATTGTTGCAATATTAATAGTCTACATCCATCTCAGCCTGGATCCACACGTCTCTGTAGACTATAAGACAATTTTCTGGACGGTTTTATTCTTGTGACTGACATTTTTGAAGAATCTACATAAATTTTGTAGACTACGTTGTCATCTGGGTTTAAGAAAAGGATTATTTCCTCATGATTAGATTATTTTTACCAAGAGTGCCACATAGGAGACATTATTCAAGAGTCCACTGAGAGGACAAGATATTGTTTCCTTGTACAACTAAATAATACAATATGAAAAACAGTATCTGCCTATATAGTAGCTTGCAATCGCATTTTAAAATAAAATTAGAAAGAATGTATCTTCCCTTGTCATCTTCTCTTGACAGTAGAAATCAAAGGATGTAATGTCTCTAAGACTAAGACATGAGGAGTCTTAAGAGTGTACCCTACACTTAAAAATAAAGATTCCTTTTTGTTAAGTTCTTCGAAGTCTTTTGGGAGGGGTTGCTTTGTAGCAGTATTGGGAATTGAATTCTGGATCTTCATACTGATCTACCTCTCCAGTTCTTTATTTTTCATTTTGAGAAAAGTTCTGTCTAAGTCACTAAGATGCGTAGGCTGGGCCTAAGTTTGGGATCTCTTGCCTTAGTCTGCCAGAGTGCTGCGATTATTAGGTGTACACCACCACACCAGGGTTGAAGTGTGTGTGTTAGGGGTCAAAATTGCAGAGGATTTTCATATTCTGTACATTATTTTTGCAATGTTTGAGTTTTTATAACAAGCAGATAGGACTTTACTTTTACAATTAGGGAAAAACAGTGCAAACATTTAAAATAAGTATTTCTTAAAAAAGGGCTCAGATTTTCTCTTTAAGATTATGTAAAAGGAGATTTCTGTTCTTACCAAGATCAGAAACACCTGGCAATAATAACCCTTAATTTTACTCATGGTAAATGTCTTCAGTTTTTGTACAGGAGTTTAATGGGTGGCCTTTCAAGTCTTTATACTGGGGGACGGGGGCTACAAACATTACAGAACAAAGCAGCCATGATCAGCTGATGCTCTGATATAGAACAGACCCTTCAAAAGCATTCTTTGATTAGTTTTGTCTCTTAAAGCTTTTGTTTCATATTCAAATACACTCTGAATAGATGCAATTAACCTTAAAAATATGTATAACCTTACAGCACTCTACTGACTTTGAAGTAAGTAACCTTACTGTGTAATTGAACTGTTTCGTTTTTTTCTCATCTCTGCTGTGCTTTCCCTGATTATTATAGGTATTATGTGTTTTCAGGTTTTCATCATCCTGTTGATTTATTGTTTCACTATTTCAGCTGTCAAAGGCTTTTTGAAAAATGTCCATTCATTTTTGATGATACTATATTTGAGCAAAAATGATTGCTCCCGAAGACTTGGCAGACTGCAAATGCACACACACTGAGGAAAAGAATCTAATACAGAAAAGGTAGAAATTCATTCTAAATAGGACTATAATTTCTCATCTCCTATATAAACAGGAAGGTAAATTTGATTTAATCAAACTTAAATGTCTTTTTTTCCATCCACTCTAACAATCTCTGCCATGCATAGGACTGTGTTTTTTAAACTGCAGGTGGTAAGCCACTAGTGGGTTATGAAATCAATTCAATGGATTTATTTTTAATGAACAAATAGAAAATATAAGAGTGAATCACATGTACTAAGAGTAACAAATATTTTGTGAAATTCCTTTCCAGTTATTTATACCTTCATAGGTTGTCATACATTTACTAGGTCACAGTGTCAAATAATTTGTTCCCTGTAGGCTACGGTCAGGAGTCTGAACATTTATTGGAAGTAACTATATAGTTGCTCCAAAACAATGAGAGAACTGCTCTAAAAGGAGGTCACCAAACTCTGTCATTTGTGAAAAGCAGCAAAGAACAGATATTCATTGAAATGTGGTTCTTGCAAACTACATTCTGATCCTAATAATTTTTAAATTGCTATAGGGTTCAGGATATATTACCCTAGAATATAGAGAAAACAGTGGGTGCAGGCAGGCCTCTCTGATCTCTCCCACTTTTTTCCCCTGGAAACAAACCAGAAAACAATTCTCCGGTCTTTCATAAAGTAAGGCATGTGACCTCCATGTCAGAGCCAGAGAAAAAGAATGAAGTCACAGAGACATATAAAAGCATCAGAGCAAGCCTAACCGAGTTTCTTTAGTGTATTACTAAGTTTTCTCATTGGTTATATAAAATGCCTCCATTTACAACTTGAAGAGATTTAATTTGGCTCACGGTTTCATATTGTTCAGTCTACAACCCGCTGGCTCCAAAGCAGGAATGAAGGCACGATCGATCAATACTGTTTAGTTCTTGGTGGCCAGGAAGCTGAGCACAGGAACAGCGCCACAGAGAAGGGGCTAAGGACCACATAGAGTACCCAGGGCCACGCTTAGGACCCACCCAGGATGCTAATTCCCCAGGTGAATCTCAAGCCACCCAAGCTGACACCAGTTTAACTGTTTATCCAGTTTATCACCACTAGATCATACTCCCTGTTGACCAGTCATACTGGTCACCCTTCAGCAAACATGATTCTATCAAGATGTCTGTTTGTTTGGGTTTTCATTTCTGAAGTCTCTTATATTACCTAAAACTACACTAAAGAAATTTGTATCCTTTTCACTTATTAACTATCTTTTCTTATAGGGAAGGTAAATTTATGTGTAGATGAGGAAAGAAATCTTTTTCCCCCTAAAGCTATAAGTATAGAAACAGTGATGTGACATTTACTAACACTCTGTAGTCTTCAGAATTTCTTTTCTGCATGTGACTATGAAACGATTGATAGGGCATTAGCTTGGTGCAGTATCACTTGCTTTTTCGGCACCACAGGGACAGGATTCAGACTCTGGCAGATAAATTCAAAACTGTGTGCTGATTCTATGATTAGGAACCAGTAAGCAATTTAACCTGTGTGCAGGTTCTGTGAGAACCTGGTAAGCAATTTAAGTTTGCAAGATTCCAGGTCGCCATCTGTAAAGTGCCAGAGTGATTATTTTGAAGACAAAATTCAATAATTCATAGGATGTGCTTAACAGAGTCCAGAACATGGTTCAGTATTTGAGACATAAAAAGTACTATTATTTTGGTTTTTATTTTAGTTTTTCAGGCATATGCAGTATATGCCAGATCACAACTAATTAACTCTATGCTACCACAGCATTTCAATGCGTCATTACATGTACCATAAAAAGTCAAATAGGCAGAATTCCATTGATTAGTTTGATATTAGAAGTTGAACCACCTATTCATTGAACCATATTATTACCATTAAGAGTTAAATATTATCCATTACTTTGCAGACTTTTTGAATGCTTATAAGCTTTCTACAGGGACTGAGTCAAATAACCTCTCAATGAGTAACCATCTATATTGAGCCATCAGGAAGATTACTCATTAGAATCAATCACAGAGCTCTTCTTCCGATGTGCTATTATTTCATACCCTACAAGGAACTTCAGCATTATCCAGTTCTCCATTTTTAGGAAGGAGTAATAAGTCTGAAACTTCCACGCCATTTAGCATCCATAGGCAAAAGCTTATTTCCTGTTAATCATACAGAGAGAGGAAATTGAAACCTGAGTGCTGTAGTAAGGAAGAAATACTAAAAGCAGTTCTTATAAGCTCTAATAACTTTGTAAACACTTCCTGGAGCCAATATTCTGGATATAACTAAAGTGAGTCAAGAATGACTTAAGAAGTTCAGTCACCAGCTATGGTGGCACATACCTGTAATCCCAGCACAGTGGGAGACTGATGCAGGAGGATTGCAAATTTGACCAACTTAATGATCTAGGAAAACCTTGTCTTCAAATGCAAAAATATAATCAACATATGTTGGCCTCGTAGCCTCATGCACCTCTGTTTCCCGGTCTCGTGACTGGCCTGCCTCTGTGTGAGCCACTCCCATCTTCAGCTCACAGCAAGCAGCAAGCACTGTCCAGTCGGGGTGTAAGGCATACCGAGGCTTTGAGTGTGCCACTTTCTCCACGCTGCAAGATGTCCAGAGGGCCCTCAAGGAGATTAATACCTTTGAAGGTTGCAAGATCAGCATTACTGTTTAAAAAAAAACACTGAGTAACGAGCACAAGGAAAAGAGGAAAAATGAAATTTCAGTCTCCAAAGGAGCTGAAGACAAAGCCAAAGTGGCAGATAAAATACCCAGATTAATTATCTGGCACCTGAACTTTACGATGGAAAGATTTGTGGTTTTGTTTTTGTTCATTTCAAAGGTCTCTTAGAAGCATGAAAAGCTCTCAAAGACATGAACATGAAACACACAAAGGGGTGGACAATGGCCATGGACTGGGGTGAGGCGAAGATAGATACAAAGACACACAGTCTGCTTCTGCCCCAGGTAAAAAGGGCTTTGAATCTGAACAGCAAGAGTCAGTTAAAAGGAACGGCAGAGGGAAGAGGGGATGATGATGATGTTGAGGCTGACAGCGATCATGACGGTGGTGAAAGCGAAAAGGCGAACAATAAAAGCTAACCAAGCACAAGAAAATTCAGGAGAGCAGGCACGAGAGCAGCCTCCGTAGAAAGCAGGGAGGAAAAGCATGAGATGAGGACAGCGATCTGGAGGAAAGAGGTACCATTGGTGGTGACAAGGGACAGGTTCCACAGGATAGTAACTCTGAAGAACAAGAGGATGAAGAGGAGGAATTACCCTCTGGGGTGAAGGTGAAAACTATTTTTATCATAAACCTATCTTTTGGCTCAGAGGAAGGACAATGTGGGCTCCCCCGACAGTTTGGATATATGCCCACACCGCTGTGTCTCCACACACAGAGCACGCTAAAGGCTGTGCATTTACCCCACTCACGACTCAACAAGCTGTTCATAATTGCCTCAAAGCCGCTTCTCCAGAGAAAAAGTGTGATGAACTTAGAGAGAATGGCCAACAACTCAAGGTTGCCTTGGCCATGACCCATCCTGAGGCTATAAAAGTTCAGACAAAGAAGGGGAGAAGCTAACAAGGACTCAGAACCTCTACCTGGCCCAAGAATGAATTGCTGTAGGTATAAGTGCTGCCGGTGTGGCCAGACAAAAACAGTCCAGAGCTAATGAAACATCAGAAACTCGAGGACTAGAATTTCTTTGTCTCCCAGGCGGGGTTCTCCTTACACAGTCACCCAAAGATTATGGATGACAAACAGCTCAGGAGCAATTGCTGAATAATACACTAGAGGGAAACCAGCATTGTGCAAGTGGAGAGTGATATGAGGAAAACGAAGGAGCGGTGGCTGTGCTGTTCCTTTGCAGGATTCCAGAAGCATAAGCATGCTCTGAGAGCTCTCTGCTGAATCAACAACCCAGAAATCTTTTGGCCTCAGAAGAGACCAACAGTGGAGTTCTCTTTGGAAAATCAAAGGAATCAAAGTGAAGGAACTGAGGATCAGTGCAGCCTGCAAAAATTCATACTGAAGCCTGCAATCTGTGGGCCTAAAAGCAGCAGAAGGGGAAAAAAAGGCAGAAATTTCTTGGAAAAGAGAAGCAACAGAAGGGAGCTCAAGACTGCAGACGAGATCAAAGCAAGCTCCTCCCACGCCAGCACCTCTGCGGCCTGCAGAAGGGGAGGGTGGGCTTCACCTCAAGAACAGGGTGCAGACCACAGCCAAAGTAGAGCAGGTGGAGCTGCCCAATGGGAAGAGAATAACGGTCCTGGTGTCTCCCTCTCACCAAGGTTCCAAAATTAGGCTGCAAGACAAAGGCAAAATGAAGTCCCTCCCACCCAAGGAGCCAGAGCCCCAGGTAAAGCAGAAGTCAGAGAAACAGCAGTTATCTTTCAAGCAGCTACTTAAGAAAAAAGCTAAAGGAAACATGACAAAAGCCACTTCAATACGCTGTTTGAACAACATAAGCAGAGTTTAGGGAACTTTCTGAAGATGTACTTCCTGCAAAGAGGAGCAACTGGTTGGATAGTCAATCAGTTGGCAGACTAAGTACAAGGCCTGCAGTGTACTTCCTGATGATCACAACCCTCCTCAACTTCCCATTCTTCCAGGGAAGGAAACAAGATCCCCAAGGGCACCCTCTCTGCTGGAAGCCCCTTGGGCTGTGCCCTCCTGAACCCTGTTTTGTCCCTCCTCTAGTGTGTGGTTACTCACAAAGAAATCATGATGTTTCTTGCCTCTTACCCAGATAACCATGTGAAACTGTGTCTATGTTACTACCCACATTTGTATTCTAATTCTCAAATGGAAACAATTGTAAAAAGCATTCTGGAGTGCTGAATTTTTAAGATGTACATTTTGTTAGTCATTCTCTAAATGAGATATTGTGTGACTTCTTGAATAATAGGCTATCTCATTTCCAATATATGTAAACTCATTATTTTAAAAAATACAAATGTAAAGGGCCTGGGAATGTAGCTTGATGCAAAGACCCTGGGTTCAGTTCCTCCTACTGAGAAGAAAAAAGTTCTTAGGCAAGAAAGTATCATATTTCAGAATTTCAAAATATATACACTACACAGTGATCTTTATGTGAAAATAAAATATTGAAACAATAACTATCATATCTAGCATTTTATTCCATCCCATATAAAATGCTTTGCAAAAATGTAACACAATTACCAGGCAGCCTATAACATGTCTATACACCCAGCACTTGGGAAGCGAGACAGGATTGCAATGAGTGTGAGCCCAGCCTAGGTTACATAATGAGTTCAAGGTCAGCCTGAACTACATACACAGGAGACTTGTCTCAAAAACACCAATCAATCACAACACTCCCCCTCCACCACCATATTGGGGATCGAACTCACAACCTCGTGCTTGCCAGGCAGGCACTTTATGCCACTGAGCTAAATCCCCAAGCCAATCACAACACTGTAAAAAGAAAATGGAGACTTCTCCATTTTCAGGGACTGACCATCAATAAGTACACTACTGACCTGTCCTTTATTCGCACTTCCCAGATCTCCCTTGAGAATTTAGGAATGAAGGGAAGAAAAAGTGTCAGTTACAGAAGTTACTGCCTTTCCCCAGCAAAACAAAGTGGTGAGAAGCACAAAGTTGGATGAAAAGAATTACAGAACGTCCTCTGGGCTCCAAAGAACTAAGAATAAAGAGTGGGCTTCTGGATGATGCCAAGGACGAGATGTCCTAGGAGGAGCGCCTGGGAATGGCAGACACAGGAGCAGGGGTGGGCAGGAATTCCTCAGCACCACAAGCAGGTGTGGTAGTGGCCCTACTACCTGAAATGCTCAATCGCTGGCTGAGAAGAGCACAGTGTGAGCTGGCCCTGCAGTGAAAGGTACAAAAGGTGGCACCTGGGGCTGTCTGCTGACCACACTCGACACAGTAAATCCATTTTTGGAGATCAGAGTGACAGTTTCTCTGGCTGCCACAGAGTCCACTTAAGCCTCTATTAAAAAATAAATATTCGGTCATTGTCTCTGATCTGTCACCAAGCTCCTGAAAACCCCCCTAATAAGATATCTTTCTTAGGGGCTGGGGATTTAGCTCAGCAGCATAAGTGCCTGCCTTACAAATGTGCGGTTGTGAGTTCCATCCCTGGTACCAATAAAAATGAAAAAGACAAAAAAAAAGATATCTTTTTTATATTAATGATCAGTCAGGGTGAGGGTCCCTGGAAAGCTTAAGATGGGGCAGTGGCCAGAAAACCAACTATGTGATTAAAAGCTTAAAGCTTTCATTCCCACCTCAATTTTTATATAGGGGAGAAGGACTAGCGATTGAGTTCAATCACCAGTGGCCAATGATAACGAGGCTCTATAAAAACTCCTGAGCCACCATGGTTGGTGAACAGGGCAAGGTGATGGGAGGGTGGTCTTCTTAGACAGGGCACAGCAGCTCTCTGCACATCACCCCTCATGTGCCCTGCAGTTCTTGTCCTATGGATCTCTTCTACTTGTCTGTTCCCGAATTATACCCTTTATCAGAGGACTAACTGTACACATAGTGGTTTCTGTAAGTTCTATGATTCGTTCTAGTGAATTATCAAATTTGGGGGAGAGAAGTAGGAAAAACCCCAAATTTATAGTCGTGAGTGGACTGCAGTGGCTGGGAAGCCCATTTGTAGTTGGTGGTCTGAGGTCTGAGTTAGGAGCAATGTTGTGAAACTGAGCCTGCATTAACTCTTGAGTGAAAAAATAGAATTAAGTAATAATTTATTCCACATGAGTGTCATATAGTGGTGTTAAAACGACATATACTGTGTCAGAAACACACACACACACACACACATACCCACACACTCATTTTCTCATTTTCCAGTAGGCAATAGCTCAAACATAATTTCTTCAAAAAGGTTTTCTTGTTCCCAAGATCACCTTGGCCCCTGGCTTTCCTTTACAATATACATAAAGATTTATTGTGTGATTACCCCATCCATTACACCAGAAATTTTGCAAGCTTCTTCTCTGTTGGAGTTTACTTCCTCCTAAGTTTTAAATTCATTCTCCTCTCTTAGGCCTGTGAGGATTGAGTTAGTATATGCAATACACTATTACACAGTGAGCACTGCATAAGTATTTGCAGCTATTACTGCTCATCTCTGAGTCTCTACACTACTCTATATAAAATAGGCCACAAATGTGGAAAGGTAAACTGAATTTGTATATAAATCATGCTAAAGCTAACTGTACCGTAAAATTCTACATTATGGTTCATTTTCATAATATCTTTTTATCTCCTTTAAACATCAAACTAAAGGCCTGTGATAAGTATAGTTATAGACAAGTATCTGAAAGAAATGAACCTTAAACTACGTTATGACACAGACGAGAGCCTATCACCTACAGTTAGGCAAACTCAGGTTAGAAACCTATGCCATTACATTGTATCTATCAAGAGGTGATGTTAATGAAAAATATTTACAAACAAGCAAAATACTAAGTGGAAAGAAAGCATTGCCTTATATTACAAATATGTATAAAGCTTTTCTCTTTAAATTCTAACAGAGATAAAATGAAATCCAGTAAAAATAATTGGAAAAGCCAACATGAATTACTAAATACTTGTAATTACTTAAATTCAAATACCATCAAGAACTCAGGCCAGGCATGGTAGTACATGCCCATAATCCCAGCACTCAGGAGACTGAGGCAGGAGGACTGCTATGAGTTCAAGGCTAGTCTGGGCTATAAAGTGAGTTCAAGGCCAGCCTGAACTGCACAATGGAACCCTGTCTCAAAAAAGACAAGACAAAAACAAATACAAACAAAGAGACAAAACCTCAACCTTGCCTGAAAGTCTACTGGTCCTCTGGAATCACCAATTCAAAGATATTATCAAAGATTTTTACTAGCTTATTTTGGTTATAGGAGAGTAGATATTTTAAATCAGTGTGTTTTTTCAAGGCTGGAACACTCAACTTAAGGTTGACAACATAATATTTGGTCAATAAAAGTTTGTTAAATGAAGTCAAGGCTGTTAGTTCCCAACATTTACTGAATAATTACTGGGAGGTTAGTGTTATCTTAAGTAATATGGAAATGTAAAATGTATGGATATGTACAGGGAAATGTACAGTTCTGCATACGCCATTTCAACACCAACCATATGATACCAACTGGGGGATAAATTGTCCCAAAAATAATACCTAAGTGGAACTGAGACATAAAGTGGCTATGTATTCCATTTAGATAGCAAATACAGTAACTGCAGACCCAGGATTTGAACTGAAATTCACTTAGCATCAACGCCCAGGCTCCTGATCCCCACACTGGGGCTGCCCCGATGAATCAGCAGAGGAAAGCACACAAAACAAGGTTACATTGCAAGTCTTTAACATCTAAATAGGTTTGCATTGTGAATGAACAAATGATTCAATATTAAAGCATGTAACTGTATCTTCCCTTTCTTTTTAATTTTCCATCAGAAAATGCTCCTAATTTCTGTTTAAAACAGTCTAACTTTTTACTGTTGATTTTACTGAGATGCTATTTATCACCCCATCACTCTCCTTGCTTTCCACTTCTGTTAAATGAGACAAGTGAGAAGGTAAATGTGAGTGACGGAGATATAACTCAGAGTAGTGCAGAACAAGATGTTAGATGTTAAGACATAAAATGTAATGTATCATATAATCCTGTTTACTACAACTGATTCAGTTGAAAAAAGAAGAAAACTCTGAGAAATATCTGAAAACTGAATTCTTTTAGAAAGTTCTCTAATGCTCTGTATCCAAACTTTAAAATAGTTTGCAATGAGGTCATCACAGTATTGAAGTGCAGATCACTAATCAAAACGGCCCGCCCCCTTCTGTCAGTGAGTGAGTGTGTTTCTGGGCATTGAACCCAGGACTTTGCACTGAGCTAGGTCCCCAGCTCACTCATGCTCGCTTGCTCGCTCTCTCTCCTCCTCTTCTTCTTATTCTTCAACAGTCTCACTGAGTCAGTAAGTTGTTTTAGCTGGGCTTGAGCTTGTGATCCTCCTGCTCACTCAGCATCACAGAGTGCTGAGATTACAGGTGTGTACCACCATGCCCTGACCCTGAAAACTGCTCCTGTGTGAGAAACTGTTTCAGCAAGATTCTGGAGTAATGACAGTCAAATAGGAAAATAGAGATATAAGAGTTAATACTTATGAGAGGATGCAAGCAAATAACTTGTTACATCTGAATGGATACTTTTTAATATAAAAGTCATGTCAATGATTTTGTCATTAAACACTTGTGAGCATGGGACTATGTCTGTGACTCTTGTTTGTTATTTAATGCTGCAGTTTCTAGATACATGTAGGCTATTTGAGGGAGCTTCTACTGTGGCAATATGCCAATTATTCTGAGATGAGAAATGCAGCATTTGCTAATGGATTTCCAGATCTGAATGCAGCCTATGTAACACTAAACCTAAAGTGAATAATACTAAGGGCTTGATACTGTCAAAAGTGGAAGGATGAAAGAAACTTTACTGTTTATTGGTCACAAGGTTATATACTGTTCCCTAGCAACGAGCATTTGTCTTTCCCATGACAAAGAAGCCACTGAGAAGGGGAAAAATAAAAATAAAATCATTTGTACAGTTCCATTACACAGACAGCACTTCAAAGGCAGTAAGAAATGTCTTTACAGTCTGTAGGGCTAAAGAAAAGCAGCTCATTCCTTGGGTGGAAAGAGGATCATGGATACTGCATAAGAGATGCGTCCAAAATACCATCTGTAGTCCCTGAAGCAAAGCCTGAGAATAAATGCCACCCACCTGTCCGTGTTCAGGGCATAGTTCCACCTTGAACTGCTCAGGACTCCCCAGCAGCCCTGCTCCTGGTCCCAAGAGGCGAGTTTACCTGCCAGTCTGAGTGAACACAAGCGAGCTCCTCTGGCTCCTATGTGATTCTCTCTCCTCCCCATGTCACATACCTTCCAGCCCTGAGCCGGGTGTCTAGTATGGTGATTCTATTAATGGCAGGAATTTTTAAAAACAATAACGAAAACCTTATTTTCTTACTTAGCTGGAGCATAACTTCTGGAGACACTTGGAAATTTAGTAAGAATTTTTATGTACATCCCTTTCAATCCTGTAACTAGAGAGGACAATCAGCAATTTGTTTAAAAGGAGTACGAGGCCAGGTGAGGTGGCACAGCACTGGAGGCTGACGCAGGAAGCTCTCTGTGAATTCAAGGGCGGTTGGGAGACAAAGTGAGTTCAAGGCCAGCCTGAACTATAGCGGAAACCTTGCCTCAAAATAACAAAATAATAATAAAAATGGGAGAGCTCCGATATTGAGTACAGGACTCCAAACTGACAGTTTCAAAGTATGGATGCCTTTGTTTAGGCAACTGGTATTTCATTCTCTCAAAAACTCTGTTATTGGGCTCCTGAGTTTTCAAACTCCAAACCTCAGCAAGATGCTTGAATGTTTGGAGCTGAGGTCGCATCCCCCAAGACAGGTTGCTGACTACTCACCTCCTCCGGTCCGAGGGCCCCAGGCTCGGGCGCTCTGGGGCAGCCGCCCCCTGCAAACCCCGGCTCCAGCTCCTGCTGGGTAGCACGCCGAGCTCCCTGTCCCGGGGGCCGGGGCCAGGGCTGGACTGCGAGTCCACTGCTGCAAGCCGGCGAGGGTACATGGTCTTAGAGCCCATGGTCCCAGGACGCCTGGCGAGTCTCGAGGGAAGATTCTAAAGAGCAGATACAGCGGTTTTAACAGCTGAGTTTCGGTTTTTCTCTACAGTCTGCGCCTGCCCCGCCCCCTTCTCCCCTCCCCCACCCTCCCCTCCCCCACCCCTCCCCCCCCCCTCCAGCGCTAAGGGGGACCCGACCCCAGGGCAGCATGCAGCCCCTGGGAGGTGCATTGGGTTCCGCTGCCTCGCCCAGCTACAGGTGAGTTGGTGTAAGGCCTCAAGACCAACTCAGAGGAGGATAAGGGTAATTACGCCCAGCTGCAGGCCCCGCGTGAAGGAGAAGTGGCCAGCTAGGAGGATCCTGAAAAACACTTAAGGAGTATTTAACAGAGATTCCTCATTTGAAGTTTCTGTTGGATGTTTGAAGCCTTGAGAACTATTACTTTAAGGTGCCAGAGATTCGGTCAGTAGGCTATATTGCCCTTTATTAGTAATGTCTGCAGCTTGGATGGCACAATGCAGAGGAAATGACAAGTGAAATAAATAGAAAACAAAACAGAAAGCCTGAACGAGCAAGCTCAGGGGAAGCTAGAGCTGATTCTCTGGATAGTTTTGGTAGGTAACTGTTCATTCAAATACCCAGTTTTAAAATGTTCCCAGATGATTTCGATGAGTGGAGAGCTGCTGTCTATATAACTTTGGAAAGGCGCTTCTATATTCTGGGATCAAGTAAACAAGCAGTAACCCCACCACGGGGTACCTGATATGACAGGTGGACCACAGGTTAGTCACTAGTGGAATACAGGGAACTAGGATTTAACTTTCTGACTACTTCAGGAAAAGGCATATTTGACAACGAGCCGCCAAAACATGGGAGTTCACCAGAAAGAGGGAGACGCCACAGCAGGGACTTGTGGTTTACAGTGACACACTGTATGCCTAATTTAAGGGTGTGTGATTGGCGCTTGCCAGCCCCAATCAGCCAACCACGTAGGGGCACTATTTTATTGCTTTATTAGTGGTTAGAGCAGAAAAATACATATTTAATAGTTAATTAAAGAATGAAGCTGGGCACAGTGGCACACACTCAGCAGGCTGAGGCAGGAGGATTGCTTCGAGTTTAAGTCCAGCTTTGTTAAGCACTGCTTCACGTTCAAGATCATCTAACTGCTTCATTTCAGCATGGACAAACAGGGACTTAGAAAAGTCAAGTGAATTTCCAGGTCGTGTTAGTGGCAGAGGTAGAATTTGAAAATAGGCCTTCCAAAACCAAGTCTTTTACATTTTTGAAATACACTTGTGACAAATATAATCTTTTTTGTTGTTGTTGTTGTTGTTGTTGTTGTTTGAGACAGGGTCTTGTTACCGCAGTTCAGGCTGACCTTAAGCTCACTTTGTAGCCCAAGCTGGTCTCCAACTCACAAGGATCCTCCCACCTCAGCCTCCCAAGTGCTGGGATTACAGGCGTGAGCCACCACTCCCGGCTGTGACAAATATAATCTTTTAACAAAATTTAGAATTTGAAACCTTTTTTATTATAATTTTTCAACGGCCAGTTGTATATCTAAATCTATGAGAACTGACATTAATAAAAACTGTAATGCTCAAACTTTCACTTCTGTCAGAAGTCAGATGACTACAATGACAGTGTTTAATACAATTTCTTTTTTGGATGTGTGTGTGTGTGGTTGTCTTTTTGAGACAAGGTCTCTTTATGAAGTTCAGGCTGGCCTTGAGCTCACTTTGTAGCCCAAACTGGTCTCGAACTCGCAAGGATCCCCCCACCTCAGCCTCTGGAATGCTGAGATTAAAGGCACACACCACCCCTGGTTTATACCATTTTGTAAAGCTTCATAAACAAACTGAGTGTAGTAACACACACCTATAATCCTAGCACTTGAGAGGCTGAGGCAGGAGACTGATGTGAGTTTAAAACTAGTTTGAACTGTGCAGTGAAATCCTGTCTCAAAAAAAAAAAAAATCATGAATAGCACAGGCAGTAAATGTAGGTTAAAATGTATTTTCTTTAACAACTAAAATAGGGAGCTTGATAATGTACAAAGAATTTGACCTAAAAATGGAAAGATACATACTTGCTCCCTCTGTGTTTTGGATGACTGTCACTGGGAGAAAGGAGGGCTGTAGAAATGTGCTTTACATGCTGTTTCCCATCCCGTTAGTGGCTGGATTTCCTTGGCTGTAAATTCAGATCTGAAGAACGGAAAGCAGCTGCCACTTCTGGGTTCTCACGCTGTCTACTTTGGTAGAAGCCACAGGATTTCTGCCGGCCACGGCAATGGAAGGAATTTCCCTTAACTTTGGGGTAACTTCTGTAGAGTCCATCAGCAGTTTTGGCAGGGAGATTCCCTAAAGGAATTCTTTTAACTGTGATAAATGAATCAAACTGAAACCCTGAGACAACTTCCTATTTTCCCCTGATACCTGTACCTTTTCCAAAAATACCGCTTCTCAGGGGACTCATTGTTCTGATGCTTTAACTCTAAACCAAAAGTTTGGTGATTGTCACAGTCCTGTACATATAGCGAGGTGTATCCGAGAACATACAGCACAGTGGGCACAATCATAGAGGACCAGAACTTGAGACCTGCAAAGCCATTCAAAACTTTTGGGACAACAGGTAGTTACTGAACTTTCTGAACATCGGTTTCTTCCTTTGTAGGATAAAATTTTAATCATAATCATCCTATTGGTCCTACCTACCTTTCAGGAATTTGGGAGGCAAAAGTGAGATATTGTATGAAAATAGCTCATAAATTTCACCTTGGATCAGTTTAAATGAAAATTATTATTTTTGAGCTGTCAATGCAATCATTTTATATACTTTTTTCTATTACTGTTTATATTTGCCCTCAAAGAGTTTTAACGTGATAGAACTGTGGGGGACAGGCGGTGGCTGAAAAGATAAGAAATATGAAATAAAATGACCTTTATTTTGAGAATGCGAGGAGAGACAGCCCCGACCCCCCAGGGCACGACATCTCCACCCCGGGGTCAGCGATCTCTCCGTGGAACACATGGAGTGGGGGCATATGAGTATCCTCGATTTGGGGTGGAACCTAAGGGGGCATTAGGGATGCACCGGTAGGCCACTGGTCTTTGTTTGGTGCCATAAGTAAATTCCTAGGGGTGGGGGAGATGGAGCTCCTTAGTTCCGCCTTGAGGCTTTACCAGCTACAGTGTCCTGTCTGGGCCAAAACTCTTTCAAACTGTAGTACCCTTAGCCTTTGGCTTTCAACTTGAAAATGTTACAGAACAATAGCCATAGTGTGCTTACATGAAATCCCTTTCAGCATAGAAACAAAACAGTATTCATAGCTTCACCTCCAACATGAAGATGCCTGGCACAGCAGTGTAGCTTCCAGAAAAACCAGAATTCTGTTGTCATAACTGGAACACACTTGAGTACTCCATGGACATTTTGTGACACTGTCTGCCCTAACAACTTCTAAAGCTCAAGAAAGTCCCCTCTCTGTGGATAAAACCTAGGGTTATCCTATTTAACTTATAGAAGGAATCCTAATAAGAATCCCCATGACCTTTGCGTGTTTTCTGGCTTGTAATTTTGGGTTGGGATTTCTCCACAGGCATACCAGGCTGGTCTCCAACTTGCAGTGATCCTCCTGCCTCAGCCTCCCAAGTGCTGGGATTACAGAGTTTTTGGATCATCTCTCACCTAAAATGTAGGATGACCTTCAAAGCTGTGTTGAATCAGTCACATAGTCCATTAAGTATATAACACAGAGCAAGCTGCTTTGTGTGTGTGCGGGGCGGGGGGGGGGGGTCCCTCAGCCATGTGCACTGCATAGTGGGCATGTACAGTTAAGAGTCTAATCCACCTTGAGAAGCTTTTTTGACCTTTGGGAAATTAGTTCACAGTGCAGCCTTCTGTCCTTTGCTGCTTATCTGTAAATAATGACCTTCTCTGGGTAACTTGTAGTGTGAATATGTTCGCTGGATTCCAGCAGGTAGATCATATTAGCCCGGATGCAGTGGGCAGGATACATACTTTGGTTTCTGGTGGTCAGCATAGTGATGATCTTTGCTGTTTTCTACACTGCCAGGAGTTCTTTTTGGGAAATGATACTTAAGGAACCTGATTCACAACCAAGAGCTTGTTGCTCAAGCTTCTAGCTTTATTGTAGTCCTATGTTTAGATCTTGGCTTGATTGCTTACAACTCAGACTTTGGGAAAATTATTGAACGTCTCGAGGCTTCGGCTTCTTCAACTGTAAAATTAGAGTATAGACAGAACCTAACTTAAACTGGTTGCACTTCTGATTTTTCAACCTTATGATGGTGTGAAAGTCATGCACATTATATAAAACTGTAATTTGAATTTTGGTATTTTCCCTAGCTAGCAATAATGCTGTGTGATATTCTCTTTTGATGCTGAACAGCAGCAATGAGTCACCACTCCTAGGAAAAAGAAATAGTCCTCTATAGTGAGCTGGGTCTCTAAACTATGATGTTTAATGTGCTAGATGTTATAAATGCATTCAACATAGAATAGTTTCAATTTATGATGGGTTTATTGGGATATATCCCCATCCTAACTCAAGAAACATTTGTAATATTTGCAAGACCTGCTAAATAGTGCTGTTATGCATATTAAATATAAAGTGCTTTGTATCCTTATCCAAAATAGTTTACTAAATGTAGTGATCATTATTAAACTCAAAAAAATTTTAAAATTTTGAACAAGCACTTAACACAGAAATAGCTAATAAGAACACTTACTTACTTTTTCAGCTTCTCTCCCTTGTGTAAGAAACTGAAAGAGTAAATAAGATCCAACAGTACAATAGATATTGTGAAAGGGAAAAAAACTGCTTAAAAGGAAATAAAACAACTCAGATGGAGAAAAAGAGAAAAGAACAAAAGAGGGAAATATATTAGCTAAGATAATTCTGCCAGTAATTCCATTAGTTCATGGAAAGAAACAGTGAGTGCTTATATTGTTTGATCTGTTCCACGTCTGTATCTTGTATTCTAAGCAACTATTCTGAAGATAACAATATGCAGGATAGTGACCATTGTTAATTTTCTATCTCTTGTTTTGAAATCCTAAATCATTTTCTTGTTTTTACGTTTTGTTTTAATCTCTTTAAAATTTTAATAAAGAGACCTCTACTTCATTTGTTATGGAGGAAATACAAATTAAAAATATAATAAGGGGCTGGGGATTTAGCTCAGTGGCATAAGCGCCTGCTTGTAAGCAGGCAGGTGTGAGTTCGATCCCTGGTACCAATAAAAAGGAAAAAGACAAAAAAACAAAAAAATAATAATAATAAAATGCCTCTTAACACTCAACAAAATGGCTAAATGAAAGTGAAAAATTATTGTGGGTAAGGATTTAAAACAACTAAATTTTTGAACTCTGATAGAAGGCTTATAAAAAATCAGTACAACCTTTCTGGAAAACTAGCATCTTAGAAACTTCTAAGATTGGCTTATTTACCCGCCTTCCTGGGAAGCGCCCGTGGGCTAGGAGGAGAACCAGCGCTCCCGATATCTGGCCAAGGTGGGACTCAAGCAGCTTATTCACCCGCCCTCTTGGTAAGCACCCATGGCATGGGCCAGGAAGAGAACCATTACCTGTGAGCCTACTGCCACGCAGGCTGAAAATCAAGCACCCTTTCCCCTCTTGTCACCCCCACACTCCCCACACCCCCACCATAGCTACTGGGGATAGATGTCTCAGCATCTCTTGGAAGGATGACCACATGCAGTATAGCAAATATGGGGAGATTTCCTTCTATCTTCCGTTTGAAGGCAAAGGTTGTTTTCACTGTTTTGTTTTGTTATGTTTCTTTTGCTCTATTCAGTACTCTCAATTGGTTTTATAATGTTCTATTTTTGATTTGATTTCACTATACCTAATTGACTGGACAACTATTGTGAAGTTTACGAGATATACCATAGTACCTATTACCACTATCCCAGTATCCTACTGTGAAATCCTGTACCAATTTCACTGCATTGTCTCGCTTGGCTTTGTTCTGTCTTGTGCTGTTGTATTTTTACTACTTTCAAAATAAAATTTAAAAAAAAAGAAACTTCTAAGAGTGAACATTTTCCTACCTCATCATTCTACTAGACCTAACTGTGTAACTATATTCACTAAGTCACATATAAAAGTACTCATATCAGAGTATTCACTGGAGCATAAAACTAAAAATTACTCAAATGCTTATCAACAAAAATTAAATAAATTATGCATACTCATTCCAATAATCTAAGAGGATACATGAGGAGGTCTTTTATATGTCATTAAAAACTAGTTGGCCATTATCTTTCTTTTTCAGCCTCTCTTATTTATATAATTTGTATTAGTTAAGCTATTGACTCAGCTGCAATAGTAGACACAAAATAACTATGGTTTAAACTGCGTGAAAGTTTGGTGGAACCAGTCCAGGCATATTCAGCCCAGGGCTAATGTACTGACTCCATGTCTACAAGGATCTGCATTTTTCCAGCGGTGTTGCTCTGCCTTTTGAGGGATTGTTCTTATCTTCATCCGATACATATACAGTCTAACAGTAGAGTGGGAAAGGAAACTGAAAAGCAAGTGCATTTCCTTTGAGACTGCAACCCAAATATAGCACTTAACACTTTTGCTTACATTGTACTGAATTTAGTTACATGGCCAAACGAGTTATAAGAGAGGCCAAGATATGTAGTTTTTTTTTTTTTGGATGGGGTGGGGTATTTTTTGTTATTGTACTTGCTGTTTGCTTATTTGTTTTTGAGACAAGTTCTCACTAGGTATCCCAGGCTGGCTTTGAACTTGGACTCACAATACTTCAGCATCCATAATACCAAGAATACAGGTGTGCACCACCATGTCTGGCTAGAAATATAGTCTTAGCAGATCTAGTAGCACTGTACTGGCTAGGCTCCAAGTTGTCCTCCAGTGATTCTTGTCTTCTGGTATTTATGTGCCTGATTAGTACACTCCCACTGTAGAACTCTCTCGTGTAACCTCTGCTCAAGATGGTCACTACTCTAGCTGACATCTGTTTTGTTTTGTTTTGTTTTATTTTGTTATTTCTGATAGTAGGGTTAGCTGATGTCTTGACTGAAACCTATCATAGAGGCATGTAGCTGAGATACTCTTGAATTCTGGCATCATACAAATTTTTTGAATAAGTAAATGTTTATTTTATGCCACTACATGTGGGGCTAATCTGTTATGCATTAATAGATAACTAAGGCAAGTAACTGGTAGAAAAAAATTAAACGGGACAAAAAATGAGACGTGAATATGTATCTGAAATTTTAGATAGTATCCAGAGTCTTAATGTGAACTCTGAGGAAAAAGCAAAGAATACAGAAAAAGTGCTTAAGGTAAAATCATGTGCATAGTCCAGAAACTGAACAATCAGAATAGTAGACATCTAAATAAATAAATGCTGATGCAGGTTATACACATTTATTAGGACCTCGTGCAGACCCAACTACATATCAGCATCGAACAAAAGCAATAGAAGACAAAAATCTTGAAGAGAAAATCTCTGTGTCAATATACAACAAAAAGGCCAATGGGATTCAGCAGAAGGTAGGAAGAAACAAAGACAGAAGCAGAGTGCAGAGCCAGATGGCATTGTTCTTTGGCTTTTGCTCTGCACGCAATGACAAGTGTTTGGAGGGTTCTGTGCAGAGAAACAAGGGGTTGTAATATGTTTTAACAAGATCATTTTGGCTAGTAAATTGAGAGAACTAAAACAAAATGCTATAAAACAAATGTTTATGTTCAATCTAAAGTCATACATTGATATGAGACAGGGTCTCACTAGGTATCCCGGGGAACTCACAATCTTTCTGCCTCAGCCTCTGAGTACCGGGATTGCAGATTATCAACTTTAAAAGAACTGAGGGAAAGAGAGAGAGAGAGAGAGTACTCCATTTGGCACAGAAGAAAGATCAGATAGGACGTTGTGCAACAGAAGCCATCTACATCTTGCAGACATCTTGGTGTCAGACTTCAGGCCTCTAGAAGTATTAGAAAATATATTTTGATTGTTTAAGCCACCTAGTATAGGATATTTTGTTGTGACTACTCAAGCTGAGAGAGCTTAAGTAGTAAGTGAGCGTAGGAGGAAGGAGACTGGATCGGAGGCTATTAGAATGATCTAGATGAGAAATGATGGGGCTTGGGTCAGTACAATCACAGTAGAGGTCATGAGAAGTAGCAGGATCTTGGATATAATTTAGAAGTACAATTAACAGAATTTTAAAGTAGGCTGAACAAGAACAGATTGGATGTAAGTTGTAGAGAAAGAGAAGCCAAAGATGATTGCATGATGTTGAGCTTCAGTTGCTGGAAGGATGGAATTGCCTTTAACTAAGAGGAGGAGAAGATGGTGAGAGGCACTTCTAACAGTGGTAAAGAAGTGTGTGATTTTAAGCTCACTTTTGGAAGTGTTAAGTTTTGAAATCCTTAACACATCCAAGAGCAATAAATTACTGAAGTGTAACTGTGAGTACAGGGAAATTGTCCAGATTATAGATACAAAATTGGAACTCATTTTCACATAAGAATATATTTAAAGCCAGAGGATGGGATAAGATTACCTAGTTCATGAGATTAGAGTAAAAAAAAAAAGGTGGGGTTTAGGTGGTGTTGTCTGTTATCTTTGTATTATTAAATTAGCTTTATTACTATAAAATTGGAGAAGCATTGAGTCTGGGGAGGGTAGCTGAGTGGTAGAGCTCTTGCCTAGTATGGATAAGACCCTGGGTTCTATCCTCTATGCACACACACACACACACACACACACACACACACACACACAAACATGCTGGTCAGTTAGTAAACATACATGGATTTCTTTGGTTGAACATTAGTGAATCAAGCCAATGTTCCAAGGGTGTAGGGTAAATACTGAGCCTCTAAAAACAAATAGACACATCTAAACCTCCAAATCTCAAGTCTGATCAAAACAGTCATAACCTGTATGGAAAGGCTATTGGTTAGCAATTGGAAAGCCAGCTCTTAGAGTCTAGCTCTATGGCTCTCAATGTTGAGTGTACTTTGAAATTATGTGGGGAACTTTTTAGCATAACTGAAACTTAGGTCTCGCCCTAGGATTCAGATTTAATTGGTCTGTGTTATAGCCTGGACTCAGAGTTTTAAATGCTCCCCAGAAGTCTCCATGGTTAGTCAAGGTTGAAAACCATCATTGTAGCTGAAGAACATTACAGTTAATAAGTTATCACTATTAATATTCTTAGGAGCATGTCTTCGCTTTCTGTTTGGAAGGCATTAGAGTAAAGTTACTAAAGTGTAAAAGAATGATAGTTCACAAGGCTGAAAATTAGACAAACTGCAGACAGCAGTACTGAACAACTGTTACTGTCTTGTTTGTTTGTTTGTTTGTATGGTTGTTAGGAGGTGCTGGGGATTGAACCCAGCGCCTTGTGTGTGCTAGGGAGGCTTTATCACTGAGCTCTATCCTCAGTCCTACAGTTATTTTAAATTGCTTCTAGTAGATCATTGTTTTATACCAATAAACCTAGTGGGAGTCATCCTAAAAGCCGAGGGAGAGAATTCCCATAAGCAAGTTCCCCCAAAAGTCCATGAACAGAGCCAGGTAGATTTCAAAGAAACACTAAATTCCCAGGTGATTCATCCGATGCATTTATTAGGGGAACTTACCGAGTGCTGCCTTTAGAATGGACAACAGAGAAAAGGCTGTTCTACATTTGTATCCACAGTGAGAGAGTTAGGGCGTGGAGTTTGTATGAGGGCTAAAGGCATTTGGCTCAGAGCAGGGACCTGTTCCTTTTAGGGTTTTGGGCAACAATTTATATACCTCCATCAGTGCCTAGGACTATTCAAGCACCCTTTCTTGGGTTAAAGCTAGCTGGAAAAAATCCTGCATCTGGCTGAGTCATGCTGCAGTCAAGGCCCTTGGATTTTCTGCCAGGATGCAGAAAAAAAGCACAGAAAACTGAGAGATCCTACTGTCATTTCTCAGAACATTATGCTAGAACCAAAAGGATGTGTGTGAGCAGAACACCAGTTTAGGCTTTTTGCATGTGTGTAGTTTGTGTTAGGGTAAGTGATATATAGCACAGCAGAAGTATCACCAGCTGGTCTGTGAGGGACCAGGAAGGAAACAGAATATACTAAAACATAGGCTGTAGGAGTGTATTTAACACCTGGATTTTTTTTTCAGCATAATGTGACAAAATGAAGATATAAAAATTATTTTTTGGTATAAGAAGTTTCTAACTGTTTAGACAGTGTTTTCAGAATTTCTTCCAAACATATTTCTGGTATGTTTGTTTGCCAGAGTATAGTTCCATTGGAACCCCATGAAGCTGTGATGGCAAAGGTCACATTACTATTATGGAAGGTGTATAGGGACATCACATTGATGAGATGGGTGTTGAGGCATGGTATTATGGAAAAATTAAAGTATTTTGAAAGCAAACCCACATCACTGTCAGTGCCCTTTTCTCTCTCAATAAATTGACACAGTGATCCTGAAGGCATAATACATAAAATGCTAGAAAAATAGTGCAAGCTGTGCTATGTGACCATTAAAGTGGTGTTGGTGGTTAATTAGATTGAAACAATTCAGTAGACATTTTCTCCAAACATCAAATATTCATACAGAATCTGGGCACAAAAATTGAGACTCAAACACCAGTGCCTTCACCTTTCTTGATGGATTTGTAAGAAATATTTCAACTGAAGAGGAAAAAAATTGTAAGGCCATTGTTCTTCTTAGGGTAAGTTCTAGTTACTTTTCTCATTGCTGAGACAAAATACCTGACACCCAAAGTTAAAAGGAGAAGAGGTTTATTTAGGTCACAGTTTGTAGAGGTTTGAGTCATAATCAGCTGGCTCCAAGTCAGGGGACATCACAAAGGAGAAACAGCTCATGGCAGGCAGAAGGCAATAAAAGCAGCAAGTTAAAACAAACTTTTTCTGTCCTTTCTGTTCTATTCAGACTACATGCCCTTTGCACTCACACCCAGGGTGCATTTTCCCATTATCCACGCCCAGAACTATGCCAAGCCAATCAGTGAACAGATTTAGTAATCACATACATTTAATCCCAGTAACACACACCCTAGACCCAGCCACCTCTGAAAAAGCCCCACCTATGAGCATAAGGCTTTATGGGGACATCTAGACAAAAGCCATAACTGGGAGTCTTTAAGAAAAATCTTATATCTGGATTATATAATGTTAAAGTGGAGCTTTAAACCCACTGGGAAAATAAATGGAGCAATCCACTCTATCCTATCATAAATAGCAGTAGGTAAATTAGGTCTTCAGTACCACCAATCTGCTTTAAGCCAGATGCTTACTTCTATCTGGAATGTATTCTGAAGTGATGACCAATACCCATGTTTTAGGAATTTTACAGAAGAAGTCCCTGTATTGTCTCTTCTTTTAAAAAACAAATTACTCTCGGGAAAATCAGTTTCCTTCTCCAGCAATTTGCTTCTGTATCTACAGTATACCTATATGTTGTGGTCAAGGGTTGCAAGGAGAATAATTACATATAGGATACAGAATTTATAATATTATTTTATGATGGCCACCCAGAGCTAAATACAAGAAAGTGCAGGAAATCTGTCCACAGCACTAAAGACCTAGGAAACCTAACTGAGGGCCTGGATCCCACAGCAATGTCCTGCATGAGTCCTGTGGAAAACCTAGAGCCCATGGCAAGGCCTTGCACAAGTCCAGCTGGATGTCTACAGCCCACAGCAATGACTCATGCAAGCCTGTTTAACGGATCTGTGCTGGGAAGGCCCAAAGATCAATGGTGGAAGCTGTAAAGTCTATGCCAGAGGGGTTAAGGGGTTAAGGGTCTGGGTTAGTAGGTGGAGGGTTCTACACTGGAGCCAAGAAGGATGCTCAAAATAGGAATCAGGGCTGCCCTGAAAAGTGCCACAGTCATCCTCAGCGAGCTCCCAAGTGCCTCTGTTGCTGAGAATAGTCGAGTACATGTCAAGAATCCTGCATGACAAGCTTCTCCTGGAGACTAAACAGCACACATCTCCACTTCTGGACACAGGAAATGATGATCAGTATAAGGAGCAGAGCTCCCCCAAAGTGAACCACAGCCACTCTGAGCCTCAAGCTCCTCTTGGCCAAAGCTAGCTATGACAACATCTTCCAGGAGAACAAATGGCTCCAAACAATGACACTTAGGAGAACTCACAATGCCACACTCATCCTCTCCATGTCTTTAATGCTGGCAACTTTCCTCAGGTGGGTCATCTACACTCAGCACCATGCCAATTTAATTCAGCTGGTGTTAAGTTGACCATCAGTTTTTAATCCATAATGTCGTAAGAATCAAGAAATGAATACACCTACATATTCACCTAATCCATGCACTCCCTGCAAATTTTGCCAGTTGTTCAAATAAATCTTTCTTAACAGAACAAACAAGAAGCACTTTTGCTACCTTTTCTTCATGATCTAGGATCCAATCTAGACTATCCAACCTAAGACTTAGTTGTTTTATCTTTTAAGATGGAAGAATCCTCAGCTTCCCCTTGTTTCTAAAGATTTTTGTATTTTTTGAATAACACAGGCCAGTAACTAGGAAGAGTATCCTTTAATTTTATTTTGTCTGATGCTCCCTCAAGATTCAAATGAAGTTATCCATTTTGGCTGGAATTTCGTGAAAGAGCTGCTTTGTTTTTCTCAGTGCATCGCATCAAAAACATGAGATGGGCTTGTTCAGTTATTGCCAGTGTTGACTATTATTGCTGGGTTAAGATGGTACATGCTGGGCTCCTCCACTCTGGTTATTTAATAATTAATAAACAGTCGAAATGCAATCTGTGGGGAGATACTTTGAAAGATGTAGTTTCTCATCAAATTTTTACCTGCTGGTTTTAGCATCCATGGATATTTTGTTCCTGAATTATTTATGAGTGTGAAATAGTAATTTCTAACACTATCATTCCTTCCACACTCATTAACTGGACATTCTGCCATAAAAAGAGTTTTCTCTGTTCCTTTTTATATTTGTTTATTCAAATAAGGACTTGTGGGTATTTCTTTTATTCAATAGACTGTAATTCATCACTATTATTATTTATACTAATTGTCACATTTGGCCAGTGACAGCCCCTGTATGCTGTCCCTCATATTCTTTTGGCATGTCCTTATCATTTTTGAGCACTTTCTTGCTTTCTGGCTCAAGATAGTTAAGACTTATACTTTTATTT
Source organism: Cavia porcellus (assembly GCF_034190915.1). Taxonomy (NCBI): domain Eukaryota; kingdom Metazoa; phylum Chordata; class Mammalia; order Rodentia; family Caviidae; genus Cavia; species Cavia porcellus. The sequence goes on from NW_026947504.1 coordinate 58,643,393, forward strand.
TCTTTTTTTTTCTTCCAGATCCATTTTATTTCAAGGAGAAAAAGAAAAAAAAAGAGAGAAAACTAAAAGTTTCAATACACATCAATCAGGGGGCAAGAATGGTACATAAATTACCTATTTTCATCCCCAAATCATTCACCCAGAGCACAAGGCATCTGCATTCGATTGTCCTAATAGTACTGGAACAAATCTTTCTCTTCAGTGAACTCAGAGAAATCAGTAGTGTAACTATCTTAACTATTTTTTACATACATATACATGTACATATACATACACATATACATATGTTGTGTCTTTCAGCTTCCCACACTAATGAGACAATATTATGTTTATATATGTGTGTCTGATTTATTTCACTAATGAGTATGGTCTCAAGTTATATCCATTTATCTATAAGTCTCCAGCTCATCCTTCTTTATAGCTGAGTAGTACTCCATTGTATAAAAATATCACATCTTTTTTTCCATTCCTCAGTCAATGGACATTTAGGTTGTTTCCAAGATCTGACTATTACAAATTGTCCTGCTATAAACATGGTTGCACATATATACTGTTGTATGATGTTTTTAATTCTTCTGAGAAGATATCCAGAAGGGGAATAGCTGGGTTGAATGGAACTTCTATTCCTAGTTTTTAAGGAATTATCTACACTGATTTCCACAGTGGTTACACCAAGCTACATTCCAACAAATGTGGAGAAGTATTCCTTTTTCCCCCACAGCCCCTCCAATCAAGCATTTGTTACTGCTTGATTTCTTGATACTAGCCATTTTTTTCTGGAGGTGGAATCTCAGTGTTGTTTTAACTTGCATTTCTTAAGTGACCAATGATGTTGAGCTTTTCTTCACATATTTGCTGTTCATATTTCTTCATCTGAGAATGTATATTCATCTCTGAGTTTTTCGCATGATGATAGAGAATATAAAGTAAAAAATAGCCTTTTTTCTAAGGATGTGGAGAGAACTCCATGACCGCAGGTGGCCTGGCATTCTCTACTGGAAACGGAGGGGCATGGGATATTCATATAATTTCTGACTGGGATGGCGCTTAGGGCAGACATTGCTGATGCATGAGCAGCCGATTGGAATTTTCTTCAGGCACAAACAGGAGCTGGGGAAGAAGCAGGAAGTGTAGACATTCCCACTTTGGCCTTCTGCCTCATTAGACCACCACCATAATTTCTACTGAGGCAAGAATCTTTCAATCTCAGATGCCCATATTTGGACTGGATCTTTAAATCTAGAGGACTGATTTTTTTTTTTTTGAGTTCTTTAAATGTTCTTGATAGTAACCCTTTGAGATATAACCGGCAACTATTTTCTCCCATACTGTGGGGTTCTCTCTTCCGCTTATACTTTTCTTGACTCAGACATGGAATTTTCATTTCTCCAGATTTATGTTTAATTTGCAGTGAGAAATGGTATTTAAAATGAAAATCTGGGTGCAAGATTGCCCATTTTGGGTCACTTCAGAAGAAATACCTAGGAAATATGTATGTATATATATACATACATAAACATGTATTGATACATGTATCTTTTTCTATACTTACTCATGCAGTTATCTATTAATCAATAATAAGAAAATACTTCTAAAAAGTATTGACTCTTCATTTGGGTCTATGGGTGCCCAGTAGGTAACTAAAAAGAGGATAAAATTTAGCATCTCTGGCTTTATTTTAAATATCTCCTTTATTACCTTAAAATATTGATTCAGATCCTTGCATAATTTTACATGTAGGCATATTAATCACTTAAGGACTATATATAAACTGGCTTATTAGCCCCAAATTGACCTGAACTTCATCTTTCTTCAAGACTAAGGAAAACAACAACAAAAAACTATCACAAAATAAAACAAGACAAAGAACATCCAGGTTAGAGTAACTAAGATATTTTCAACATTTGCAGGGACATTCAACTGCCACTTTTTAAAACATCCTATTCCAGACCCCCTGTTGTGGTGCCTGGAGTTCCAGTCATTGCTGGAAGCCTGTGATATCACCTTGGATTCCAGAGAACCCTGTGGAGATAGACTTGCCCATGATGAGGTCACTCACTGCCCAAACAAAAAGAGTCTTGGGAACAGGATCACCCCCTCAAGCAATAAGGATTTCTCTGGAGCTGCCTCACAGAACTCACAGTGAAGCTGGGTATGGTGGTACATACCTGTAATCCCAGGACTGTGAGCTTGAGGTCAGCCTGAACTACAAAGAAAGACTCTGTAAAAAACTCAACCATCCCTCAAAACTAGAACTAAGGTTTTAGTCAACAAGACCTTTGTCCATCCGAGTAAGCCTATAAAAGATCGCCCCTTTTCTTTGATAATCAGCCTGTCTGATTTGCTCTTCTTTTTTCTTCTTTCGGTTCTTCTCCTTAAGCTAAAGTCCCTTCCCCATTTTCTCTGCCTTCTCACTAAAAACTTTACCTATTTATTCACACTTTTTGGTCTGTTCTTTAATTTCTGTTATTACCCAATCAAAAGATTCCACATACAGTATCATATCTAAGTACTTTATGAGCACAAAGCTTTGTTTAGCTGGGAGCAGAATAGAAATCACAGAAATTTAAAGTACACGAGATTAGACAGGCTCTACTGGTTTGAAAATAGGTCAAGGCAGTATGACGGGAATAGCAAGTGGTCTCAAGGAGCTTGAAATAGTCCTTACAGCCAAAAAGGAACTAAACACAGTCCTACAGCCACAAGGAACTAATTCTGTCAAAAACCAATTTAAGCTTGGAAACAGAGCCTTCAAGTCAGAGACCAGCCTGAGTGACACCCTGATTTTGGCATAATAATACAGTCCATATAAACCCTGATGAGTCCTTTGGATTTCTAATGTACAGACGGTGGCATATCAAATGGGTGTTGTTTTAAGCTACTAAGTACATGGTTATTTGTTACAGCAGCAATGTAAGACATACACATTGCAACTGTTAGTCATAGTGTGTCAACTCGACTAGATAGCAGATTAGGGGAGGACTGTTTTGAGTATCTCTGTCTATAATTGAGATGTAGGTCAGCAAACTGAAAGAGAAACACCCAAACTAGAGTGTTGCCAATCAGTAAGCATTGCCTGCAGAGGATAAAAGGGGAAAGAAGGAACATCCTGACTTTTGGAAGAGCTCTGGTCTTCTCAACTTTTTGATATTGGTCTCCAATTTCTTTAGTCTTCAATACAGGTTTGCATTGGTGATTCTGCAACAAGAATTCCAGGTCTTTGACCTTGAACTGCTGCTGCATAATTTATCTCTCTTGTTCTATGATTTCCATCTTCCCTGGATCATTTGACTCTTTAGATGGCCATTGTGGATTCTCCTCCCTGTGGTCCTGTAAGCCTACTTAATAAATTCCCTTGCATAATTATTCAATCTGTTGATTTTCTTTTTCTAGAAAACCTTAATACACAGATAAATGCTAATATAAATACAAAGGAATTTGGAATTTCCTGAGGGATAGGAGTGACAGCAGCATCTTTTATTATTCATTACAAGTCCCTTTAACCATTCCTGATTTTGTGCTGATCAGGTGACTTTGAGGAATAGGGACTGGTAGTCTGTGAGGAACCAATAATTAGACTGCGATGAGAGGACTGGAATTTGCAGCTTTTCCCCCTTACTTTCCAGAGGAAAAGGGGCTGAAGCAATAAATAGTTCAATCACCAATGGCCAACAATTTAATCAACCATGCCTATGTATGATGGCACCTCCATAAAACCTTTAAACAATGGTGTTTGAAGAACTTCCAGCTTGGTGCACACATAAAAGTGATGGGAGGTCCTGAAAACTGTGTTCCCCTATTCCCCATCTCTTACCTATGTACCTCTTCTATTTGTCTGTTCATAAGTTTTAAAATAAATAAGTAATGGTATGTAAGATGTTTCACTGAGTTCTTTGAGACGGTATAGCAAATTATCAAAGCAGACGACTGGTCATAAGAACCCTCAGTTTATAGCCAGTCAGTCAGAAGAACAGGTAGAAATCTGGGACTGGTGATTAGCATCTGAACTGGAGAAAATCTTGTGGGATTAAATCCTTAGCCTGAGGGATCTTCAGTAATTCTATGGCAATCAGTGTCAGTTGAGTGCAGAGTACAGGTGGTGAATAGACAGTTGTGGAAATTCGTTGCTAAGAGAAAACCTCTCATACACACGTTTTCAGAAATGTGTGTGTGGAGAGAGGAACTTTTGCCTTTTACAACCCTCGTGTTTTAATTAGGAATATATCATCTACACACTTCTCTTTTAGGGCAGTCAAAAAAAAATGAAAGGACTAGATTTGGAAAAATACAAAACAAAGTAAATTTTAATGATAATAGGTAATACGCAGAACCTGTTTTGCTATTTAGTAGAAAAGACCTCTTCCATCAACTATGAATTTGGCTTAGAGACAAGAAAAAAATAATTATATGTTCACCTCTGTCTTCCCATGAAGACAGAATGAGCTTTCCATTTCAAATTTGTTTTGTTTTGTACCACATGTGGGTTAATTAGATAAAACCATGTCATGTGCCAGATTCAATCAGCCTGAAAATAATCAGAAAACCAGGTTTGGCATTGTTTATGCTGTTTTGGCTCAGATAAACAAAAGCACAAAATGCAAATTGGCTCCAGAAAACAGCACATGTGTACTGAAGCCAGCTCTGCTTTCATGGGATTATCTCTGGTTGGCACCTGAGCCACAGAGGCTGCTCGGGGTGATGATTAAACAAATCTACATGATGTAGATACCCATTTTCCTCCATTAGGCAGTGGACACCTCCACAAAAGACTTATTTTAGTGCTTTTGACATAGGTGAAAACTAGCTTGCTAACGATTGGCTGTCAAATGAAAATATATGTTGAAGTTAAAAAATGAACATATGTTTTTGTTTGGCTTATCTCTTCATCACTATCTTTATTTCATTGTCTATAAGGTTAGAAATAAAGCCCTGAAACTACCCCTGAGCTATATTTCCTTGTTGTAGGTAGTTCAATAAAATATTAAAGGGAAAAAGGCAGAGTATTTCTCTGTCCTCCTACTTTGAGGCTGTTTGACTAATGTTCCAAGGGATAAATATTTTAGCAAACACTCAAGCAATCTGTCTTAGAAATTTTGCTTGTTGCTGAGATAAAATACCTGATTCCCAGAATTAAGAGAGGAAAGATTTAATTGGTTCACAGTTTGTAGAAGTTTCATTCCAAAGTGAGCTGGCTCCAAGGAAGGGTTTGCATGGCAGACGGGCATCCCAGAGGAGAAACAAGTCTATCGTAGGTAGAAGGTAGCAAAGTAAGCAAGGGGCCTTCACGGCCTTTTTCTGCCCTTTTATAGTCTGTTTAGGCTACCAAGATTAGGGTAGTGCCAAACCAATCAGTGAGTGATTTAGTAATCACACACCCTTAACACCAGCTTCACACACTGTACATTCAGCCGCCTCTGAAAAAGCCACCTGTGACCTCAAAAGGCTGTTAGGGGTCATCTGGACACAAACCATAACACAACCACAGGGTGAGAAACAGTCGTTTAATCCAATCATCTGACTGATGATAAAATCCAGATGAGCTAGCTTTCTCTTTTCTTTTTTCATAAATTGTCTGACTTCAATACTAAGGAGAATAGGATTATACTTGTACTTAAAAAAAAGAACATTTTCTAGAATATTTTAGAGTAGGAGTGGGTATTGATTATACAAATAGTGGTTAAAATTCCTTTAACAACTTAATTACCCAGATCTAATAGAAGCATTTTACCCTTATCTCACTTGATTCATCTGGCATCACTCACTTTTTTGATCCTTGAAATGTCCTTGGTTTCCATAACCCTATACTCTCCTGGATTCTTCCATTACTCTGATTTATTTATATTTTCTCTTTCCTCAGCTTCTACCCCAACTGTTTATTCCTTTAGTTTGGGTGGTTATGGAGCATAATTCTCACTTTCTTACTGTTCATTGTTCTTAATAGTTGCCAGTGGAAAAACCTTAAGAATTATTTTGAGTTTCCCTCTTTCTTCTTCTATGAACTGAATTCCAAATCATTCCAAATTTTATCATCTAGATCACCTATAGAGTTAGTTATCTTTCCATTGCTATGACAAAATAACTGAGAAAATCAACTTAGAAGGAGCAAAGCTCTTGTTTCCAGAAGTTTCAGTTTATGGTCATTTGGTCTTACTAGTTTGGGTGTTGCCAATGCAGTAATTCAAAGTAGCATACTCTACCTTGAATTACTGCATTGGCAACACCCAAACTAAGAAAACGTCTCACCTCTTTGAAACAGGAAGCAAAGAGAAAGAAGGGAGGATGCATCAGGACACCAATATTCTCTTCAAAGGTGAACCCCCAATGTCCTAACTTCTTTATACGCTACCCTATCTTCTAAAGGTTCTATCTTGTCTCAATAGGCTGGGCACCCAAACACCAAACTGTACAATCTATTTTGATCATTTTGAGCACTTTGGTTGCAAATACAGAAAACCCAACTAAAACCTGGTCTTAAGGTGACAGTTTTCTTAAAAATAATTTGCATTTGGGAAGGACAAAAATGGATTTTTCCTCATTAAATGAGATTACTTATGTGACATAACCATCTAATACTATGTGTGGACTTTATTTAGATCTTGATGTGAACAAATCTCTGTTAAAATATTTTTGGATCAAACAAGAAATGTGGATATGAAACTGTATATTAAATGGCATGAATGGCTGTCAATTATTTTTGTTAAGTGTCACAATTGTGTGACTATTTGGAAAAATAGTTCATATTTAGCAGGAACCCATACTAAAATATTCATTATGACATGTCTTGTTTTGTTTTAAAATATTTTGTCAAAAAAAAAAGGAGATGAAGAATTAAGGCAAAAACTTGAAAACAGTTGGATCTGGCTTTGGAGAATCTGAAGGTTCATTATTCTATCCATAGCACATTTTAATTGCTTAAATATTTAAATATAAAATTAAAAGAAAAATTAAAATAAAGGATGTTTTTACTCTCATGACCAAAAAGTTCAGATACATGGTCAATTTCAGCTGAAGTGTTATATAGTGGTAAACAGTATTATCAAGTAGTTAATTTCCTCATAGCTTTTAATGATGGTTTTCCTCATCCTAGGAGCATCTCTTCTAATGGCTCGAACACCATATGTCCTGGTTTGCTGGCTACTTACAGTTAAACTTATCATCCTAAATGAATTATTTATAGCACTGTCTTTTCTCAAAAGTGTAACCTTGTTTTTTGATGATAAATTAGTGTGATGCTAGCTCATGGTTATCAAACAACTTCCAACCACAATAGGACTTAATGCTTCCCTGTTCATATCCAGCTGGAGAGAAAAGATGCTGCTTTCTCAGAAACATTCAGCAAACCTTTCTTATAATACCAGTGTCTCAAAAAGCAAAGTACCATCCATGACTGGAGTGATTAGGTACATTGGTTGGCTCAGGCTGATCTCCCTCCCCCACAAGGGTGCAGAGGAAATCAATGCTGAGGTCCATGTTGGGAGAGGCCACAGAGGCCTGTGTGATGAAGGAACCAACACAGGTCACTATGTCCCTCCTTTCCTGTCCCTTGCTGCTGTTCTAGCTCATTCCTACTTACTCAGACTACTGTGGTAACCTTCTTACCGACCGGCCCATCACCACATCGCTGACAGGATGGTCCCCCTAGCATGTAGCTCTCTCTTGTCACTACAGGATTCAATATTTTTTGATGTTCTACTCTAATCTATAAAATAAACTCTAGATGCCTTTGCTTATCATACAAAGCTGTGCAATATCTGGCCTTTGGGAGTCTGTCTGCCCTCATTCATCTTTATTCTTTTCTTTGTGATTTTTCTTGTACCTTCTTTTTCTCAAGCCTATCTCAATCCTATTAATGAAGGAAATCTACATTCATTTTACAGTGTCAGTTTGACAGTTAGTTTTTCTCATTCCTTCCTTAAACATTCCAGACTCCTCCTCTTTTGTGCCCTGTGCTTTCTGTGGTACAGTACAGCTTTTTTTCTGACTGTACCAGGATAATACTTTGAGGGTTCATCAAATCTATGATCCTAATACTAATGGTACTTACTTTTAAAATTATAATTAATTATTTAATGGTTCTAGGGATTAAACCCAGGTTCCTGTATATGCTAGATAAGGGCTTTACCACTTTATGATAGGACACATACTCTCAAAAAATATTAACATCATATATAAATCAGTTTCTCAACTTTTTTCATTATCTCCTCCAAGGAGCTTTATTACATTATTCTCTAATAAGTATTCCCCTATCCCAGTGAAATTTCATTACCTCAATGGATACATTGTATCTCTATTCATGTACTCTGCATATTTACAGGATGAAAGCTCTTTATGTGAATGTGGGTTCTCTGACTCAGTTCTGTGATTTCTTCCATAATGATAATTCATCCTCTAGATTCCTAATTTGGATTTGTTTGCAATACAAGGAATAAGATATTTTAGGGGAAAACAGTGTAGAATAACATTCAGTGTTTTTGTGATTCTCTTTTCATGCTGTTCTCTCTTTTTCTTTAATAACTTAAATTTATCAAGTCTTTCTAAGGCATTCAGTTTCATACCTCTTCCTCATATGTGTGTTTCATTGCTACACAATGTTTAATCAAATTTATAATTTTTTTGTAATTTTAATTTTTAGATTTGTTTTTGTAATTTTAATTTTTGATATTTGTTTGCAGTATAAGACAAGGTAACCATTAGAGAATAAACACAACTGGTGGTGAAATGCGGGACAGAAAAAAAGAAAATACCAAGGAAATAAATAGGTGAAGGAGGTCATATAATGAAAATAGTAATAACGCTTTTGTACTACTGGGTATCAGGCACTGCTCTGAGAGCTTTAGAAAGTCAGCTCATTTAATCATGTAATCCTCATAAGGAAGGTGCTCCTGGAACCCTTTATATTAATAAGTAAATTGAAACATGAAGAAGTCATCCTCCCAAAATCCCTTTCAAACAACACATTTTTAAAAACATTTTTACTGAGATGTTTCCAAACTATATTACTTCCTTTCTTTTACAAACTCTATTGAATTTAATGTAATCTGTCTTTGAAATGGTACAACTAATAAAAATAAGCCAGTAAAAATTTAATGTGGCCTTTCTTTTGGCTTTCACAAAAATTGCTTCTCTTTGTTCTCAAGGAAGTCAGAAAAGTGAATTTAGGAAGAGAGCCTTGTGGGAAGAAAAAATATTTTATTGCTTTTCTAGGCTTTGTTTTCATTTTGTTTTTAAGACAGGGTCTTGCTATGTAGTTCAGACTGGTTTTGAATTCACTCTGTAACCTGGAATTTGGGATGATCCTCCTGCATCAGCCTCCTGTCATGCCCAGTTTTTCCTGTATTTTTATACTTTCTTTGCTGATGAGAGTGAACTCACCAAAAAACCAGAAACTGGAGGCCAAATTGTCTTGGTGGATGAAATTTTTGTTTAAAATTGGGCACTTCTGTAGGGGTGGATACTCAAGACAGCACTGGAATGGGGGTCAATCATGCCTATAGCTTGGGGTCTTACCTGTGATGTAACCATGCAGAGCCTACTCTCTCGTGTCTTACTATCCTGCCCCTTGCTTGTTCTCCTTTCCCACTTTTCCTAGCTTCTGCTCTGGAAACTTCCTTCTAGTTCTTAAAGCAAGGGCAGCTGTCCTAAAAAGAACTGGCTCATCTAGCTCTTGCCTTAAGTGATCATTTGCTCCAAGTTAGCAACCTGTGACTATTAGGAACCAGTTGCTAGGAACCTCATAAACCTCCTATGTATTGTGAGCTCCAAGGACTCATAAACCTTGTTGTTTGCTTGATGATAAAGGTCTAATGTCCACCATAATGTGTGATACCTATCAAATGCTCAGGAAGTAGCTATTGAATAAATGAATGGATGAATAGATGGATGACTGACCTGTAGGTGCCAATCTATTTAATTGTTTCATCAATATCCTTCATAGTTGTGTACTGGTTTAATAAAAATCAATTTCCATCATAGGATCATGCTTCTGAAGAGTATTAGAATATTTTTAACCCAGTCCTACATGACATTTTAAAATGTCTTTGCATTTGTTCCCAGTTAAGATTTCTGGCACTCTTTCTCTTCCATCTAAATTAATGTTACTCATTCTTTACTGACCATTTCAATGGCTAAACCTCCAACAAACCTCTGATGATCTGTTAAAAGTAGTCATTCCTTCCTGTAAAACCCAAAACCCTTGTGACAGTTGCTTTCATTTTCTTTTTTTTTTTTTTTCATTTTGTGCTCCTAAGTTTCCTGAGTCAGAATGTTTAAACGTGACTCCTCTCCTACAGATAAGAAAGAGTTGGAAAGGAAAACATAATGGGTATGTTCAGAGACACAAACCTAAAGAAAGATGGCATATATGCTAGAACTCAGACGTCTTTACTTCTATTTCAAGCTCTTTATACTGCCCTACAATCCATATTTTAGTATTTATTATTATCATCATGTCTCTGCTAGCTTCTCTCTTAGATTGTAAATTCCTCCACCCTAACCTCTTGGGTATGTTAATATTAAACATGAATAAAGGGATCTTTAAAACTTTTAATTTTGGAAAAGAAGAGAATAAAAGACTTCCCTTCTGGTAAGCTAATTTTGCAGTTGGTATGAAGGGCAAAAAGAGATGCCCAATTGGAAAGAGTTGGAATACATTATACAAGCTTCAATCGTTAATTAATTTTTGCTCCAAAACTTGCAAGCTCATGGTCCTGAGTTCGATCTCCGATACCAAATTATTCGTTTGGGGTTAAAATAAGCAAATTACCTCTTGCTGGGTGGGAGAAACATGACATTAAACAGAAGTGTAATCAGTCGTGGGTGGGCAGAAAGGCTGGACTGGGTCAGGAAATATCAGGCCTGTCCCCACCTATACTTTCTTTCTTTCTTTGTTTTTTGTTTTTGTCTTTTTCTTTTTATCGGTACCGGGGATCGAATTCACGACCGCCTGCTTGCAAGGCAGGCGCTTATGCCGCTGAGCTAAATCCCCGGCCCCCAATATTTTCTGAGCCTCTTGTAACCAGGGAAATCTGAGTCTCCAGTTTGGGCTTAGAGTTTGCAAATCTAAGGGAGGGAGGCGGGATTTTACTCCTCCAAGGGTCTGGCGCGGAGTTTGACTTTAAGATTTAATGGGACAAGCTAATCGAGATAAAATGAAAAGGAAATCTTCGAGGGTTTCACTTTCAAATAGGAAGTGTATCTTGAAAGCGCGTATTTAAGTCGTCGCAAGAAGTTTGTCCCGCCGGCCGCCTCGTAGGCGGCGCTCCGGGTCTGTAAAGAGCATTGCCATGGCTGCTCGCGGCGCCGTGACCTCTGCCGGCGAGGCGCTGCGTTACGCAGAATACTCGCCACCGTCGGCCAAACAGCCCGACGCCGATATTGACCACGGGCTGGTGAGTCCCAAACGCGACCCCCGCCTCTCTCTGGCTGTGAGTGCCCAGGCCTGCTCAGCTGGCGCCCGGGTACTCTAACCCCCGCCTCCCGCCGTCGGCCGCAGCTCGAACCCTGTTGTACTCCTGTGCTTCCTCCGCTCTGTCTGGGCGATCTTTTGTCCGCGAAGCATAGAAGACAACCATTCAGAGGAGGGCCTCTGTCTCCTAGTCTTGTCGAAGACACAGACCAGAAAATAGAGGCTGTAGCAGAGATTATGATCGGTTCATTCAAGCTTTGGAGGACAGCTTTGCGGCTTGAATGTACCACTGGGAAGGGGTGGGGGGGGTGTCAAATAGGAACCTGATTGGTACCACACACATACTTCTAAGATTTTTTTCGTGGCCCTATTTTTAAATTTAATTTTTGAACTGATAATTAAAAATGTAAAAAAGGGTATCTTTTGGTGGGGCACGATGTTTCGACACAGGTATACACGGAAATGTTTCAATCAGGGTAAATGTACTTATTTTCCAGCTATTTAATTACATTGAGAGTTTCAAAATTCTTTTTCCTAGATTTTTGAAATATACAGCACATTATTGTTATCTGTAGCTATCCCCGATTGATCCTATGAGAGTACACTAGAACTTCTTACTCCTAACTGTAACTTAGTATTCATTGGTCTCTTAAGTATTCATTGCTCCAGTTTCCAGTAACGTTGACAGGCATTCTCCTGTCAACGAGTATGAAGTCAGCTTGAGAATGTAATCATTGTGTGCCTTACTTGCATTTAATGATTTCCACCTCCATCCATATTGTGGCAAATGATAAAATTTCATTCTTTTTATGGCTGAGTAGTATTCCATTGTGTAGGTGTACCACATTTTCTTTATCTGTTTATCAGTTGGTGGACAGTCAGATTTTCCCATTTCTCAGCTATTGTGAATACTACTGAAGTGAACTTGAGAGTGTTAATGTCTTTTCAACATACTACTTCATTTTCTTTGTGTGTATGCCTAGTAGTATAATTTGTTGAGGACTCTCCATGCTGTTTTCCACAGTAACTATCTATACTCATTTAGATTCCTACCAATAGTGTGCAAGGCTTGCCAGCCTTGTTACATTTTGTCTCTTTGATTATAGCCATGGTTACCAGAGGTGATACTAATGTATGGTTTTAATTTACATTATCTGATGACCAGTGATGCTAGGATTTTTTAAATATACCTGTTGGTCAGTCGTTGATCTCTTTTGGGAAATGTCTATTTAGGTCTATTGCTTATATTTTAAATGTAGTCTTTTTTTTAGTTCACTGTAGTCTGAATATTAACCCCTTTATCAAATACATATTTTCTCTCATTCTATAGGTTGTTTCTTCATGCTGGTGATTGTTTGCGCTGCAGAAGTTTTTTAGATTAATGTCCCGTTTGTCAGTTTTTGCTTTTGTATCTTGTGTTTTGGGGACCTTGTCCCAAAAGTCTTTGCACGGTCTGATGTCCTGAAGCATTTTCCCTTGTTACCTTTTAGAAGTTTCAGTTTCAGGTCTCACGATTAAACCTTAAATTCATTTTGAGTTGACTTTTTAAAATTGGTAAGAGATAACAGTCTGTTTTCATTTTTCTGGAATTTGTATGTAGCTATGTTTAAAAAGTAAAAGAAATAGGCAGGTTTAATTTTAACAATGTACTCTACTTAACTTGAGGAATAATAGCCTATAATCAGTAAAAATATTGAGATGTTCTGCATTCTTTTTACACTTCAGCGCATCTGAATTCAGACTAGCCACATCAAGGGCTCAGTAGCCACTTGTGCCTTCATCGATCTGGAGTACCCAGAGATAAAGAAGACAGGAACTAGAATGCAGGGAACATCCTGTAAAATAAGAGAAAGAATTGGAATATCCTTGGTCATGGTACTGTTTTGCTGGGGTGTTATAAAGTTTTCTTAGATTGTAAGAAGAATGGATTAGATGGAGAAGTCTCTAACATGGCCGCTTTCTCCTTTTCACACTTTATATTCTGTGCTACTCCGGCTCATAGTGATATAGCTTGTCTTCAGATGCACAGAACTTACTGTCCATACCATTGTTTAGTAGTCTTATGTTGCCTTGTGACAGCTTTTATGTTGACTTGTCATCTTTCAGCATTTTTCTAAGTTTTCTAAGAGCAGATTTTACATATTTACTTTTTGTAAGCACTGAATTTGTGAGCATTTGTTTATTTTTTTGTGGGGTCAGGCACTATGTTTTCTTTTTTTTTCCCTTTGTCTTGGGACATTTTAGATATACATAATAATAACATTCTAACATTCATCAGAGAGAATCTGTGCCTGTAACTGATACATTTCTGAAGCAGAATCAGGTGGGATTGCTTAGGAACATTTCACAAGGCAAGTATCCTTTCATTCAGCACACATTTCTTAAAGCAGGTACCAGGAAATATAGGGCTTTGGAATGCATAACCGAACAAAACAGATAAAAATCTGAAGATAGGCTAGCTGTGGTAGCTCATTGCCTATAATCCTAGCACTCGGGAGCCTAAGCAAGATTTCTCCAGGAGTTTGAGGCCAGCTTGGGTTATATAGTGAGTTCAAGGGTGAACTATATCATGAGACCTTGTCTCAAAAAAAGAAAACTGTCGATACAGGTCTCCTTATCTTGTTTAGGCTGGTCTCTTTACTCCTTATCCTGCCTCAACCTTCTGAATGAATAGCTGCAATTACTGGCATGCATACCACACTTGACATTAGAAAGGTCAACCAACTGCTAGATCTGATTGATTCATTACCACAGCCCTGTGAAAAACATCCTTTGTAATCCCTTAAAAAATCAGGAAACAGCTATCCCCCATGTTGTACCATGTTGGAACTTAGGATCCTGGGAAACCAAGCAAGCACCTCCCCTCCCTGGTAAGCAGTGGTGGTGTGGCAGACTGCGGCCCTTCCCGCGGAGAATCACCAGCAGCTCCTGAGATCTGCACCATGTTGGAACTTAGGATGCTGGGAAACCAAGCAAGCAGCCTGCCTCCCTGCTAAGCAATAGTGAACCTACTGGTGCATGGCCTAGAGTCAAACATTCCACTTGCCCTACCCTCCTTCTCCTGTCCCCCTGTCCCCCCCACCTCGCGCCTCCAGTTAGCAAATGGGAACCAGAAATCTGAGCGTCTCCTGGGAGGTTGACCATAGCAAATAAGGGGGACTTCCTTCTGCCATCTCTTTGAAGGCAAATGTTTTTATTACTGTTTTGCTCTGTTCTGATTAATGGTTTGCTCTATTCAATATTCTGTTTTGATAAGTTCTATAATGTTCTATATTTCATCTCATTTTGATATATGTGATTGAAAGAACAACTATTATAAAGATAACGAAATATACTGTGATACCTGTTACTGTTATCCCGGTAACCTGCTGTGAAGTTCTGTACCAATTTCACTGTACAATCTCAGTTGGTTTTATTCTGTCTTGTTCTGTTGTATTTTACCACTTTAAAAATAAAATTTTAAAAAAATTATCAAATACACACACAAAAAAAATCAGGAAACAAAAGAAAGGCAGGGGAATACGGAACAAAAAGAATCAAGATAAATCATGTACAGGTACAAATTCCCTATGATGAATGTGGTCATTATGTATACCTAAAATGTACCAACAAAATGGACTTTAAAAATGAGGAAACAGATTCAGGAAGTTATAAATAACTTGCTTAGAACCATTCATTTAAAAAACAACAGGCCCATGATTCCAAATCCAACACTTAGACTGCTGTCTCTTCTACTTTGCACTATGACTTGCTGACTTGTTAGAAATAAAGCTTTCTGGATAGGATGTTCAATCTGTGGTGCTCATCTGGATAAGGTTAGGTAGAAAGGATTTCTTTGTAGAGCTATAAAAATCTCAGTATCAAGCCGATTTGTATAAGGCAATTGGGAATTCTCTGGTTGAAGATAGACCTAATATTAGTGATTTTTACATGTGTTGGTATTTTACTAGGAAGAAGAAAAGACTGTAGTACACATGATGCTAATTAGGAGGCCTCTGTAGCGGCCAGCCATGAAGGCTGAATTGCATGATTCTGAATCTTTCTGTCCCAGTGCCCATTTTATGACACACTGTACTGTGAGGTCTCCTGTAATATCCTCAAATTCTGAAATGAGATTAAGTACAATTGTTTAAAAACTAGTTAATACTCTAATTGAAGCATAAACATGAAATATTTTATTGGAAAATATATGTGTGTAAGTATGTAAATGCTCAGTCGTGATTGCATTAGAAGACATAATGATGTAATGTTTCTGACATATTGCAACCGTGCAAAGAATCATCCTATTTGACAGCTACAAATGCACAACTATCAGATGTATTTACTGTATTGGAATTTCAAATACCATAAGGATCATTGTCATCAAAAAATTGGTTTCCTAAAGTGGTGAATAAAGTAGAATTCTCCCCTCAGGTTACATAGCAATTGCATTTAGGGAAAATTCAGTCTACACAAAAACACTACAAAATATTTATATTTTATCATGATTTTTTTTTTCCTTTGAGACAGAGTCTCACTATGTAATTCAGGCTGACTTTGAACTAACTCCGTAGCCCAGACTGGCCTCAAACTCTAAGCAATCATCCTAACCTGCCTCAGCCTCCTGAGTAGTAGAATTATAAGCATGTGCGGCCATGCCCGGCCAGACCTGTGTAATTTCTTTCTGGTTCTGTCTTCCTGTTGTTCTCCTTTAATCTTTATTATCTTTCTTCTGCCTATTATAAAAGTCAAAATAGTTCAGTTTTCTTGTCATACTTTATCTTTTCCAAATGTCACACTGGCACCAATTATTTTTCTGCAATACAGACATAATGGTACCTACCACTCCTGTTTAAAAGTTACCAAGCAGTAAGCTTTTCTCCGGGTAGAATACAGCACTCTTCACATACTGATCCCACAATGGTGTATTGCTCAGCCACATTTTCTGTCCCCTACACTGCACAGGTCTGCTGGAGTTACATTAGACTTCTTTTGTTTCCCTCATGAAGTTTCTATGTCTACCTTTACTGTAGCTTTCTCCTTGACTGAAATTCTTTGCCAGGAAAACTCCTGCTTCTTTTAAGACTCAGCCTGTGTATTCATCTTCTCTAATAAAAAAGTTGATTTATTCTGTATTTCCATAGATATATAACCGTGTATTACAGTACTACAGTGTATCAAAGCTACTGTATTTATAACCATATTTGTGTGAGTACTTAGAATGTGAAGTCCTCTGGGGAAAAATCTCTTACATTGTTCTGTCATTGGCACTGTAATTGACACATGGCAGTCACGCAATTATTAACTTCTGTTATGTGGAATAATTTAACAAATAAGCATGTTGTTTGATTCTATTATCATAGTGATACATGTATTTTTTTCTGTAGGATTTGCTTCTACTATTGCTTGAGGGGAAATAGGAGTATGTCTGTGTCTGTCTTGCTTACTTTCTTTCCCCAGAACTTAGCATAAGACCTAGCTATATACTAAAGAAATACATATTTATATAGTAATGCTAAATGAATATTTGTTGAATGAGAGAATAGTTTCCATGTTTCCTTTCTCTATCATTTACTGTTTAGAGAAGGAAAAATAGTTTTTTCCCTTTTTAGTTTCCCTTTTAACGTAACTGTTGTCGATCTTGAACTCAAATGTGTAATCTCAAGTATTTTAACATTTCCTAACACTTTGAGTTTATATTTATCTAGAAGGTTGTTTACTGCTTATGCTGTTGGGAGAACTAAAATGCCTTAGGGAATTTGTAAACAATTTTGATGCCCTTTTCCCCCCCAGCAGTAGCAGCTGTGATGGAGTGGGCTGTTTTCCAAGGTTTTGGAAATTATTTATTTATTTACTTATTTAATTTTAAAGAGAAAAAATAAAAAACTGATACGGAATTCCAAAACAAGATCATAGGAAATTAGCAGTGGTTAATATATTTCGTATTATTATGTTCAAAGTATTTGCTCAAATTATAAGATACTGGCATGCATAATTGATCAAATAATATAAGCACAAACCTTTTTTTTAATGAACTAAAAGAAATCAGTAGTATAACTATATATATATATATATATTTTTTTTTTTTTTTGCCTTTTCCCTCTTTTTTCCTTTTACCCATCTCAGTTGTTCTTTTCTTTTGAATAGTTTTTTTCCCTTTTACAGCAGCTGATGTAGATTCTGGATCTTACTTAATTTTCCAATTTCTTACACTAGGGAGACAATACCATGCTGAATATTTTTTGATTCATGTTAGTGGAACATAAAAAGTAGTTTTTCTATGCTCCTGCACCCCCAGATTTGAAATTAGTTGATGGTAAGATACCTGACCGTGGCCCACCTGTTATTTGCTGACATTGTTTCAAAAATACCTCTTCTCTTTTTTGATATATCTTTTAAACTAAAATTATATAGTCTTCTTGGGCAGAAACCAAGCTTTAAGAATCTTTATTCTCTTAGCATCAAATAGTATCAGGCACATGGTTGCTACTCCATAAATCTTTGATAAATGATTATATTACCAAATGAATGAAATACCTAGGTTAGAGAAAAAGAGAATTAGAGAAATGTTGAATTTAGGAATTAAATTTAAGGAATTAGAAAAAGTAAAACAAGTCTATTCATCTTCTTTGACTCCTAAGTCAAGACAGGCACTAATACAAGCACCTAATAATTGTCATGTTTAATCCAAGTACACATAATTCTTTGAATTCTTTTCCAAATTTTGGTCGTTTTATTGGTTATTAATACTTCAGTAGCACAGGCAGATTACAACTTAGAAACAGTTTCCATGTTTAAAATTTGTTAATTCAGTCGAGTTAAATAGATTTTTGGAGAACATTCAGTATATGAAAGCAATAACTAGATATATATGGAGGATATGAATAAACCAGAATTATCACTGCCAGGAATAGAGGATAGGAAACCCATATTGTAAAATGTGAGGTGGTAAACATTTTAGACTCTGCGGCTCTGTTACAACTGCTTTGCTGTTGTACACATAGCCACCACACAATACATAAATTTGGCTATGTTTCAGTAAACCTCTGTTTACAAAAACAGATGCTCTAGAAGACAAATTTGGGTCAAATTTAAATAACCAGTTAGGCTCTTACTATATAGTGCTGTAATAAGCTCTTACTATATAGTGCTATAATTTTTTTGGTTCATTCATTTAGTATGTATTTATGGTGTCACTCTATATTAGGTAAGACTCCAGGACTGCGACGTAAGTGCTATAGTAGATAGAAAGATGAATCAGGCAGGAATTTTGTCCTCAAAGAGCTTGTCCAGTCCACAGTTTGGGAACTCCTCAGGAGCAGGGACAATGTTTGCTTCACTTTGATAATGATCCCCAGGGCCAAGCACAACACAAAGCAGATTGTGGATACTTAGTAAATGTTTTTTCAAGATAAATAAATGAAGGATTAAGTGATAGGTGTGTCTCAAGAGAGATGTATGGATAAAATACTTGAGTTCAAAGGAACAACCCACTGTTTCTTAAGATTTCTAAAAAATTAAAACTTGTAGAAAGGTGAATGAGTAAGCCAGAAATTGAGAAAGGGGAAATATATGAGCTAATTGGGTAATCCATTTTAGAAAATTTGTAATCTGCTACTTGAAACAATTGGAATATCCTGAATGTAGACTTAGACATATTGAATTATATTCATTAGCATTTTTAAGTTTCAGCAGATCTATTACTATGAGGTTATTATCTGTATTTTCTCAGTATGATTAAGATTTTTTTGTTTTGTTTTGTCTTTTGTTCGCGGGAATCAAACTCTTGCTAAGATTAAGATTTGTCATTGAGATTTTAATATAGAGGATTGGTTTAGGTATTTGTAGTATAAATTCACTTTTAGTGAGTGTGAGTTTTTTCCCTAAATTTATTTTTCTAAACAATTCTACCTAGTTTTCCAACATAAGGTCTTTTATCAAGTGACAAAATTCAATCTCTCTCCTGTTCCCATAATAATCAGTGATATTTTCTGTTTGTAGTTATTGAAAGTAGAAGAATAAGATGTATAAATGTTTTGAATTCATTGTATATAAGCAAAGAGCTAAGGAAAAAGGAAACTAATATTTAATGGGTATCTGCTATGCAACAGGTACTTTAATAATATTTTTTTCTCTTTTCTCATACCAATCCTGGGAATGTAGTTGCTACTTTTCAGTCTTTTACATTAACATAAGAAAACTGGGTCTTACAGAGGTTAAGTGTCTCAAAGTCATACTGCTAGTAAGCAGTGGGACAAGGCTGTGAGGCCAGTTTGTTTGTTTTGTTTTGTTTGAGACTGGATCTTGTTGTATAGTTTGGGCAGACCTTGACTGTGTAGCCCCGGCTGGCCTCAACTGCAGTGCTCCTCCTACCACAACTTCTTGAGTGCTGGGATTATAGACATACACCACCACTGCTGGCTTCAAGCCATTTTTAACTTCGAAAGTCCTTGATTTTTTTTACTGTATCACATTGCATTTCATCATTTAGATATCAGAAATTGATGCAATCGACTTCCAAGAAATGATTTAAAGTCTTATTTTTTGTGGTAATTTTCAAAGCCTTCAAATGCTTCAAGGTGTGTTTTAAAATTCTTTAACTTTAAAGCAGAGTTCGTATTATTTCACCTTAACTCAAAATGGGAAGAAAGAATAATATGCGATGAAAATTTAAGCTGAGTATTACTAGTCTTAAAAAATTGCTGCCTTAAAGTAAGTAGGCTAAAAAGAGGGTGAATTCTCATGCATGATGAAATAAGAAAAGCTACAGAATGTTGCAGGTAAGATGTATATCAGACAAAAGTGAAGAAAGATAGTTTCAGGGGTTCTTTTTGAAATCTTCAAAGTCAGTATAATAAAAGCTTGTAGGAGTACTTGATAAAAAAGAGGCTGCTAGAGGCACAGCATGATTATTTTTATGATCAGGGTACAAATTTCAGTTCAAGGACAAAAAGAGAGATACCAAAGATCTGTGCACTTGTTTAAATTGAAGGAGGACAATTAAGTTTTAAAGCTAATTTAAAGTAGACAGGTCAGAGGATTTTCTGACTTAAGTTAAAAGTGGTTAACCGCTTCAGACCAAGTGGGATTTTTCTAAGATTTTTCCTTTTTTATTAACTGTATTCCCCCTGCATTTTATTTATTTATTTTTGGTACTGTAGACTGAACTCACAACCTTGTGCTTACCAGCCCTCCTTAATTTTAAAATAAATAATTATATAACCTTATGGTTTGATAATTGAAATAGCTACCACCTATTAAGTGTAGAATTGATGATCACCCAAGGAATTAGCTATAATTATTGTCCCCACTGAGACGAGGTATAGAGCATATGAGCAACACAGAGGTCAAGTGACTTGACCACAGTAGTGGAGCTGACAAGTAGGGAGCCAGACTTCAAGCTCCTTTTTTTGTACTCCAAGTCTCTGATCCTTTTTTTAAAGACTGTTTTATTGAAAATAGGTAGATACTAGGAATATATAACTTTATTGATATTTTGGTTTATACTATTTTTGTTTTTATTTTTGTTGTGTTGCTAGGAATCAAATCCAGGGCCTTACTACTGAGCTATGTTCCTAGCCCTGTAGGTTTTTGTTTTGTTTTGTTTTTCTTTGTATATGTGCTTTTTAAAAAAATGTATCTTGTATTTGTTTGATACTTTATATATAAACATTCCTCAAACATATTTGGTTGCTGGATGTATTGGCTGTGCTTTAATTTAATTAGTTCTGTTTTTTTTGGAGATGATATTGCTATTGTATTTCCCTGAAAATAAGGCTGAGCCTTATATTAATTTTCGCTCCCAAAGCTAGAGTAGGGCTTATTTTCAGTGGATGTCTTGTGTTTTCATGTATACCAGCCTACATTTATTCATGTATAAAAATGTGTGCTTATCAAATACAGTCATGTTACCTTCTTCCAAACATTTTCGTAACTCTCCAAACCCCAAATTTTCAGCTGGAATTTGTTGCGACTTTGTTTCCTGTAGACTATTTGTCTCTATCTCATGTCCAGCAATAGTGCTGTCTTTAAGTGAGCTTTTTTGTCCATGTAGCCTGCTTGAAGTGCAGTGGCAGCAACACAGCTGTCATTGATTTTTATCCCATGAATTCTTCAGCCAGGCCACTCCCTCTTGCAGGCAGCTTCACTAAGCCATCCAATCAACTTTTAATCTAAGACTTACGAGACAGGAGTAGCAAGATGAAAATGATGACAGTTAAAAAGTGACAAAAAATTGTAGGCACCAAAATTCAGAAAATGTTTCTTCATTTCACATGAGTGCATTACATACATCCATTATAACACGTGACATAAAATTATGAAGACTCATGTTAGACACAACCACATCCATTCATTATTGAGTGTGCATATTGTTCCAATTGGTCTTTCTGCAGTAAGTCCTGAGTTTATCTGTTTACATACGCATTTACCTCTCATCCAAAGGTGCCCAGTTAGATACTTACAAATACTTAAGATAATTATTTTATTTTATTGAAATACATAAAAATAATTATTTCTGTAATAATTATTTTAAGTATTAATATCAATATACACTAGGTTTAAGTATAAACATTATTTTATAATTCCAATAAGGCTATTGTGTATTGCAGTGGATATACTAAGTATGTAAATCTGGCTGATGATCTTAATTGGCTTATTTGAAGGTAGTTCTTAAATTATGAACATCCTAAAAACTCATGCTAGGGCTGGTCTGTTTGAGGTTATTACCTTTAGATGATTCTATATCAATAAATAGATGGAACTTCCGGGAGAGCATGGCAGATAGATAGCAGCAGCTTCGGAGGCTCTCTGAGAAACCGCACTTTCCGGGTGAGAAATCCTAAGCAAGGGGAGATATACTTTGCCGACCCAGGAACAAACTAAACTGAGAGACACCAACTGGAAATGCAATCCCTGTGATATAACAGGAACAGATAAGGTCTCAGCGCAGAAGCTGGACCCTGCGCCACTGGAAGCTGCGATTTGAATTTCCTGCAGCCGCTGCTGCGTCCCACTCAGCACGGCAAGGAGAGAGGCGCAAAAGCTCTGAGAATGGGAAGCGGTGAATGGAGTTGAGAGCGGGATTGGTCAGGAGCCCTGCATCGACCTGCGGTGAGTGAGTGGATTGGGGACCCTTCCATAGGCGGCTTCAGTAAAGGACATACTGGGACCGGGCAGACTAGCTGGAACAGGTTGTTGCAGTGGCTTCAGTCACATATTCCCCTCTCAAGCGGGATTGGTGGGGAGTGTCTGGCCTGCGTGACGCCACTGACTAAGACACAGTAGGCTGGCCCAAACCAGGTCTCAGTGCATGGAGGTGCACCCTAGCAGTGAAGCCTTGTGTAGGTTGACCTGCAGGGGCGGGCTCAGCATAGGCTGCCCAGGTCTCTGTCTCCCTAGTACACTGCAGTGGGCGGGAACTCCTAGCCGGTGCAATTCAAACAAACTGTAACCGACAATGAAAGAAACTGGGCCTCCTATATTCGCTTCTATAAAAGGAACAAAAAATATGGGAAGAGGGAGCAACAAGAAAGGGTCCTTGCCCCCAGTCCTGAGAAACATGCAATATCAGACACGGCACCAATAGACATAAAGTGCTATCTCCAGAGCCTCATACACGAGTTCAGGAATGAAGTTATTAATAACCTGAAGCAAGATGTAAGTAAAATAGTTAGAGAAATGCTAAACACTGCCCATGAAAAAACAGATGGTGGAATGAAAGAACAGAAAATAAGGGGAGAATTGTTTGATGGAGAAAATAGAGAAAACATAGAATACGTGAAGCAGGTTCAGAGAGATTACCAGGAAACTAAAAACTATCGAAAACTGGCAAAACAGCTTGAAAGAAAATAAGGATAGATTATCTGAACTGGAGGGCAGATTTGTAATATGGGAGCATAAAATAAAAAACTTCTTAAAAATAACAAAAATACAAAAAGCAATAATACAAAGGCTAGAAGATAGTAAGAGGATCTATAACAAGAATTAAGAACATAAAAGAAGAAGTAGGGACACAAACAAATGGACTACAAAAGCTATTCACAGAAATAATCCAAGAGACTTTCCCTAATTTAGCAAAAGGTAAAGATAGTCAGATGTATGAGGCATACAGGACCCCAGACACCTACAACCCAAACAGAGTTACACCCAGACATATAATAATCAAAATTCCAGAAATCCAATATAAGAACAGAATACTAAAAGCCATCAGAAACAAGAAACAGATCACTTACAAGGGAACACCCATCAGAATTACAGCAGACTTCTCGGCACAAGCCATCAAATCACGAAGAGCGTGGGGGGAAATAATTCAAGCTTTGAAAGATAATAACCTCCAGCCAAGATTGATATATCCTGCACAACTGTACCTAGAAATTGATGGAAAAATAAGGTGCTTCCAGGATAAAGAGGAACTAAGGGAATTTGCAACCACCAATTCAACTTTACAGAGAATACTGCAGAATATTCTAAAAAAGGAAAATACCAAGATTCCAGAAATAGTGGCAGGGAGGTCACAATGAATGGAGAAGAAAGCGAAATGAAGAAGACAAACTGACAACAAACGACAGAAAAAGAGCTCAACAGAAATGAGGCAGAGAAGATTGGATGGTAGGAATAGCTATTTTGGAGAAAACAAGAGGTCATAATAGCTAGTGCTGATTTAGTATCATCTTGTTTTGAAGTCCCATCAAACTTGTTTTCTTCTGTCTCTGTCAGTCTTAAAAGGTTGTATCTTATTGGATTTTATTATATATGATAATATAAGTAAAAACTTTTATAGACAAGGAGATTATACAAAAACCATTGTTCATTTTCTATTAATTGGTTCTAAATACCCTGTAATAATGTCATTCTTGGGGCTGGGGATTTAGCTTAGCGGCATAAGCGCCTGCCTTGCAAGCAGGCAGTCGTGAGTTTGATCCCTGATACCGATAAAAATGAAAAAGACAAAAAAGAAAATGAAAAAAAAAATAATGTCATTCTCTTGAATGGTTTTATAGTGTCTTGATAAGTTTGGTGCTATAGTATACAAAGTTATACTCAAAGATTTCAAGGAAAGACACACTATGGTAACTATTTTTATGTCAGGATATCTTGTGGTGAAACACTATTTTGCTCAAATGGTTATGATTTGACCTGCGCTGTTCTGTTGTTATGCCCTCTTTTATCTCAATCTCCCTTTTTTATTTACTTTTTTTTCTTTTTTAATTAAGGGAAAAATAAATAAAAAATAGCAGGATACATTATAGTAACCTACTTTGATTTCCTATTAGCTTGATTTGAAATCCTGTATTGCCTTCACCATCTTGTTTTGACTGATTTTCCCCTATTCTGTTTTGCTTGATAGTACCAAGTTTGAAAGTATAGGCAAAACTGTGAAGACAATATGATTCATTATGATGCCCATTCAGGTTGACTATTATCTTCTTTTAAAGTCCTGTAATGTCTCCAATGCTTTGGTTTTATTCTTTATTGTTTTGTTCAATTTTATTATAACTGGCAATTCTTCTTAAAGTAGCAAGAGGCAGTATGGTAACCATTGTTGATCACTTTGTATTTTGTTTTTACATTATGTATTATGTCCATCCTTTTGATTTGACTGACTCTGTTTGATATGTTGCATTTGGTTTTATTCTCTTCAAAAAAAGTAATAAGAACGGAGGGAGTAATAAAACCCAAAATGTGTAATTGTCATTATACAAAAGAGAGGAAAAGAAAGTGCTCTAAAGGTTATAACTGCATATATGTTTAATTGTATAAGATAGCCATATTACTGTTTTTTTGGATCATTGAACAAAACTGTTTGCACTCTTACTGTTTGAAAGTCCACTTTATATGCTTCAATTTTGTAACTTGAACAACTATTTCTAAGATGAGAATATGTAATCTATTAACTAGTGGTTTCTTACTGTTTATTTTTTATATTTTGTATTACTTGTACCCTTTTTCTTTTTTTCTTTTTCTCCTTAAATTAAAAAAAAAAATAGATGGAAGTTGAGTTTGCAAGTTGCCTGGTCTAATCTGTGTTTAAAAATATTCCACAGGTGGGCCGGGGATTTAGCTCAGCAGTATAAGCACTTGCCTGGCAAGTGCAAGTTCGTGAGTTTAATCCCTGGTACAAATAAAATATTCCACAGGTAATTGAATGAATATGTTCTTTACATATTCTGCAGATACTGTATTTTATAGATGATCCTGGCCCCCACACTCATAGACTAAATCACGATGACGTAAGATAATAATGAGTTGAGTCAGAATTCAGGTTTTTCAACTTGTAACATTTATTTTCTCCCTGTTACTGTCTTCTCTTCTTGGCCTAACCTCCTTGTTTTTAGTTTTATCTTTGCTTTTCTCAAAAGCAAGCTGTCTCACAGAAACAAGTTACTCAGTCAGCTGGCCAGGTATCCACACAGCCATTCATGTAGTCAATTAACTACTAACTTTTATTTAGCTCATACTGTATTCTGAGAATACAAAGATGAATAAAGATTATTTCCTACTCTCTGGAGCTTCACAGTATAGTGAAGGAGACAGATTTTGAATTCTGGTCTAGGATTACAGTGAAGAGGTAAGGGAGACTTAAGTAGAGAGCTGCATATATGTGAATGGGGAGTGTAGCATTACCATGACTTCTTTTTGTTTTGATTTTTACTTGATTCTATAGTCATTTCATGTTTATTCTTTCTTCTTAGTAGCTGAGAAGTCATATACCAGGCACCCTTCTGTGTTAGAGACAGGGATTGATCATCCTATCTTAAACTTGAATAATAATGAAACAGAAGGGTGGGATGCATTATGGGTGATCAGAAATGAAATAGTGTGACTCAAGTCCCTTGGCTTCCTTAGCCAGCAAGTTCAGAGGAGTGAGAGAATATTATGAATACAGTGTTGTGGGACATGTAGCACAAGGCCAGCTCACAGGGAATGTGTGTAGGAGTAGACATCAGTTTTCCTCGTGTCTTCTGATCAGATGAAATTATTTTCTCAGCCTCTCAACTCCCCCAGCTGCTACCAGTAAGTTAAACCTGGTGAACATATTTTAAAATTTCTTTTTCAGGTCTCATAATTTTACAAACTTAGGAAAGAGTTTATTTGACATATATTGATATACTAATGTAATAACGTTGTATAACATGAGAAAGTGTTGGAGTTATTATTATGCATCTTTATTGGTAGCCTGGAGCAGTTTTTATCATACTTAGGCTCATAATATGATGTAATATAGGGGCCTAAGAAGTGTGATATGGTGTTAACTTTGAGTTATTGACAGATAGTAATACCCTTCCTAAGAAACATGTCAGACTAAAAATCTAGTAAATTCTAAAAGATGTTAAATAAATTTGTGGAGAAATAAGATAATAAAAGCAAACTAATGTATTTTTGAGGACATAGT
This sequence comes from Cavia porcellus, assembly GCF_034190915.1. NCBI lineage: Eukaryota > Metazoa > Chordata > Mammalia > Rodentia > Caviidae > Cavia > Cavia porcellus. The sequence goes on from NW_026947504.1 coordinate 58,670,170, forward strand.
TGTTGAGTTTTGAGGTTGAAAATCAACCTCAAATTTGTAATTTTTAAGATTATCATATTGATATGTATTTCTATGCTTGACACCATGGCTGGTTTATAGTAGGCACTGAGATTAAATGTCTGAATATTGAATTAATTTGTGACTGATATAAGAGGAACTAGTCTTACAAAGCTACTTTATGGGAGTTCAGGGGGCATAAATCGGTATTAGAACACTTGCCTACATGCATGAGGGAGGCACTGGGTTTGACCCCAGCATGGCAACAGCAGCAAAAAGGTTATTTCTTGGCCCTGAAACATAGCAGATATCTCTATGAGTCAGGACCTAGTAATAGATGTATTGTATGTATGTGTATGTCTGTTTACATATTTGAAGAATTGGCTTATATAATTATATAACTGGCAGGTTTAAAAGGTACAGGGCAGGGCTATAGGTTGAAAACTTTATGATTTTTTGTGTGCATGTGTATATGAATGCATACATGTATGACAGGCAAATACTTTACCACTTAGCTACATTGACCCCACCCTCCTGCTTTTTATTTTAAATTTTGAGACAGCGTCTTGCTAAGTTGCTCAGGTTGGATCAACCTTGTGATCTTCCTGCTTTAGCCTCCTGGTGTTGGGATTACTGGTATACAGAGCTGATTCTTAAGGCAGAATTTCTTCATGGAAACAAGTTTTGTTCTTAAGACCTTTCAGGTGATTGGTTGAGGCCCCAAATGACTGTCAGATACTCTTTTACTTAAAGTCATGTGTTACATATGTTAGTCACATTTACAAAATAACCTGAAATTCATGCCAGTTTGAAGATTTTGGGGTAGGAAAACTGTAAAAATTCTGTTCTTAATGTTGGCTTATGCCTGACAGTTTTTCTTAAATATAAATTTCCTTCTTTTCCTTATTTATTATGTTTTTATTTTGTGCTAGGAATCATCTAACTGAGGACCTCACACAAGTCTAGGCAGAAGCTAGACAAGCTCTCTGCCTCTGGGCTACATAACCAGCCCTTTTTCCCTCCTTATTTTGAGACACATGTTTAATACTTCTCTTTCCCAAATTCTGCTGATTTGCTAGTAATCTTTCTTGTCTTTGTTGTTGTTTTTTCTTCGTCCCTTCCACTGGCTATTGTTTAAATTCAAAGAGCTTTCTTTGTGGAAATTGAACTAAATAATGAGACAACGGAAAACACTGAGTTCAGCAGAATGATTTGCTGTGATTAACCCCTGAGAATTGAATCACTGCAAGATAACAAAGAAAGAATATTTTTGAAATATCCTGCTTATTCTTCTTTTCCCTTAGTAGATGAGACCTTCCTTTGGCCCTGGGGTGTTATAAATTTCTACCCACTTTGCTTAGACTTTGTTTTGCATATTCATCATGGCATGTTTTTTGAGAAATGAGTCTAAAAGAGAACTTAAGACATCCTTTTCTTTCTCTTAGATCTTTCCTCAAAGAAAAAGGCACTTGCATTCTTCCAGTAACCTTAAGAATCCTGCATTCTTTAGTTTTCCCATATACCATATACCATGTCTCAGAACATCCTGTTGGTTTTATCTTCACAATGCACATACATAGGGTCTCACCCGTTGTCCGTTTCCATCACCAGTCACCGTGGTCCAAGTTACCATTATCTTTTTTGAGGTGGGGAGTTATTTTAATAGACTTCCAGATCATCTCTGTGTCACTGCTTTTAAACCTCTGCGTCTTTTCTCAAAATGATAACTAGAATGATGTTTAGAATTCTAAGAAAGATAAATCTTGGGCCTCTGCTCAAATCAGTGAGGTCTCCTATCAGAGAAAGACTGAAGTCTTTCTGTTGACCTGTAAGGCCCTGTATGCTCCTTACGTGACCTTCTGAGCTCCTTCCTATTCCTTTTTCCCACTCACTTTCTGCTTAAGCATCCTTACCCCACCCCCACTCCTTCAGATTTATTTGTCTATCTGTCCTTAGATGTTGGCACGGCTTCTCCAGTGCCTGGCTACCTTTCTTCTTTCTCTCATTTGTCTTCCCTCCCCTCTTGTCATTTCTGTTTTTTCTTTTTCTTTTCTTTCTTCATTCCAGGCCTTTGTACATCTAGGCAACTGCTGTACCACTAAACTATATCCGTAACTCTTTTTATTTTTGGTTTTGATACCTAGTATTGCTAAGTTGCCCAGGCTAGGCTCAAACGTGACCCCCTGCCTCAGCCTCTTAAGTAGCCAGGATCAGATGTATGAGTTCATGTTTCCTGAAATCAAAAAATGAATTCCAAGCAACAGTGGAGGGTAAGAGTGAGGAAGATTTTTTTGAGCTACAGGATGCACTCAAAAGGGAAGCATGAGTGCTCAAAGAAATGAGCACACACAGTTGAGAACTGGTTGGGGAGGTAGAAATCTGTGGAATTAGGTAATCTTGAAGCCTTAGTCTTGTCTTTAGCTTAAGTTTTAATAGTATCACTCTTGGAGAGTAAAAGAGGACGGCCACCCCTAGTGAGGTAGGTCTATTCCTGTGGGAAATCCCTAACGGGTAGTTCCAATTACAATATAATCTGAAGCTTCCATCCATCTTTTCGGGGAGTTTGTAAATCCGGCCATTGTGACTTTATCTTGCCTTCTTTACCTCCATTGTGATGTCTTGCCTTCTTTAGATGTGCCTCCAGCCACACGTCTGACGTCTCAACCTTTCACTGACTTCCTCAAGAGCTCCTCTCTGACCATATTATTAATTTTTATCTAATTTGGCAGCCTGTTCCACCACATTCAGCTACCTATAATCTTCAAAAGTAACTAAGTTAGGCAGTTTCTATTCTATCTGTAAATTTACTACTCTCACTATACAAAATATGTACCTACTTTGTTTACCTGCTTCATTTTCCTGCATGGCACATAACCATTATCACTATTAAGCTGTTGCTTATTGTCCTTACTTCTGTTGTTTATTGTCTCTCTCATGCTAAACTGTAGTTTAGATAAATAAGCCACTGATAGAAATAGAGGGCTACATAGTTTTATAGAGTGATATAATGCTAAACATGGGAGCACTAAAGAGTTTTACACACTTAAGGAGGTGAGTGAACAGGCGAAGTTTTCCTGAAAAGATGACCTTGAAGTTGTTTTTGAAGAATGATAGTTACTAGGAATAGTGGAGCAGAGAGGAGCAGAAGGAAGAGATGTGAGAGTAATAAAAAACCAACAGTCTGTTGAATTCAGAGTCATAGCACTTTGTATATCCTCACCAGGAATCGCTTATTATGTACTTATTCAGATCCACATTTTATTTTTTACTTTTATTTTTTGGTTTTTAAGACAGAGTCTTATTATATAGTTCAGACTGGGCTTGATATTCACTGCGTAGTTTAGGCTGACCTCCAATTTAGGGTGATCCTCCTGCTTCAACCTCTCTAGTACTGAACTTCCAGGCATGTACCACCACACCTGGCTACTTGATTAATTACTTAACCCATTTCATAGATCTCCATTTTATAACTGAGGAAATGCATTCAGAACAAATAGCGAAAAGGTCACAAAATTGGTAAATACTGAGTTGGAATTAGAACCTAGGCCTGATTTAACTTAGGCTTCCAGACTATCCGTAACACACTTCATTACATATAGTGAGGTTGAAGGGTAGACGATACCATACAATTATATCACTGAAACTGACAGTGAATGTGTTTTACTTTCATGACCTTTTCGTAGGACAGACATATTTGACATCTTGCTAGTCTTGCTGTTTTGTCAGGAGGTTTTTATTATATAATACAGTGTGTGTTTACTAGGAGCATGAAATGACAATAAAATAAAGTGTTAAATTCTTTGTATGTGTTTAGAATAGACTTAAGCATTTTCACATCAGCTGTGTGAAGATAACATTAGAAATAAATTCTTACATGAACTACTTGAAAATACCAATAGAGCTCTACAACAAAAATAGACTTTGCTTCAGGTGTCACACCCAAGGCAGTCTTCAGACATGATAACTGCATGTTCCATGTGCACATCTCACACTGACAACACATGTACTTAGTTTTCCTTTCCTATGGAAGACCATTCTTGTCCCCTCTTTTCTCTTCCTGTTTTGTCAGGAGCTTCCTACTGTATTATTGTGCAGCATGCACTTAGCAGGGAAACAAGATCTGACTAAAATATCAAATATGGGATGAGTGTTTAGAATAGATATCAACATTTTCACATCAGTTGTTGACTTGCTTTGAAGACCTAAAAGATAACGTCAAAAATAAAAACCTGTGTGAACTAAAAGCACAAACAAGTCTATCACAGAAATAAGCTTTGCTTCAATTGTCACATCCAAGGCAGTCTTCAGTCAAGACAATTGCATGTTGCATACACAGATATCACTTACACTCATAGCACATGTTTTTGTTTCCCTGTTTTTGCTTGTAGGGTCCCTAATGAGCTCCAGTACCAAGCCTCTAAGAAAATTTCTTCATGATATTTTGCATTGTTATTTTCTTTGTAAACTGTCAAGCTCCTTATGCCCACGTTTTAAGATAAGTAAAACACAATCATTAGCCAATGCTTTGTGTTTCAAGTGACATCATAGTTGTTTTATAACTCCTTAATAACCTGTATTCCACTTATGGTTTTGTTATAGAAACCATCAGGCTTCCATTTTGTTGAGGTTTCCCTATCAGTATTTTTCCATCATGGTGAAATATTGATATCAGCAGCACTAGTTTGTTTTGCTTTGCCATATAGGAGACCAATGTTATATCTTTCTGAAATACAAAGATTGTACTGTACAATTCTTTGTTTTGTAAGTGCAACATTTCATTTGAAGTTTCTGTCTTGTTCCTGCATACAGTTCCAATGCTGATCAACTTGTGCTCTGTTGGGAAATGTAACATCAATTAGAAACCGGTAAACCAATTGTTGAATGTCATATTTTAATTTGTTTGGGAGATGGGAGCAACAAGTCTGTCCCAACATTTGCTTTATTACTATACAAATAAGGACCTGATGGCTGAGTTGCAGGATAAATGTCTAAATTGAAAGTGAAGTCTTCACATCTACAAAGGCATAAAGTTTTATGCCATGTTTTGACCCATCACTTTGCAGTAAGTCTTTTATATTGCTGTGATCACCATGAAAAATCCCTGCTAAGTACAACACACCTATGAATGCTTTCACTTTAGCAAGTGAGGTGTTATAATAAACACATTTTTGATTGCTGTTGGTACATACAGAGTGTTTTACTTGCATTTCAGCCTTTGTGTATTTTGCATCTTGTAGCATCTTGTCTGTTAAAATTTCCATTGCTGAATAGCAATGCTGATATTCTAGCCAATACCTTTCACTCCTGCCAAACCCCTCACTATATTTTTCCATTCAAGTAATAACCAGGCCTGACCCTGCTTAGCTTCCGAGATGAGACGAGATCAGGCACGTTCAGGGTAGTATGGCTGTAGACTGCTCACTAGGTATTTTCAGACCTAGTTCTGAAATGGAACATTGGATTGTTCCATTTCATTATGTGGCTAATTTGCAACCTTTCAACTAGTCAAATATATACTCATATTCCTATTTTTCTTCTTCAGCTGAGTCAAAGAGGTCTTCATTCCTTGTGTGTGTATCCATTGGTTTTTTTCTATGTTTCACTGTCACAGGAACTTTGATTCACATGGCCAATGAGAGTCATCATCATTGTCATCATCATAATCATCATTATCATCATTATCATCACCTACCAACACTATTCTTCTGTTTTGAAAGCATGTATTTTATAATGAATCATCTTCATCATCCACACATGAGTAATCTGATGATTGACTTTTGACCTCCAAAACTTGCAAATCTGATTTTTCATGTTCTGTTGTAGTGAATTAGTATATTTCTACTGGAAAAATCAAAAGAAAACATTTTTTTTTTTAGTAAATCCTGAAGTGGTTTGGATCCATTGGATTCTCTGTGATGCTTGGATAAAAATATGCAAAACCAGTTAGCTGGAACATAAAGTTTGTAAAAATTCCATTTTGCCACTTTACACATATGGGCAAACCTTGCCGGTTGTCATACCAACTGGGTAAACATACAAATTTCCTTTTGTATCCCTCAGGGAAAGGTACTGAGATGGGCAATAGCTGGCTACTCTTATGCTAAAGTACAAATTTTTAGTAGAAAAGTAAGGGATGGTCATACTGGACCAAGTCAGCTTTTGTGAGTTAAGGTTTAAGTAGTCTATTTAAAGTTTTGCTTAATAATTCTGTTTATATAAATCTGTTTATACTATTAGTCGTTGTGTCTCTCATTTTTAAGAGTTTCATTGTCTAATACTAGTCAATCGCGATTGTTAACATGCTTATAAAAGTAACTGAATTGTTTTTCTAAATTGCTCTCGTATGTATTATCTGTGGTCATTTAATTGGCATGCTTTATTACAAAAACATATCTTCATACTTGTGAAATTTACATTAATTCTTTTTCGTTTTTATCAGTAGCAGGGATCGAACTCATGACTGCCTGCTTGCAAGGCAGGCACTTACGCCGCTGAACTAAATCCCCAGCCCCTACATTAATTCTTGTACATTGTGTTAAAATGTTTTTAGTTTAGTCCTGACTAAGTCATTCAAAAAGTGTCACTGAACAGTATTTCTTGGTCTTGGCATAAGTAAATGATGTGCTTTCAAACAATAATTCACATTGTTTTGTAGAAAAGCAGACTACGTATATGCTTAATGCATCTTTTTAACAGAATTAACCTTTCATAAATAAATTAACTGTAATTAACTTGGGTCATGGCATCTCTTAGTTTAAATCTGCTATACAGAGTTGGCCTTATTAGCTTGTTCTACATCCGTTTGTAAGCTTTGTAACTATTGTTTGTCAAAGTTCTCATGTTATAGAGTGTAACTGGAATCAGCTGAATAGATGCTATTAGGTGGTGTGCAAATTTAGCAAATTTAGCAAGAAATTTATGATACCAATTCCAATCATCTGTTATATCCCCTTCAACTCAGAATGTGGTCTGACTGACTGTGTGCAGGAAATGTACCTCTGTACTAAGTGACAGTACCGCAAATGGTTATTTAGCAAAGCTATCTAAGAAGAGAATTCATTTAGAGATGTTGGAAAAGATAATTATCAAAGTTACCTCTGTCAACTGCACCAAAAATAGAAGTGCTACGAAGGTTGTGAAAAGAGGCTTTTGTATACCTAGACAAAGTAAGATAGTGATTTGTGGCAGTAGGAGGCCCCCTCATCTCCTGGGAGCTAGTTAGGAATAAAACATTTTTCCTTTATTCACCATGCTTGTGTTTTGCTGGTGTCAGGTCAGGGGTGTGGGTGGGTGGGTTGATGAGCAGTGTGGGTCTGAGCAGCCAGTGACAGATACACTTAACAAAAGCAGTTTCCAAGTCCCTCTTATATAACTGATCATTTTTCAGATACTATTCATAGACTCATATTTATAGAAAGATCAACTTGTTCTACAAATATGTGCTAGTCTAATTTTGTTTAATAAGAAATATATTGTAGAGCTGGAAATGATGGTACATGCCGGTTACCATAGTACTCTTGAGGCTGAGGCAGGAGAATTACAGCGTTGACTTCAATTTGGGCAATTAAGTGACCTAGGAGGAAAATACTTAAAAATTAAAAAAAGATCTGGGGTTGTAACTCAATTCGAAGGCCCTTGGTTCTATCACTAGTACCATCTCCCCCTCCCCCAAAAGGAGAAAGGCAAAGAAATAAAAAGTATCATAGAATTCATTCTCTATTTTGCAGTGCTGGAGATCAAACCCAGAGCCTATATCTGCTAGCCAAGCACTCTACTTTTGAGCTGTATACCCAGCACCTAAATTTATTTATCTTTTGCAAACCTAGAAGATGTTAGCCACTTTTCTGAATTGTAGACATTTAAGTCACCAAAGAAAATGTTTCAAAGCTAAAAGTTCCCTATTTTGATTTAAAGATGATTTGTCCTCTGTCTCTGAAACTCGGTGTTTCATTGTGAGGTGTTAGGAGGGTAAGAATTTAATTATGTTAGGTTTAAGAGTAGGTCTTTTGCAAAGTGGTTAACGTTTAGATGAAGTCATCAAGGTGACACCCCCTCACTGAATGCTGGTGATTTAGGAGAAGAGGGAGAAACCAGCACATACCTGCAACATACCACTTTTCTTTTGCCATGTGATACCCTGCAGAACCTTAGGACCCTGTCGGAAAGAAGTGGGTCACCAGATGTGACTCCTTACCTTTGGACCAGAGCTGTGAGCTAAAATAAAACCCATTTTTTCCCCTCACCTGTCAAGTTTGTGGTATTGTGTTATTAACAGTATAAGACTTGTTAAAACATTATCCAAGGTTTTCTTGCAGGCACTTAGGAGGAAAAGAAGCCTCACATGGCATCTGCATTTAGCAGGTACTATCTCCTTTACATACATGCCATCTATGACTCATAGCTTATGCTGGGGCTTTTTAAGTCACACTCCCTGATTTCTTTTATTTTCAGCATGTATTGTAATTTTCTGTTAAATTCTCAATATACTATGATATGTTTCTAATAGTATGAACAATTTAACCTGGTTATTGCCTAGTTGGTAGAAAATGACTGTGTTTGTGGTACTAATCCTATGCCTGATTCACCGTTTCCTTTTATATGTTACCTTTTCAATATCATTTTTTCTCATTCTGTTACTGGCAATTTAGCTTTAAAGCATCATTGTTTTTAAAACATTCAAAATAAACATTGAAGTACCTCTTCATTCTTGGAACTGGACCAAGGAAGGTATTGTGTATATAAAAAACAAAATAGATTCTCTTAGCCTGAAGAGCAAGATTGAAGTTTATAAATAAGTGAGAAATAGTATAGTGATAACATATATATGAATTTTATTTTTAACTCTTGTAAAATAGACAATATATTAACAGCGTTCTCAGATCCTTAAAGCAAATGAACTATGGATACTCAAAGAGCCCCATTGACTTTCAGGTGTTCCTTTATTTTTAAAAATTAAGGCCAAAGGTATGGTTCTGAGTGAGCCACTTGCCCCAGACTTTAGAGTGACTCTCTCTTTTTGCATTTCTCTCTTGATTTTTTTAAGTCAGGGACCTTGAACTGGCCTTGAACTCACTAATAGCCTCCATTGGCCCTCAATTCTAGATGATCTTCCTGCCTCAGCCTCAGAGTAGTGGGATCCCAGGAATAAGTCATCACATCTGACTTGACTAGCTTATACTTCCTGTTTTTAACAATTGAAATTAGAAGCATAGTTTGTTTTCCTTGTTCAGATCATTTACCTGCCAAAAGTTAGGAGTTTTCTAGTAGTCTAATTGGTGTCTCAAAAGAAATTCCAGAAGCTTTTAAATGAGTTCAAAAATGTTTATATTCTTTTCCAGGAAGCAAATCATGTTATGCTAGGCCTATGAAAGTTTTAACTTAATAGTTTATAAAGATAATGTCTTAATATTTCTATAAACTTGATGAAAAGGACTTTTATTATTTCAGAGTACAAAACTTGGTTATATATTCTATTTGACTTTTTTAGTTTCAAGTTGATTTTGACTTCCAAATATATTTTTGTTTGCTATCAGTTTATGTTGAGAAAACATAAGCTATGCTAATGTAAGTTAATTAAAATACATTTAAAGAGATAATTGAGATACAATTCTCTTCCAATAAAGAATTTTAATTCCAATACAAAAAACAGTTCTGGATTAGCTATGCCATATTTTGTCCTTTTAGTGTGATGAGATTTGGTTCCATAGTTTGGGTCATTTATTGAACATCTTTACTCCGATCATCTATCTAATTTGAGTCTGCTTTGTCATCTTTTAGGGTTGCAGGGCCTTTTGTTTTCCTCTCTATAAAGTTAATTTTTAGAAACAGGTTAATTCTTTTAATTTTATTAATGTTATTTTTTTCACTGTGTTGTTGAATGAATGAAAAGTGAAATACATATGACAGGTCTGCTGATGTGCTGTGGGAACTCTAAGATGGATGAGACGCCCTCCTTGACTTCAGTGAGTTCTCTTGTCTCTCCTGCCCAAGGGTTTCTATATTGAAACTTGTACACTTAAGGACTTCAGGGGAAGCACATGAATTCTTTCAGACTGTACATAAAAAATGTGGTGTATATATATTTGTGTATTTCTGGGAAGATAGTAAAATATGTATTTCATCAGATTTTTAAGACTCTTAATATCTGGAAAAGCTAAAGGAGACAATATACCTAACTGTAATTTAGTAGTATTCTAATAAGGATAAAACATTGTATAAGGATAAAAAGAAATATCTTTGGAAGATTAGCATAGATTAAGCATCTCTCATAGTGACTGGTATGTAGTGATATTTATGGTAGTGAAGGTCCTTATAGTAATAAGATAGTTGTTTCAAAGTAAAATAGTTTAAAGAAGTGAGTATTTCTGAGATTTAGGCATGGTATGCACCAAAAAAAGGGCTCACTTAAGGGCCAGCAACAGTTGGGAACTGTCTATCCATTCTGGTCAAGGGGCAAAAATTGTGTTCCAGAACTCAGAATTTTGGGCATGGAAAATGTCATCCCTTGAAGGGTGGAGCTTTGATTTCCTGAGACTAGACCTATATTTCCATACAGAAGTTGAATGCGAACAGCTAAAGAGCTTTTTGGTTTTAACATCTAAGTCTTGGCCTCCTTCTTAAGGATGTCCCCACCAGTGTGAAATGTATCCATTCTGTTCTCTAGTGAGGTTAAAAATCTTTGGTGAATTTTACCAATTCTCTCACCACAAATCAGACAAAAATGTTTTTGTAGTTTCACTTAATCCTGTATCTATTAGAATTTGTTTTGGCTGCAAGTCCCTAAAAACTGAAAATGTAGTAGCTCAGGAAGATAAAACTTTTTATTTTTTCTCATCTACCTCAAAATAGTTAAGGGATCCTAAGACAACTTCATGTTGCAGGTAGGGGTGGGAAGGCATGAACTCTCCTTTCATCTCATGTTCTTTCTTTGTCCAGATACCACTTTGTTTATGTTCCACAGGCCAATACTTATTTAATATAGCTGTCAAAAAACAAAAAACACTAAGGATTGCAAGTTCAAGTCCCACCCGGACAACTTAGCATTATCGTTTCTCAAACTAAAACCTAAAAGAGGATAGGAATGTAGCTCAGTAGTGGAGTGCCATGCCTGATTTCACTACCACCTGCAAAAGAAAGAAAAAAAAAAAAATCTAAAGGAGGCTTAGAATACATGTCTGGCTAAAACTGGAATATCTACCTGGCTAAAAATAAAAAGTCCTGACCCTATAAAAGAAAAATAATAGGGGACAACATTGATCTCTACTACATAAATCTTCTTCCCTTGTAAGTAGATTATGTTCCTTAAAGTTTAAATATATATTTAAGAATTGGCTTATAACCCTACAGTCTTAACATTCTGAATTCTTAGCTCTTATTTTATTTAACCTGATAGAAAATTAAGTAATTTATAATTTTTACTGATTTTTCAAAGTTTTACTTTTTTCCTAAAGATGCAGCTAAAGTTTTGTTAAAATTTCAATAATAATAAATGCAGTTGAGCATTGTAAATATAAAATATTGAGAAATATACTCCTTTTATCTTTATGGGAGATAAATACATCAAATTCACATTAAAATAATCTGTAGAAAACATTTTTCCCAGATGAAAACTTTAAAAAACATTTTATTGTTTATTTTTTAATTTTTGTTTTTGTTTTAGAGACAAAGTCTCACTTTGTAGTGTGAGCTCAGGTTGGCCTTGAACTCACTGTATAGCCCAGCCTGGCCTCAAACTTGCAGCGATCATCCTCCTCAGTGCTCAGATACAGGTGTGTGCCACCACACCTGGCTCAAAAGATTTTCGTAATAGGTAATATAAAAGCTCTTGCTTAGGATAAATTCAAATATACAATAATTAAATCAAAATTTAGAGTGATTTTTTTCTTACTGAAAATTAGTTGCTAAAGCAAGCAGCAGATATAGTAGACTACAGATTCTGAGTTCTCTTCATCATGGTAGAGTTTAAAGAAAATGTCACATTTAATGTAATTATCCTCATTGTTAAAAAATGATTTACTTTAAACTTTGTATGTACCACTATAAGTGATAATATGTTTAACCTCCACAGGCAAGAAATTTAATAGCTGTAGGACTGGGAGTTGCAGCTCTTGGATTTGCAGGTAAGATAAATAAGAAGACATATCAATATACATGCAACAGACATAGTTTCAAAAAGCCTCTATAAAGCGAATATCCTTTGTATTCTGAAGTTTTTGGTTTCCAAACATGTTATATTCTCATTATTTCTACTTTTATAATTATTGGACATTAGTCAGTGAAGCAAGATAAAGCATATCCTGAAAAATTAATGATATATGAGCCAGGACCACAAACTCCAATAATAGTTGATAATAATACTTTTAAGTTATAATATACAATAAGAAATCTTTAATGTGGTACACTTTAAGAGATAGTAGTTCCATTATGCTTCCATATTTATTTTTTCTTACAGATACATTTACATGTTTCAAGCTATCATGATAGACATAGTTATTCCCTAATTTATTGCTTCATCTTTTACCATACCAGCATAACTTTTAGGGTAAACCCAGGAAATTGTTTCAATTTGTCTTCTTTAAAAAATAGCTATAAGTATTAAAGTTGTTCATTTAATCATTGCTTATAGTTTAAAATTGTATAACTATTCCCTAATTAAATGTTAATTTGAGAATATTTTCTGTTCATACTTTTTTGTTTCTGAATTATATAGATTTGATCTCATTAATTGGGTCTTTTTAAAGGAAGCTATATTCCATTGTGGTTATTTAGAGTTGGTTTCCAATAGAAAAATAATAAATATGGTTTTATAGAGTGTAGCTTTACATTTTGTAAAGCTTTAAAGCACTTTAGTAATTAGAACTTTAAAATCAAGATTAGTGATTCAGAGCCTCTCAATCTTTTTGCAGACAGGGCTTTGTGCCAGGTATGTAACTAGTCAACTAATTCTGAAGTTTGGTGGAGAGAATGTCTCAAAAGAAATTTTGAAAAATTTGCTTATGAAAATAAAACATCATTATCATTATTAGAACATGCATAGTTATTAACAAATATAGTATGAGATTTTCATTTTAAGTTAGAAAAAGATGTTTTACTTACTCCAGATCTTTCAAACAATGACAAAAATTGATGTGTGTAATCTATGCAGACCATACTGTTACCAAATTTATGTGCTCTCTAGAGCCACGTAAAACTCAGTAGAATTTAGAAAAAGTACATTTCAATGTTTTAGGACTAGATCTTCTAGGTTTTAGTTTAAGTAAACCTTCAGATATTTCTTCTTGAAGCTTTTATTTGCTCTTTCACTGAGAGAAAAATTCAGTCATTATATCTGATCATGGTCTTGCAGAATTTTGAAGTAGTTTTTCCCCCTGCCTGGACTACTTTTATTTTGTTTTGTTTTATTTTATTTTAAAGGGAATAAAACAAAACAGTAAAATGGAACAGAACAAAAAACAGAACAATATTGGATTTCAAAAACAAGACAGAAGCAAATCCCCTAAAGTTGTTATATTGCATATTGTTATCTTCTAAATAGATTGAAGTAATTTAAAAGCTACATTTTATACCACTGTGGAATCAACTGATAAAGTCTTCTGAAAGATCTGAGTTGTTGAGCTTTCCCACTGGAATGGTTGATTTGCAAATAAACATATGATTAAAATTTGAATTTAAGTCTCTAATGGCATACATAGTTTTGTAGCTAGACTTTTGGAGAAAGACATTAGAAAAAATAGACATTCCGAATAGGGTACAAAAGGTAAATTAGTCAGATAGTACTTTATCCTTTATTCAATTGTACATTTAGTTGTTTATTCAAAATAATTTAGGACTTGTTTTACTATAGATCCTTTATTGTAGAGACTCGTGGGAATTTTGAATATTAGGATTCCTTTTACAGAGAGAGTAGCCATCTTCAGGGAAAGATTGATATTTAATATAATCTGTGCATAATTCCTTTTTACTTTAGAAGTAACTCCATTAAAAGCACCCCTATATCATTATATCATTGTAGAAAGCAATACTAATCATTTTAATATCATGACTATCTTTTGTACATAAAAGAACTTTCTGTGTACAGTTAATTTTAGACTACTAGAATGGTTTTTTGTACACTCATATTTGTAGAAATGTAAGATATATAAAAAGTAAAAATTTCTAGTTTTATGATCATGAACTTCAGCTTGATAAATTTAATGGTTATTAAAATGATATCCTATCTTCTATTAAGTGATTTAGAAATTCAGCAAACTGGCTTTTTAGTAAGTGTTAAAATATTTATTGAAATAAGATACATAAAAAGTCATTAAATGATATGGTAAGCACCTCAACAATATATTTGTATTTATTTCTTTTACTCTTTAGGTCGTTATGCATTTCAGATCTGGAAACCTCTAGAACAAATAATCACAGAAACTGCAAGGAAGATTTCATCTCCTGTAAGTTAAATAGGTCTTTAGTTAGAGCATTTATGAGTTTTGCTTGTATATCAGATTTGTAAATAATTTTCCAGCCTCCGTAGACATTTATTTCATTATATTATTTGTGATTTGCCTATTTTATTAGTTTAAGCTTGTTGGCCACATTTTTATACAGAAACCTTATTTTTATTAGTGAAAACTTATTATATTTTAATTAGTAATGTGTCAACTTTTGAATAATTTATTTTCTCTTTCTAACTATTGTTCATTTTTTCAGTAAACATTTAGTGAATGTGTACAATAGACCATTCCCATAGTCAGGAGCTGTGAATATTTGATGAACAAAACAGAAATTGTCCTTGCACCTATGAAACTTAACAAGGAGATTTTTCCTTTAGAATTTAAAACTAGTTCCCTTGAAATCCTGTAAGGCTGTAATGTACATTTATCTACCAGCATCATAGATATTTTGGTGTGCTGAATACAAATAAAGAATCAGTGATAGTAGATAATCCAAAAAATTAAAATGTGAATTCTGGGTTGTGATTACTGAAGACAACACAAGAAAACACAGGAGTACACATAACACAGTGACTTCTGGGATATAGAGGCAGATTTGGAGAGGTCAGGTTGGCTTGCAGCAGCTGAGAATGAATAGCTTGTTTAGCAAAGTCAATCTGGGCTTGCAGGGCTTAATTAGCCAAGAACAATGACAGTCTTTCCAAAGGAAGACATACTGACAAATTATTAATGCTGGTTCAAAAGAACTGCAGGAATTTTTTCACACTAGGAAGTATATTTCTGTAACAAAGAGTGTATTTTTTTTTCTGTTTTCCTGTTTATATTTATTTGACTAAAGTATTGTTACGTGTTCAGCATGTACACAGTAAATATTCATTGAGCAACTACCACATGCCAGGCATTGTAGGCAGTGGGAGTCATGGACCAGACAAAAACATTTTCCTCTAGAACCTTATATTTTACGTTTTAGTAGAGATTTAAACAAATGAAGTAAAAATATAAGTTTAATGAAGTTAAGAAAACCTCAACAGGGTGACTAAAGAATAACAACAGAGAGGAATCTTTATAATAGACAATCCAAATTAGACCTCTTACTTTTCTCATTGCTTAGACAAAATGCCCAACACCCAAAGTTAAAGGAGAAACGATTTACTTAGCTCACAGTTTGTAGAAGTATTAATTCATGGTTGGTTGTCTCCAAGGCAGAGTGGCATGGCAGAGGGGAATCACAGAGGAGAAGCAGTTCATGGCAGGCAGAATGCAGCAAGCAAGAGCAGCAGCCATCTTTCTGTCACTTACATTCTATCCAGGCCACATACCCTTAGGGCAGGTGTTATGTACACCCAGGGTGGGCCTTGTCATTATCCACACCCAGAACTGTGCCACGCCAACCAATGGACTAATTTAAGAATCACACACCCTTAATCCCGCAGCATACTCTAGATCCAGCCACCTCTGAAAAGCCCAACCTATGACCACATGAGGCTTTGGGGAAGCGTCTAAACATGAGACCTAACAGTCTCTCTCAGAAGGAAGCGGCCTGTGCTAGCATCTGAAGAAAGAGCTTTCTATTGTAAGAACGTGGCAGAGGTCCAAGGTGGTAGTGAATTTAGCAAGGGTAACAGTGAGTCTATCTTGCAAATAATTACAATATAGTCCCACATCTGTTAGGACATTGATGGTGAACCTTTGAGAGCTTTCACGCATACAAACTCGCTGTAGCTTGTGTACCATAGGTTTGCTGCCACCGACTTAGAGACTACTAGAATGGAGAAGAAATGTCTTACTATTTTACTCAGTGTATGATGACAAGAAAGTCTTTGGAAGATTTTTGAGCAGTGATGGCGTATGATTTGCATTTTAAGTTGTCTGCCCACTGCAGAGAGTGTAGGTAGGTGAGAGTGAACTAGTGTAAAAGTTGTAAAGCCAGCTAAGAGATAATCGTAACATGATGGTGTGTTGAAACACAGTAATAGTAATGGAAATGGTGACATAATTGTTTAATGTTATTCATGCTTTCCTACTTTTGTCAATGGAGAGAATCTTGGAAATTCTTTCTCTTCTGTTATGATAGTTTTTAGTACATGTATGAATACCATAAATACAAAACGCTATATTATTTAACATAGGAAAGGAGGAAAGAGCAAGAAAATGACCTAACCTTTGCAGAGGCTTATAGGTAAGACAGGCTGTAATAGATGTACTGAGCATGGGACGTGCATTTTAAAGTAGAAATTAAGAGGTTGCCACTCGTTTCCTCTTTTTTGTGTCAAAGAAACATGGGTTTTGATAAATCTGATTCCACTTTTCACAAGGTACTATTTTAGCAGTTTACAGTGAAACTTCTTAGATTATCTTAATCATTATCATCATCATAATTATACCCTCCGTGAAGACATATGTTTTAAAAGCAATTCCTTAAATATTAATCATTCTAGAGAAACGAGAAAATATGTGCATACTTTGTCTTTACACTGATGATTCCCAAATATCAAACTTCATAAATGTAGCATTTATACTTTTTGATTTTGTAAATATTAATTTTTGAACCAAATGGGATTACTAAAAAAAAAACTAGATCTGTAACTATGTCCCAGGGGATTCTGTTTCTTCATTTGTTATTCTTCGTACTTTGTTTGCATTCTCTTAAGTTTTAGCGTCTTCTCCTTGAATCGCATCTTTCTTTCTCATACTTTTTCTCCTCATTTTGCTAGAATATTGCCTAATTTGTTTATATGATATACATAGATTGAAATGTTTAAGTTCTCTGTTAAGTAGTTTGTTGCTTTTTTTTCACTGTTAATTGTCATTCGTGGCTCTAGAATCTAGTGGAGCTGGCATGAGAGAAGTACAGAAATTTCTGCTGAGACCATAGCTCAGTACCTCTGCTCTTTTGTTCCCTGCATATGCATAGCCAGATTTTACACTGGTGATCTTCTTAGTCCATTGTAGACAACCTGTTGTATTGGTTTTGGTTTTTTGTTCATTTTGAGGCTTTAGTTTTTTGATGATGCTTTTTCTTTTAGCTTAAAAAGCTTTTAGTGGTTTTTCTTACTCTTTTTTTCAGGAGGGAGGGTACCAGGAATTGAACTCAGGACCTTGTACTTACCAGGCAGGCTGAGCTACGTCCCTGGCCCCTTAGAGTTTTTTCTTTATCATTGATGTTTTGAAATTTCATAAAAATTCATATAGTGAACTCTAACTTATTTGAAAATTCTCTTTGAATATCTCTAAAGACACTATTTAGAGTTTTGTCAAATTGCCATGTTTTATAATTTATCCCCTTTTTTTCCAAACCAATTGCCATTTGTTTATTTTAGTTCTTTTTATTTTTTCCCTCCATTGTATTGGATTTGCTCAAAATGTCTGATGATCATCCTTAGTTGTTGGTTCGTATTTATGAGGACTAAAGTGAGTCATGCTCTGGCTTTCGTAAGCATTTTGAAAGACTTACTTTAATGGTTTGATTGAATGAGAGGATTGGCTATAGGCTTTGAGTTCACTGGTAGGTTTTTCAGTGAGATGTGTCTTCTAGGGCAAGGAGACCAGAGATAGGCTTGGGACTTAGAGTATAGGAAGAGGTAAGCCCTATATATGTATTTTTACTTGATATATGACCACCTCCCTCCTGGGTTCTGAAATGGCATCTTGTGATCACTCCTATTTGATTCTTCTGGGATCTGCTACCCAGAGTGGGACTTACCTCAGGCATAAGGTAGGTGCCAGGCATCATATGCTCTTCATTGGTATAGTAGTGGTAACTGTTTCTGCTGTTCTGGCTAATTAAGTTACCGTGGGGTTTTTTACTTTTTTTCCTTTTTAAAATCTGAATCTATTGTTCTTGGTTTCCTGAGAATTTCTTCTGGTCCCAGGGGATGCTCTGATTTTTCCATAGTGTGTGCAGTCATATCTGTTTTTTCAATCTTTCAGGATTTATTTAGACTTTCTGGTTTGCTGCTTGTTCCATTTCTTGTTTTCTAGGCCCATTATGAGTTTTTCCTATAGAAAATATTTTTTCATTTCGAAGATACTTTGTAAAGCAAATGACTATATAATTCAGTTTTGTCTTTTGAACTAAGGCAACTTTTGCTTGTTTTTAAATGTTTAATGTACATATTGACTTAGGTGGTGTCTATCTACCCTTAATGTTGAGAAGAGGGTATTTTATCTACTTCAAAAAAGTGTTTGTTTGTTTGTTTTGAGATAGAATTTTGTATGTAGTTCAGGCTGGCCTTGAACTATGTAATGCAACTGTTCATTTGTGAATTTGTTCTTTTATTTGACTACACTTTTTAAAGATTGAACTTTTGTTATGGTCAGGTGAAAATCATGGGAAGATATAGTAATTAAAATCATCCTGTGACTATAAATCAAGTAAATTTTGTAAATAGCATTTTATAGTTCATTGTATTTTTTTTTTTTTTTTTTGTCTTTTTCCTTTTTATCGGTACCGGGGATCAAACTCACGACTGCCTGCTTGCAAGGCAGGTGCTTATGCGCTGAGCTAAATCCTCAGCCCCCTAGTTCATGGTAATGTACCTCTTACAGTAAGAATATAACACTATATAATTCTTATCTGATTATCTCAGGTGACTTTTTTGTTTTTACTTCCTTTTTTGTTTTTTTGAGACAGGGTCTTTCTGCACTTGAGCTCAGTATGTAGTCCAGGCTGGCCTCAAACTCACTGAAATACACCTGCCTAAGCCTCCTGAGTGCTAGGAGTATAGGCTTGTACCATCATGCCTTGCTATCTTGGATGACATTTGTGTTTCAAGCAAGTGACTTAGCTAATGAAGATTAGCTTAACTTGGATTTTTTTCATATCTCCTTGGGCAACATATGGTACTGCAGTGATTAATGCTAATTTTAGAAATGAATTATTTTGATTTTTGTAGTTTTTGTATGCTTTATGAATGGAATAATACAGTAATTTGTAAGGTCCTGTGTATATTTCCACAGAGAGCAACATAGAACAGGTAGAATTTCACTGTTTCTGTTCTTGGACATCCTTTTACAAAAATAACCTTCTGTTCTACCTATATGACAGTATAGTTATTTTTTATAGCAGTCTTATTTTTATAAATCTACTCATAGATATTTCCTTTGGCCTCCCACAGCATTGTCAGGAAATGATTTTGCAGTGCCTTTTGTCTTTATATCCTAAATACTGCAAAATTAGTATATCATTCTCAAGCTTCAAAGAACCTGTTAGTTATACTTTATTGTTGGGGGAGAGATACAGCATTCCAATTTTGTGCCTGCTCCTAACAGAAATACTTATTTAAATATAGCACATTAAAATACTATAATGGTTCTATTTAAAATTATGAAACAAAATCTAAGATTCAGATTTAGACAGCAGTATTTTCTCTAAATAAGTGAGTGAATATTATAGTAATTGATTAAGAGTTTTGTTGTTTTTTTCTACTTTTCTGTTTATACCCCTTACATTATAAGTTTGCATACCTACTACAGTCTAGATCTCTTAAAGGCATAGCTGCAGAGAAAGACTAGGAGTAAAACCCCAGTTGCACAGGATTATAAAGAATCAACAATGGAATTATATCAAATTAAAAAGCTTTTTGTACATCAAAGGAAACCACCTGCAAAGTGAAGGACAGCCAACAGAAAGGGGAAGAAACATTTATCAGATATTTCTTAACAAAAAACTAATATTTAGAATATATAAAGAACTAAAAAAAAAATCACATCACCTGAAGACCCAATGCAAAAATGGGCATCTGAAATGAATAGACACTTGTCAGATGCAAAAGTACAAACAAAATAAATGCATGAAAAAATGCTCAATATCACTGGTCATTCCAGAAATGCAAATTAAAACAACACCAAGATTCTGTCTCACTCTAGAAAGAATGGCTGTCATCTAGAAGTCACCCAAAAATGGTGGCTGGCAACGCTTTGGTAAAAAAGGAACCCTTCTTCACTGTTGGTAAGATTGTAAGTTGGTACAACCAGCGTGGAAATCAGTATGGAGATTCCTCAGAAAACTAAAACCAGAGGTTCCATTTGACGTAGCTATTCTCCTGTATATCTTCCTGAAATAATTAAAAGTTTCATACCACAGCGATCTATGCTTACCCATGTTTGTAGCAGCATAATTTGTAATAACTAAATCTTGGAAACAGCCTAGATGCTCATCAATAGATGAATGCGTAGACAAAATGTGGGTTTTATGTGTGTTACCATAAAGAAGCAAAACTTGAGAGACATTTTTGGGTAAATGGATGCACCTAGAAAACATAGTTTTAAGTGAAATAAATCAGACACATATGTTTAAATATCATCCAGTTGTTTCTCTAGCGTGTGAAACCCAAAGAGTAAATAAGGATCAAAATGGATGGTAG
This sequence comes from Cavia porcellus, assembly GCF_034190915.1. Classification (NCBI taxonomy): domain Eukaryota; kingdom Metazoa; phylum Chordata; class Mammalia; order Rodentia; family Caviidae; genus Cavia; species Cavia porcellus. Next base: position 58,690,970 of record NW_026947504.1, read on the forward strand.
ATATTGGGAAGCAGAAAGAAAATGGTCAAATGGGAAGGGAATAAGAGAGGAGAAAGGGAAAAAAAAAAAGAAAAAAAGAAAAGGAATGGAAGCAAAAATTAAAGCTTTCATAAATGGGGAGAGAAAGAAGAGTTGAAAGAAGTGGTGTGTGTGAGAAACAGGCTTTGTCTTTTCTGTTAGAGCACAAGGCTAAAGTATCTCCATTTTGGGTTTAAATTACCCAGCCATCTACTCACTACCTCTCTACCCCTGTTAATATCCTGAGTTCCAAGAAATGTTGACTGTGCACCTTTGTGCCAGTTCCCAAGATAAAGGCAAAGAACTTTCTTTCCAAATTGCAAGTCATCCCTTCTCTCTAACTACCCCATCCCTCATAATAGGAACCAAGGATTTTGAGTTCCAAACAACAGCATCCCCAATTTACTCAGCAACATACCCTTTATACCACTCGGTCAGCAGTGATAGATTGTAAGCCTTTGAATTGGGCCAGTGTATTTAAAGGTCATCTTCTCGTGTGTTCTGGAAAAAAGGGTCCACCCTCCTTTGTCTGCACACCTGCTACTTCAGGCTTCCTCCCTTCTGCAGAGGTAAAATGCCTTGAAAAGATTTCTTGAAGTCTAAGTGCTTTGTTATCTGCATTGACAAATTGAGCCTGAGGGCTCATTTCCAACAAGGGAAGTGGGGAAAAAAAATTCAAATATATTATGTACAGGTACATCTAATGACAGATGTGATCCCTGTGATGAATGTGACCATGAGTATATCCAAAGTGTACCAATAAAGTTAATTTTTAAAACATGATCTAGTTCTTTTAGAAGAGTTATGATAATTATGTAAAATTGATTTACTTGTAATAAATTTAGTGGTCTAGAACACAACTTCTTCCATATACAAGATTTTAATGGACCTACTCTGAGATTCTGTGTCTACCTCAACAAAACTAGATTTAAAAAAAAATTGCTTAGATAACAGTACTTGCTTTTAAAGTGATTGATTTTGTAACGGTATTGGAAATCACAGCTTAGGAAACAAATTTATCTTTTTTATTTTGTTGATTAAAAATCGTCGAGTTCCTTAAGGTAATTATTTACTGAAAATTTTTTTTCTAAGTATTACTCTATGCCATGACTTGAGCATGACTTGCAAACAGAAATAAGAACAAATGTATACCTTTAGAAATGACTTCTGTAGATCAAGTTGGTAGTACTGCTGTTTTTGCTATAAGTAAATAAAAAAATTATCTTTCATGTAGGGAGTGAGTTTTGCATTTAGCAAAGATTGTGGACCTTAAAGCCACCTTCTCCTCTGTTAAGTCTCTTGTTTATTTCTAGCCCTAGCTTTATCATTCTAGCTGTCTCTTTCTGCATGTTTACCTGTTTGAAGAAGTGTAAATTTGTTTAAGTTAGTATGTGTATTTAGCCAATTCAATTCCCTTTTTTTCTCTAAACTTGTGTGAGGATAAAAGAAAAGAATATTTGTTTTGTTTTCATACTATATTATAAATTACTTGAAACTTAGAATAGTGCATCATATTTCACACAGTACTGGTACATTTATGGATTAGCATTTGTGTGATGAAGGTCAGACCTTGACCTACCTCACTTTGATAATTTCCTTACATACAGTAGTTGCTAAAGTGTTTGTTGAGTGAATTAATTGCCAGGAATTATTACAGAGTAGAATTTTTTATTTTAAAGAGTATAAAACAAAAGAGAACAGAACAAAGCAAATCAGAACAGAACAATGCAAGCAACACAGCACTTCACAACAAGACAACCGGATATTAACAGTAGCTACCATAATGTCTCTTTTCTTCTAAATAGTTGAGCATACCTTCACACACAATAATATCAAACATAACAATATAGTGTACAAAGTAGAAATTTGTAACAGTGTTGTTAAAAAGTTTATATGAATGGCCACATCTAACTCCACAGGATTCTTTTAAGTTATGATCATTTTATTGTTTACCCTTACTTATTTCTCTTTTTAAAAAATTGTATAAGTAGCATATGTTCATTGTTGAAGATTTAAAAAGTTAAAGAAGAAAAATAAATCATAATCCTACCACCCAAAAATAACATTTGAATATAGTCATTTTGGTGTATATATTTTGAGATTTTATTTTATGTCAACATATGCAATCACATCTCTGTATCCAAAGATTATGTATTTGTGAGTTCAGCCAACTAGAAATCGTAAATACTTTGGAAAAAATCTGTACTAAACAAGTGCAAACATTTTTTTCTCTTGTCATTATTCCCTCTACAGTATACTATTTACATGACATATTTTGTTAGGTATTGTAAGCAATCTAGAGATGATTTAAATTACATAGTAGGATACATGTATGTGCAAATACTGTGCCATGTTGTATAAGGAACTTGAGTATTTGAACATTTTGGTATTATTAAGGAGGTCTTGGAACCAGTCCCTCATGGATACTGAGGGATGACTGTGCTTACTTAATTTTCCTTAAAAAATTAATACCTTTCATGTATATATGCACTTACATAGGCGAGTTTTTCCTCCTAAAAGCATCCTATTTTGTTTATAGAGTTCCTGAAAATATTTGTTCTCACTTGCTGTCTCCATTTCTGCCTTAAACTCATACCCCCACTTCTTGGAGCTCTCGTCAGTCTTTGACCTCCTCTGTTAAATCAAGAGATCAGTTCTTAGCTCCCATTTTGGTTTACCATCAGAAGCATTTGAAACCGTTCTTCATTTCCTCACTTTTGGCCTCTAGTTTTCTCTCCCTGCTGAGTCTTATGACCTCTTTTACTGATTTCTTTCCAGATCCATATCGCTCAGTCATGCAGTTTCAGCTGAGCATGGTAGCTTGGGCCATAATGTCTGCACTCAGGGGAAGCTGGGGGTTCACCATGAGTTCAGAAGCAGCTGATTTAAAGACTAGTGACCTATAGGGAGTGCTCTTAGATCTTGTTCCAGAAAGAAACAAAATGAAGGTGGAGAAACAGGTTAAGCTACAGTGTAGTCTTAACAAAGCCCAGGCCCACAGGACATCTGAAGCCAGATGGCTCACTGTGGCTATCCCACGTGGAAAGAAGCCATGAGGTTAAATGACATCACCAGGTAAATGAGTATAGATGAAAGTCTAAGAACTGACCCTTAGAGAACTATGTTTATACCCCATTGTCAAGCAGTTATTTGAGAGAAGCTGCCCTGGAAAGGATACATGAGGTGGACTTTCTTGAGGCATGGCAGGTCCTAAATAGAGAGCTGAGACCTGTCTGCTAGCATCCAAGGACCAAGCCCTTTCCCTGCACTTACGAATAGAAATCTGGACAGTGTCCTCTATATCATTTATAATCTTGTGATAGTATAACTGTAGGATGGGTCTGACAGATAGATTCTAAGCTCTTGGATATAACAAGCAAAGAAGTGCAAAAGGGAAAAGCTATGTTCATTAACAGTCCCAAACAGCGAAATGGCGCTAGAGCGACAGGAAAAGAACATCCCTGCTATGTAGATAAATCAAGCTTTTGGACTCAAGAGTGAGGAACAAACAGTGCATGTGCTTTAGTCACGGAGAATGTTCCGAAGGGGTAGAGGAGAGTGCATTCCTTATCCTAAGTGTTCTGTCTGTGCTAATAGGGGCTATCGGTAAATTGCCCAGGCCAGCATTGAATTTGTGACTCTTTAGCCTCTGCCTCTTTTGTATACACTAAAGTTGGAGTAATCCTTTCAAAACAAAGTCGGATCGTGCTATTCCAGTGCTCTGGGCTTCCCTCTTAGAATAAAATATTATCTCTGCTGCTTACAAGGGCCTTCATAGTCAGCTTCCACTACCTTTCTAATCTTCCTACCCTGTAGCTCATACTTCTCCAGCTCCATTGACTGTTCAGTCCAGTTTCTCAGTCGCTCTTAACTTACTCATTTGCTGTAAAGTAAGTCAATAAATAGCAATTTGGCATTTATTTGTTAGCCAGACTAATAGTCAGAAGTGTCTGTCATAACAGTATAAATGTCTTGGTCAAGGTTATCCAATGAGAAAAACACCATAGAACTTAGAAAAAGTTGGCATTTTACTCCAGTCAATCTTCTGTTCTTTCTTTTGTATCTCAGTGTAGAAAAGTTAATGCATTTAAAGTAAAAAAAATGTTAGTTTTTAAAGTTCATCTTGGTTAGAGTTTCTTGAAGATCAGTTTGGGGCTTTCCCCTCATATAATTTCTGGTGAGATGCATTTCTCTTACTTCAGCTATGTGATAGGATTGAGGTCATGCCACCTCATGCATGGAACTAATTATTTCCTGCCCTTTCTTTCTGATACAGAACCTTTCATCCTATTATAAAGGAGGATTTGAACAGAAAATGAGTCGGCGAGAAGCTAGTCTTATTTTAGGTGTAAGGTAGGTATGCTGCATAAGTGTTTTTGTTCAGTAGCCAAGCTTGTCTTGCAAAAGGAAAAGAAATGTTTATAAAAAAGTATATAACAATAAGTTTTTATATTTATATTTAAAATTGTAAATAGGAAGCAGAGAAGATATTAAATTTTTACTTTTTAAAATTTCTAATCTTCAGGAAGAGAGCAATTCTTTCTTCCTAAAAAAAAATCAGGGGAACGTGTGTTTTTTTTTTTTTTAACAAGAAACTGTTGTCTTTGAATACACAGTTTCATATCAATCAATGATAATATCCCTTATTGTGATACTGAATTCTCTCTTGTCTCAGTTTTACAATTTTAAATACATACATACTTTTTAAAATTATAGTAAGGTTGTTTTCTACTTCTTTTTTTTTTGTCTTTTTCGTTTTTATCGGTACCAGGGATCACGACTGCCTGCTTACAAGGCAGGCGCTTATGCCGCTGAGCTAAATCCAGCCCAGTTTTCTGCTTCTTTATCTTGACATTTAGCATATTTATTTTACTTGTTTCACCTTAGAATCAATTTATTATCTAACTTTGGACAGTAGAAGAGGAAAGTTAATAGTATTATAATGTGTGATTTATTTAACTCTTAAAGTTAGGTACAATTGTATTCATTTGTTTCGCTTATATTCATTTAACTCCCAAGTCTGTGAGCAAATTGATTATTATATGTCGACAACAGATCTGGTAGTGATTTAATAAATATAATTAAGCAGAATAGTAATGAAATCTTATATTGGCAGAAAACATTTTAACCTCATGCACATCAGCATATTGTTAAGCCAAACATTCTATTTTTTATGACCACCATGAAAAAGGTAAAGAAAAGAATATGCCTACCAGTTGGCAGTTTCACTTAGTGCTTTATTTAAATTTAACAGGACAGAGTTCTTATCACAGAATAGTAAAGGATGTATCACACTAAACAATGGAACAAATCAAAAAGCTATATTGCTAATTATTTCTTGCTTAGTATTATTTAAAAGCTTTTATTTTTCTTACTATTGACCTCTCATAATATCCTGCTTGTAGTCTTGAGATGTGACTATGAAATATATTATAAATCCAAATATAAAGATTCGAAGGATAATTGTTCAAGGCATCTATGTTATTATGACAGATAAATAGGAGTTGATATATTTTTTAGTTTTCTTTTAAGATACATGATGTAAGTTTCATCCACTTGAACTGAATGCTCTACAAAATGCACAAGGAAAATTTAGCGATTAAGAGCACATACTCTGCTGGGCATGGTGGCGCATGCCAGTAATCCCAGCACTTGGGAGGCTGAGGCACAAGGATTGCCGTGAGTGCAAGGCCAGTGTGGGCTACACAGCAAAATCTTGTCTCAAAATAAATAAATAAACAAGCAAAAAAAGGGCACAAACTGAAGGCCAAATCTTGGTGGGAATACCAGTTTTACCACCTGTTACTTTCAACTGTGTTGAGTTGCTATGAAGATTAAATTATGTAATGTACAGGAAATGTTTAATCCCACACATGGTACAGAGTCTACTTAATAAATGGTGACTTAAGAGAATATATCCTTATCCTGATTCTGCTCCTTCGGGACTGCATTATATGATCTGAGTCAAGTTCTAGCTTTTATGTACTTTACTTCTTCATTTTGAATTGAAATTAATATTATTTGCCCTGTTAAAGTAATGTAAAAATGATACACTGGTATCTTCTTATATAAGTGCCTACTGATAAATTGCCAAATAAATTTTGGCTCCTTCTCATCTCTATCATGAATGTAGAAGTTAAATATTTGCCTTTATACATTAGATGAAAAGATGAAACTTACCTGTTTTCCTATAACCCATTTTCTCAGTCAGACAGCATTGATAAAGATGATACATTTTAAGTTACGAATGCATTGGTATGGCTCCATTTTCTGTGGTTGCTAAACTTTGTAAGCTATGTAAGAAGTAAGTAAAGATAAAATCGAGGTGATTCTTTTGATGCCCTATTAAAGAAAACTGAACGCTACTGGCAGATTCCTCTTCTTACACATTCTTAACCTACTACATTTAATGGTGATTCTTTGCTAAGATGCATATTTGTCTTTGTTTCATGGTTTTCATTGCAAAAGAATAGTTTTATGCACTATAGTTTTCTTATCTCTATTACAAAAAAATCTAAAATAATTTACTGTACTGCCCAGGAAAACAGTTACTATAGATGGTATTACCTAAAATGGTACACACCTGTGATTTTCAGACTTTCTAAAAACATCTGTGAAATTCTAAATATTATTTAAAGGCTTAATGGTGAAAAAAGATGAAACTAAAACCTCTTTATTTGCTACAGGGTTGGGAAACACCACTCAGTTCCATATACCCTATTCCTTAACTACCAGCCAAATATATTTTAGAGAGCACAGTTTGAAATCCTTTATCTATTTATAGTTGATATCTGAAGTTACCGTTTCAATTTCAGTGATGTTGTATACTGAAGATATCACAGCTATGTTTAATTTTTCTAAGTTTCTCCCATCTTTAATTGCCAAAACATCAGATGTATTAAAATATAGTACAGTTCTAGGGATTTAGTATAGCTATCAGAGAAAAGGAACAGCTCTGCAGGCAAATGAGAATACTTCTCTTGTTCTTGAAGCTTATCATTGAGTCTAATAATTATTATCTTGAAGGCATAATGTTTTGAATTGTCATACTTGTGCATATGAACTTGTGTTGTTTAATCTAGTTTGGTTGTTGGCAGATAACAATATATATCATACTTTATGGATTTTTATGTACAATGCTATGTATACCATTTTTAATAGGCAGTATAATTGATTTTCAAGGATAATTTTGACTGAAGTGATGTTCAGATTTTATGTGTTTAGTTAAAACTTATATCCAGAATAAGAACATCATTCCATACATGCTAATAAATGCACAATGGAAGTTTCAGTTTTTTTGAATTTATATCTTCCTAATCTAGTGATGAGCTTTATGAAATGAGGTTTTTATGTCTTCCTTTTTAACTTTTTAATTTTTCTACTTATTTTATTTATTTAGTTTTGGCACTCTTGTAACCTAGCACTCTTGCGCTGGGCTTTACATCACTAGCCCTTTTATTAAATTTTGAGATAAGGTCTCACTAAGTAAATTGCTGAACTCCGACTCCAATCCTCCTACCTTAGCCAACCAGAGTGCTAGAGTTATAGATGTGTACTGTCATGCCCATTGATAGCTTTCTGACAATGCTACAGTGTTAGTATTTGGTAATATAGAGGCTTTGTTCTTTCAGGAGGTTTGCCTTTTTCCAGCCACTTTTGGGGAGAAGGTGGTATGAGATACATTAGATACCCTTTGCTTATGTAATCAGAGCCTCTGCCCTTAGGGTAATGTAGAGTATTTGAAGGATACATGTCAGATATATATGGGACAATTAGAAATCATAACTAATAAAGAAGAGAAGTGTTAATACAAAAAAGTGAATGATAAATGTAGATTAACCACAGGAAACTAAATTATGCTGAAATTTCAGGGTTATGTGTTTTTAATTTCTTAATAGACAATTAAATAATATGGTGCTTATAGACCCAGTACAATGTCTAATAGTTACTTTCTCAGAAGTGTTTTGTAATCAGTATTTGACAGTATCTGGGAGGCACCTACAAGCCAAAAAGTACATTTGCAGTAGTCTTCCAGAAGACTTCTGTAAACAACCAAAAGTAATACCCTTAAGTCCTTCCATGGAAAGACTCATTTGATTGATAACAGAATATTTTATGTCGTATTTGGCAATTAATAGCACATTTAACGTGCTTGGTAATCTATTATTTACCTGAAAGAAGTTAGAAGTGGCAAGTAACTGGTAGGAAAGTGAGAGAATGGAACACTAGCAGAATCAAGGGTTGACTCCTGATAGCAAAAGAGGGACAATGTGCAAAACAGAGCATCTTAGATAACATTCTGGGTCCTCTGAGAAGGCGAGCAAGCCAACCTCTGCAGACCTTGAGAGCTACTTTGCCGTGTTAATGTATCTGAATTGCTCAAGAAATGGTTAGGTTAGATTCTTTATACTCTTGTTTTTTAAAAGTACAAAATCTATAACGTATTTTTATAAGTATCTTTCCTATCCATCGTACAGCTCTGTCTTACTAATGTTTTTACTTACTTACCTAATTTATCTTCAAAGTAATCCTGGGAGGTAGATAGATTGTCTTATGTACATTTTACATGTGAACAAATTAGAACTCAAAGAGTTTAATATGCAGAACAAAATTTCATAGCTAATAAGTATTGGAATTAGGAATTGGAACCTAAAGTAATTTTTAAAATGCACAATTTTAGGCACTACAGTGGTTCATCTGTGTATTATAGCATTTTGGAGCTTCATGACAACTGAACTTTAAACCAGATATTATTATCTTCATTTGAGGCCCAAAAAAGTTAAGTAGTTTAGATAAAATAGTGTATTATTAAGTAGTGTAATAGAATTTTATTGTTAGTGGTTTTTTCCCATGCCTAATGATAAACATTTCCAATATTGAATAAATTGGATTTTACCAAAATAAGGTTTATTTGACTTTCTCCTTTAATTTTAATTTACAGCGTGGGCTTTGTCTTCATTATATTTCTCATTGCTAAGACAAAATACCTAACATCCAAAATTGAAGGAAGAAAGGTTTATTTGGCTCACAGTTTATAGAAGTTTCAGTCCATAATTGGCTGGCACCAAGGCAGAGTGGCATGGCAGCGGGGCATCTAAGAGGGGAAACAGTTCATGGTGGACAGAAGATAGGAAAAACAGCAGGCAGGGACAAGGACAAGCCTCTTTCTGTCTCTTACATCAGATGTAGCACTCATACCCTCAATCCCAGCATTGGACCGTGAATATCAATCACAAGCTCTAAATTTAGTCACCTCTAAAACTTCCCCTGCAGGCGCATGCACACAGATACACACTGTGACTGCATAAGGTTCTGAGGGGACATCCTGACAAAAACTATAACAGGCTCTAATGACAAAGCCTTTCCAAAAGGTTTCTCATGAAGCTAAATAAACTATGAGATAAAGAGGGTTTGGGGATCCTCCAGAGAAAGATAATAAAGCTAAGAATTAGCACATGCTTATCCCATGCACTGCTGTAGCACCTCAGCTAGCCGTTTAGCTTATAGTTGGTCAATGAGGAACATGTCACTAGCTCTGTTTTGAGATGAGGAAACTGAGCACACAAAGAGGTTAAAAATTTGACCAAAGTTACCCAGTTCTCAAGAGCACTGCTAGAATTGAAATCCAGTAGTCTAGCTCTGGAATCTAGGTAACTTCTAAAATAATATATGCTACTTTTCCAGAACAACTTAGAAGCATAACTTATGGTCTGCATACAATGACTCTCCCAACTCATGCATATGTTTTATTCTTTTTACTGAGAATAAAATCTGACACTAGAAAAGATTGAAGAATTAATACAATGTGTCATTATTAATGATTTATTCTGATGGTTAGTAGAATTAAGTGAAAAGTTGTAATTTTATATTTGTCCACAAGATGGTGAAATTCTCATTAGTTTTTAATTTCTTGAAACCCATATAAATTGTTAATTTATAACTTGCATTTGGCACTATTTATTATAAGTGCCTTATAATTTCTTTTTACAGCCCATCTGCTGGCAAAGCCAAGATTAGAACAGCTCACAAAAAAATCATGATTCTGAATCACCCAGATAAAGGTAGGTAGAATTTCTGTTTTTCATAATATGTAAATATGTTGTGAGTTTCTTTGAATTTACTTAAATTACTTGTAAATGGTGTGTTGTCAAGGTGGAAGTTTATATGTCACATGTGTTGAGATTTTTCTTATAAATAAGTGGTTTTATATTGGAGTTCAATGACTTAATATAGTAGATTCATAACTTTCAAGAAATTTACTGGCTGCCTAATGTTTCTGCCATTTTGATCAAGAACGAAAACATGAATTGGGGACTCTTCAATGGAATAAGCTGATTTATTTAACATCAAACACAATATTTGAAAGATTTCTTCTACATTTCTACATGTAATATGTCATAAATGACTGAATTTTTAAATTTTATTGTGGAAGGCTCTGAGGCTGAGCCATTTGTTTTTAACTGGCCAAGCTTTTAATGTAAATTTATCTTACAAAAGACAGTTATTATAACTTTAACTACACTACAGCTGTTTGATAGAGAAAGGCCATATGTTCATTACTGTTTCTGCTTTAAAATAACAGATGGTAGGAAGTTGTACTGTATTTCAGAAGTCAAAGGGGGGAAGGTATACAGGTTTTCTTAGATTCTTATTTACAGATTTTAGTTTTATAATTACTGTGAAGATATTAAAAACAAAATTTTGAATTCCTATTCATTTTGACACCAAAATAAGGCAATTCTTTTTCAGTTTTCTCAACTTAATTACTTGCTATAAAAATTCCTTTTACTGAACATCATCTCCATTGGTTTTTGCACTTGCTGTTCTTTAGTGTGAATAAACAAGAGAATAAACTTTGAAAAGAGGTTTTGCTTAAAATATCTAAACAGTTTCAACAGTTACTATGATAGATCCACTCAACTAATTTACTTTGCATTGTGCACCAAGTAATTGAGACACAAATGTGCTTAAGTGCCTCCTTGAAGCTCTCTGTCTCCTAAACATCCCCTGACCTTTCCAGGTCAAGTGACTATCCTTGGCTCTAATTGATTGCAGTAGGGTCAAGCACTGACATTTCTTAGATGTTGACTTTTTTTTTTTTTTAACTATGCCTGCTGTCAAGGAAGCAAATTCTAACATGTATTTAAGAGAATGTGTATTTCTACATGCTTTTATTTAAAAATTATTGTCTGTCATGTCTTGTGAGTCAATAGCATTTACAGAAATACTTGATTTGCCTTGGAAAACAATATATTTATAAGAAGTGGGATTGTTCATTCTAGTTTGCTTGTTAATATCCTCTCGTCTGGCCCTTTGTGGATAGCTGGGGTTGAATATGAACCAGCAAACAAGAGTTCACCTCTCTGGTTTCTGCCTTATAGCTGGGACTCTGGCCTTGAACACTTCCTGCTCTTCTTCAAATGTCAGTTTTATCATGTATAATAAACAGGTTTATTTTTAAAGTCTTTTTATTTACATGGTTTAATGTAATCTTTTACATTTATTCAATTAATGAAGAACTGGTACCCTAAGTTTCTATTCAGGTCACATTTTGAACTTAAGAAAAACTTAGTCTTTTCAGATTATTGTAACTTCTAAGAATGTATTGATCATTGGCATTTTTTCCATGTAATTGCTCATTCATGCAAAACATTTCGAATTTCATAAATACCCAAAATGGGTAATATGTTTGTATTATGTAGCCTACAGGGCATATCATCAGTTAGGTCATAAAGGTACATTATTGTGGGTGTGTAATACCTGTGTTTATTCTTTAGAATATTTCCATTGATGTATTATATTCACTTTAGCTTATGATTTTTAGTATATCAAAGAGTGCATGACAGGTAAATTTAAAAATCATGCAGTGAGGTTTTAGTATTTATTGTTTACAAAAAAGCATCAAAATTTTCAACATCAACTGTTTGTTGGTATAGTAAGTCTAATTAACCCCACAGATTTCTATATAAACTACAATGAAAACACAAATAGAACTGTACAAAAAATAATCTCTATTTCAATTGTTACACCAGTTTTCACATGACAACAGCATGTTCCATACACATGTATCACTTGCACCAACAGCACATGTGTTTTGCTCTCCTGGATTTTTTGTAGGACACACTTAACATCTTGCTGATCTTGTTGTTTTGTCAGGCAGTCCTCATGTTATACAATGTGTAGTCAACAGTAACAAAGTATCAATAAATAAAAGTATTAAATTCTTCATACATATTGCATGTTTATAATAGACATCAGTATTTTCGCATCAGATGTATACTTGTTTACAAAACCTAAAAGATAACATCAGTAATAAATTCTTAGATGAACTACAAGGAAAATACCAATATAACTCTGCAACAAAAATAAGCTTTGCTTCAATTGTCACACTCAAGACAGTCTTCATACTTGACAACTACCTGCTCCATGCATACATGTCACTTAAACCAATATCACACGTGCTTTCCTTTCCTTTGTGGCAGACCATTCTTATCACCTCTCTACTCTTCCTGTTTTTGTCAAGAGCTTCCTAGTCTATTGTACAATGTACACTTAGCAACAAAATAAGATATAAATTTAAAAAAGTATAATGAGTGCTTAGACTAGAAATCAACATTTTCACATCAGCATAGTAAGGTTTTGCATCTACAAGGGCATAACTTTTTATGCCATATTTTGAAGGTTTTTTTGAGAAAGTACTGCTGGAAGCTACACTGTAAAATGGTGCTAGATGTTCATCAATAATCATATTTTCAGATGGTGTATAAATTGCTTGACAATTATCCTTAGGTTTCTCAAACTATGAGCAGATAGCAGCCACATAAATCAATTCTTTTTCTTTCTTAAGGGATGATTTTGTCATCCAACTTCAGGCAATTCTGAAGGAAACCAAATCTCCTCAGTGTTGCAATTAGTGTACAAACCTCAAGCTCACACTCATCACTTTTCCATAAGTTTTACATTTCTGTGATTACCAGTGGAAAGCCCTGCTAAGTACAGCAGACCTATGAATGGTTTCAGTTCAGCTAGTTGAAATGTCATAATTAAATATTTTGAGTATGGCTATTGATGCATAGAGAACATTTTAGTTGTATTTCAGTATTTGTGTATTTCACAACATCTTGTAGCATTTGCTCTGTTACAGTTTCCAACATTGAATCGCAGGGCTGGCATTACTCTAATAGGTTTCACCCCTGCCAAATACTCTCACTATATTTTTGGACCTAGTTCTAACATTAGATCATTCCATTTGGTTGTGTGGCCATTTTGTAATATTTTGACTAGTCAAATATGTACTCAAATTGCTGTTTTCTGTCTCATGACTCAAGGAAGTCTGCATTCATTGTGTCTATATCATCAATTCTTGTTCCCTTTCACTGTCACAGGGACGTTGGCACACATGGCTAATGTCAAAGTCATCATCTTCTTCATCTATGGGTGAATGATTTGATGATTCACTTTTGCCTTCTCCAAAACTTGGAAATCTGGTTTTTCATGTGGCATTCTACTGAATTGGGCTACTTCTACCAGAAAAATCAAAAGAAAACTTAAAAAAAAAATTTCAAATGCACAGAAATTTAGCAATGAGCATTTCATAAGTAAAACTCTCCTGTTGCTGCTTTGGGTCTCTTGTACACACCTTGTTCATTTGCCAAGTGAGTGAATGCACAGATTATAAGATATAGGCATAAAATGCACAGATATACTGGACTTTTTTCCCAGACACAGCTGCTGTAAGTCACACCCATGTTCCATTTATGGTGAAATACATGTTTACAGAACAGAAAAGTGGTGTGGGTGTATTTTACCCACTGTGATGCTCAAGTAAATATACAACCTTTTAGATGGAGCATTATGTGGATAAAAATCCACATACTCTTCCTGTTTTTGTCAAGAGCTTCCTAGTCTATTGTACAATGTACACTTAGCAACAAAATAAGATATAAATATTCAGAAAAAGGATTACCAACAGTCAACATGAATTCACTAAAAGAAAGAAATGCATAGTTTAATTTTCATTTTTTGTTAGATATACTGGACTTTTTTCCAAAGATCTCATTGCCTGCCTTCATTTTGGCATTTTAATTAGACTTAAGGCTTTACGTTTGAGTTATTTTTTGGGTAAAGAGTTCATTTTGTCTTATCATGTATTGTTGTCTTTGATAAATGGTAAAATCCTTAAAAGTAAAGAACATGAATTGCTCATCTTTATAATGTGTATTGTTGATATATAAATACTAAATTTTTTTGATGAATAAGCAGATGGGAAAAAGAAGGGATACTAATAAAAATGGTATATAAAACACATTGATCATATCAAAATTTTAAGGCTTATTAAGTTAATATCAAGGGGACTGAAATTTTTTTCTAACATTTTTTCAGCATCTGTTATGTGCCACACACTGCTAAAATTTGAGAATATGAGCTATGATGAAATTCTTGTCTTTGTAGAGCATACATTCTAAAGAAACAACAAACCAAAGACAAGGAAACCTGCTTCAAGTTTTGATAAATGCTATAAGAGTAAGAGAGGTACTTAATGCAGGATGCTTAAAAGTACTGTCTTATAACAAATGAGAAGTTAGCTACATGAAAGGGAGTTCTCTTGTGCAAACAATCCCACCAGCCTAACTTTTTCAGGCTCTTAAGTTGAAGACATGAGGAGAGACAGCATGGGATGAGATGATGTCCACATTTTAAACTCAAGCTTATGATAATGGAGCGCTGTTGGTGCTACACATTTGAACTTTGTTCTAAATGCAAAGAGAAATTACTGCCAGCTTTTAAGCAATAGTATACCTTCTGTGGAATTGGTTTCCTTTTATCCTCTATCCCAATTTATGTCTTTACTCATTTTGAAATATTAAAGTTGTTATTTTTTTATTATAAATAACATAATACCTAAAAATTGTGAATAAAGCATTATACATTTTTACACATACTTCTAATTTCTAAAGAAAATACTTGCATTCTGATACCAGCTTCTGCATTCATTCTCTTATGGTATGTTATTTTGTTTAAATTTATAGTATAAATATGTATGGCTTCACACAATAGGTAGTTGGAAAGAAAATATCTTGTTTTTTCAGAGAATTGTACGTATTCTTTTTTAAACCAGAACTTTCTTATGTAGTAGAATCTGAACACATGCCAATGAATTTTTGGTTTGTTACATTAAAATCTATTGGTCTGTTGTGTATTTTGAATTAACATTTCTACGTAAGCATGATTTTGTAACATCACTCATTGGTTATTTGGAAAATATTGCTTCATACAGTTACACCTCATCCAAATGTTGATGCATTTCATTGTGCTGCATCCCTGGAAACTTGTGAAGTATGCAGATTCTTACGCTAACTCCATACCTACTAAATTGGAAACAACTGAGGTTGGAGCCCTACAGTTTGTATTTCACAAAGCTCCTTATAGGATTTCAATATTTGAGAAACACTGCTGTAAGATTTCCTATCACTGTCTACTTGGTATTTCTTTTTTTTTTTTTTTTTTTAAGAGGAAAAAGAGAAAAACACAAAACAAACCAAAGCGGCGTAAGGGTATACGCAATACAGAACTACAAAACAAAACAAAACAAAACAAAAAAACTTAACAGTAAGAAATTACCTGCTAGTAGATTACACACTATCTTCTTGTAAATAGTTCCTCAAATCACAGTATCAAAGAACACAAGGTGGACATTCAAACAGGGAGACTGCAAACAGCTGTGTTCAATGTTCCAAAAACATTGATAAAGTCAGCTATTTAACACCCCCAAACACACTTGCTGTTATATCCATTAGAGCTCTTTTTCTTTTTCTTTTTTTTTTTCCCTCTCTTTTTTACAACAAAATTTACACATCTTGGATTTTATTACTCCTTAGTGCTTATTACTTTCTTTGGGGGGGGGGAAGAATACAGTCAAATATGGCAAAACAAAGCTGTCAGTCAATACCAAGGATTGTCTACTTGGTATTTCAAAACTTCCCCCTCAAAAAGTGGCTTTGTCAGTAGATTCTTGCTTTCTTCAGAAATTTTCTCCTTTAAATTTTGGTTTTTCTGCAAATAAAGTATGTAATACATGTGTTGGGAAACAACTCAACTATGTTTCAGGCTCCGTTTTCACCCCTGCTTTGCCATTTCAGTTCTAAATCATTGAGTCTGTGATTTTTTAAAAAAATCTTTCTAGCTTTGCAGACTGTCAGAAACCCTGCCCCTAATCACTAGCCTTCCTGGGAATGTTTCCTAGACTTTGAACTGTTACCCCACGCCAAAAGTCAGCAGATACTCTAAGGAAAAACGATATTATAGTGTTATCTTGCTCTTCCTGTTTTCCCCTTCTTCCAGAATCTTTGCACTCTGAAGTCCTTGCTTTCTTAGCAGTTTCTGTGTAAAACTAATGAACAGATGAGTATTTTTATTAGTAGTTGTTTCATTTTTATTTTTTATTTTTGGTTGTTTTTATCTTGTTTTGTTACATTTTCACTGTGGGCACTGGTCTTTAACCAAACGTCTTGATCACAACCAGCAGAGTAAAGATGGTTACTTTTTTAAGCAATAAGACAGATGAATCTGCTGGTAGTTGAGGAGGCTGGTATAGTAATTTCAGGGAGAAAAACCAGGTGACCAAGTTGAGGATGGAGAAAACCAAGTGAATTCGATATATGTCTTTTTTTTTGTCTTTTTCCTTTTTTATCAGTACCGGAACTCATGACTGCCTGCTTTCAAGGCAGGCGCTTATGCCGCTGAGCTAAATCCCCAGCCCCTGATATATCTTGAAAGTAGAATCAACTGTTATTGTCAATTGATGCATGAAATGTATTTCTTCTTGCTTTCTAAATCAAGTAACTAGGTTGATAGTAACTGAAATTAGGATGATTTAGACAGGACAGGTCAACTGTAAATAGGCTTGAGAGAAAAATAAAAGAATACTGTGTTAACATTAAATGAAATACTCAGAGACAGTCCAAATGGAAACAGCCGAAGTCAAAATCATCAAGGTAACATACAGAAAAGGTAGTGGCACAGCACCTGCCTGACAGTCCTGATAGGATAGGATGGGATGGGATGGGATGGGATGGGATGGGATGGGGTGGGGTGGGGTGGGGTGGGATGGGGTGGGGTAGGGTAGGGTGGGGTACAGTGGGGTGGGGTAGGGGGAAGGGAAGGAGAAGGGGAAGGAAAGTAAGGTTCATATATGTACAGGTGTCCAGACTTAGTAATTTGGGAGTCATCAATTTAAGATTATGTTAAAGCCACTTTTAAGAGGTTTTGAAAGTAAAAAATATATACAGTCACATCCTGGAGCTCTCCAGCTTTGAAATTGTGAGATTTGGTGTTTTATGCATGTTACCATGAAAAGTTTGTCTCTGTACTCACAGTTTGTTGGGTACTTGATGCTTAAGCGAGATCTTACTGATGATACTGTCTTTTGGCTTGCTACCTTTCTAGCAAGAACAATTTATTTGGTACTTCTTTTGAATTAATGATGAGTACAGAGGCACCACTATAGAGATACATTTATAGATCAGGTTAGCAAAGAAATCAGCAAAGGAGATAAAAAGAATAAAGAGAAAATAGTGTAATACAAGCTAAGACAGGAATATATTTAAGGAATCCAAATGACTAACTGTACTGAATTCTTCTGTGAGAGCTATTAAGATGAAGTCAGAGTGGTAGGTCCATAGCATTTTTACAACATTAAAAACCTTCAGCGACCTTAAAAACAGTTTTAGTTTGTGTTAGGTTGAGAAATAAAAAGAAGCCAGGTGTGGTGGTACATGCCTGTAATTCCAGCCATCTAGAGGCTGAGGGAGGAAGATTGTGAGTTCAAGACTCATTGTCAGTTCCAAGACCAACCTGTGTCACAAAGTGAGCTCAAGGCCAGCCTGAACTGCATAGCAACACCCTGTCACAGAAACATAAAAATAAATAAATAAATAAAATAAAAAGATGTGCAAGTTGAATTACCTTATATAGACAACTTTTTGAGAAATTTTATGAGGAATAAGGAAAAAATAGAGTAAGCTGCAAGAGAGGAGATGAGACAGGAAAGGAAGGATTGCTGTTCTTTGCTCTTCTCTTCCAAATATAGAAACTTACAATTTTGAGCAGATTTGTGTGTCAGTGGAAATGATCAAATAGATTGATTATATGAAGAGATTAAATTTAAATTCAGCAGGAATAAATCTAATGTTCTTTTAGGTCTCCAAAAATCAATTATATAAATATAGGACAGAGATTCAGTAGTGTTTCACTTGAAAAAGGGCCATGGGCGTATATTTGATCTCAAAGAGGTAGGGCTCAGTAATGTAAAAGCTGCTTAAAAGAAGGTTATGCAAGCTTATACTGCATTAAAGAATACAAATATTACCATAGCCGTCTGCATTTTCCTTAATTCATTCAGCTAACATTTATCCAGCTATACTAAACTAGGTAGTTAGACCTTATCTAGAATTTTGTTTTGAAGGACACTAATTAGTATTCAGAGGAAACCAAGTAAGATTTTGAAGGATCTGGCAACAGTGTCATAAGAGTGATTACTTATTCGGTAAATATTTCCTGAATACTTGATGTAAGCCAGATTATATATTAGATATGGAAGATAAATACCATGTCTTCATATATTTTTATATTCCACTGGTAGAGACAAACAGAGGGTAAATAATTTGGTAGATTAAAAATGGCTACAGGATTTTGTGGCTGCTTTTGTAGCTGAAATCTGTTTCCTCACCTTTTGTGTTCAGGTTGGTCTTGTCACTTTCATGGGCTAATACAATATCATGTAAGTGATTTTATATGAGCGCTGAGTCATTGCAGCTATCAGCTCTCACCTGATAGAACCTCAAAATCGTTATGTGAAGACGACCAGGATCTTTTCCCAGAGGGTGGAAGGCCAAGGAGAGAGGCCTGCCACTCAACTAAGGCCTAAGTGAGCCCACCCTGTGTCGTCCAGTCCTAAATGAGCGGGCTCAGCTCAGAGGAGTCACCCAATAGTAGGAAAACGTAAAAGTCATTGTTGTCTTTAGTCACTGTTCTGAGGTAGTTTGGTGTCCTGGAAGAGCAGATACAGAAAACGTCCCATGATGCTCTAAGTGCCTTGTAGAACACTAACGCAGAGCAGCGGGGATGAGCGGATGCCAGCTGAAGGGAAGGCAGTTGCAGTTTTACTTTTTGCCAACTTAGAAATTCTCTGCAACAGGATAATGTTTGCACAGAGACCTGAGATAGTCGGTATTGCTAAAATGAGGAAGAAGTATTTTAGGTAGCAAAATCACCAAGTGCATAGGTCCTGAAGTGAGAACATGCTGTGTACTTCTGGATTTATAAAGGAGATCAGCTGGAGTATAGCGAACAGAGGGAGGTAGGAAATAGGATTGGAGAAGGCTGGGGCCAAGTGATGGTCTGTGATGTGAACCACACTTAAAAACTTGATTTCACTTTTAAGCATTATGGGAATTGTATAGCTGAGTAACAATATTAGGAATGTTACTCTGGCAGCTATGGAGAATACAGGAATTCAAATGTAGAAACAAGGAGTTTGGTAGAGAAAATTGTAGTGATCTAAGGGAGAATGATACTGACTTAGTCTAAAGTAAAGGGGGGGGTCTAATCTGGGACATTTGAAGGGAAAGGCAAAAAGATTGATGAACCAGAAGTAAGAAGAAATGAGGAAAGGTGACTCTTAGATGTAGTAATAGCCAAAAGAACAAGGAAACATGATATTGAGGAACTCGGTATCTACCCAATATCAGATATTTCAAATGTAAATGTGACATCTCTCCTCTGCCTTTATGAAGATTATATTTATCGTGAAGAAACTACAAGCAGTGAGGATTTGACCTTTGTCAGAAAGACTACTGCTCTAGTTGGAGCTATCATATTCCTTTCCATAGAAAGAAAAGAAATCTCAGGCCCTATAGCTATCAGTTTTTAAGAAGTTTTTACCTTTATCACATTTATGGAAATCTGAAGGTCATACAGATAATTCCTGGATCCTGATATCTTATATAATTGTCTTTGTAATAATCTGCAATTTTATATATGTGATATATGCCAAGGATAAGGTTTCAGTTGTTTTTATATTGATGTCCAAGTAGTCCTGCACTGTTTCTTGAAAGGACACTTTTCCCAGTGATTTGCAGTATTACCTTTGCTATAAGTGAAATAACCAGATATTTATTGGAATGTCTCTGTATTTTCTCTCTTCTTTTATTGGTTAATTTTTTTAACGTGATGCAATAAAATGCTGAGTTAATTTATGTAACTGTTGTAAGTTTTTATTTCTTACAAATCTTTCAAGTTTTTTGTTATTTAAATTTTTGTTATCTCTGACCCTTTGCATTTTTTTTTTAAATTTTATTTAAGGAGAAAAAGAAAAAGGGTACAAGTTATACAGAATTTCAAAAAAAAAATAAACAGTAGGAAATCACTAGTTAATGGATTACATATTGTCATCTTAGAAATATTTGTTCAAGTTAAAAAATTAAAGCTTATATAGTGGACATTCAAACAGACCAAACAGTTCTGTTCAATGATCCAACAAAACTCAGTAACATCATTGTCTATCTTATACACTTAAATATACATGCAGTTATATCGTTTAGAGCACTTTCTTTTCCTCTCTTTTGTACAATGACAATTACACATTTTGGGTTTTATTGCTCCCACAGTCGTTATTACTTTTTTTGGAAGAGAGCAAAACCAAATGTGACATAACAGAACAGAGTTGGTAAATCAAAAGGGTGGACATAGTAGATAATGTAAAAACATAATACAAGGTGATCAATAATGGTTACCATAATGCCTCCCACTATCTCTAATAGAATTGCCTATATCATCAGTTATAATAAAATTGAACAAAACAGTAAAGAACGAAACCAACAAAACCAAAACATTGGAGACATTACAGGTCTTCAAAAGTAGATAATAGTCAGCCAGAATGGGCATCATAATGAATCCCACTATCTTCACAGCTGTTGCCTATATTTCGAACCTGGTACTATCAAGCAAAACAGAATAGAGGAACATCAGTCAAAACAAGATGGTGAGAGCAATACAGGGCTTCAAATCAAGTTAATAGTAAATCAAAGTGGGTTACTATAATAAATCCTACTTTTTTATTTATTTTTCCCTTAATTAAAAGGGTAAAAATAAAAAAGTAAATAATAAAACGGAGATTGAGATAAAAGAGAGCATAACAACAAAACAGCGCAGGTCAAAACATAACCATTTAAGCAAAATAGTGTTTCACCACAAGATAATCTCGACATAAAAGTAGTTACCATATTGTCTCTTTCCTTGAAATCTTTGAGTATAACTTCACATACTGTAGTATCAAATATATCAAAACAATGTAAAACCATTCAAGAGAATAACAGTATTACAGGGTATTTAGAATCAACTAACAGAAAATGAACAATGGTTTCTGTATAATCTCCTTGTCTATAAAAGTTTTTGTTTATACTATCACATATAATAAAATCCAATAAGATACAACATGCTAAGACCAATGGAGACAGAAGAGCAAAAGCTTGATGAGACTTCAAAACAAAATGATATTAAATCAGCATTACCTATTATGACGTCATTTTCTCCAAAATAGCTGTTCCTATTATCCAGTCTTCTCTGCCTCATTTCTGTTGAGCTCTTTTTCTGTCATTAGTTGTCAGTTTGTCTTCTTCATTTAGTTTTCTGCTCTGTTCATTGTGGCCGCTCTGCCACTATTTCTGGATTCTTCGTATTTTTCTTTTCTAGAATATCTTGCAGTATTTTCTGTAGAGTTGAATTGGTGGTTGCATATTCCCCTAGCTCTTCTTTATCCTGGAAGCACCTTGTTTTTCCATCAATTTCCAGGAATAGTTGTGCAGGATATATCAATCTTGGCTGGAGGTTATTATCTTTCAAAGCTTGAATTATTTCCCCCCACGCTCTTCGTCATTTGATGGTTTGTGCCGAGAAGTCTGCTGTAATTCTAATGGGTGTTCCCTTGTAAGTGATCTGTTTCTTGTCTCTGACGGCTTTTAATATTCTGTTCTTATATTGGAGTTCTGGTATTTTGATTATTATATGCCCAGGTATAGCTCTGTTTGGGTTGTAGGTGGCTGGGGTCCTGAATGCTTCATTCATCCGAGTATCTTTACCTTTTGCTAAATTAGGAAAATTCTCCTGGATTATTTCTGTGAGTAGCTTTTGTAGTTCATTTGTTTGTGTCCCTACCTCTTCTTTTATGTTCTAAATTCTTAAGTTATAGATCCTCTTATCATCTTCTAGTGTTTGTATTATTGCTGTTTGTTTCTGTGTTATTTTTAAGAAGTTTTTCATTTCATGCTCCCATAATATAAATCTGCCCTCCAGTTCAGATAATCTGTCCTTAGTTTCTTTCAAGCTGTTATGCCAGCTTTCGATAGAGTTTTTAGTTTCGTGGTAATCTCTTTGAACCTGCTTCACGTATTCTATGCTTTCTCTATTTTCTCCATCAAACAATTCTCCCCTCTTTTTCTGTTCTTCCATTCCACCATCTGTTTTTTCTTGGGTGGTACTTAGCATTTCTCTAACTATTCTGCTTATGTCTAGCTTCAGGTCATTAATAACTTCATTCCTGAACTCGTCTATGAGGCTCTGGAGATAGCGCTTTATGTCTATTGGTGCGGTGTCTGCTATTGCCTGTTTCTCAGGATTGGGGGCTGAGGGGCCTTTCTTGTTGCTCCCTCTTCCCATATTCTTTGTTCCTTATATATGCAAGCATATATAGGAGGCCCAGCTTCCTTCCTTGTCGACCACAGTCTGATTGAATTGCGCTGGCTAGGTGTTCCCACCCACCGCAGCGCACCAGGGAGTTATGGACTGGGCAGCCTATGCAGGGCCCACCCCTCCAGGTCACCTTCAGGCACTGGGACCTGGGCTGTGCTAACCTACTGGGACTCAACCAGCAGCGTCACGTAAGCTAGGCACTGCTCACCAATCCCGCTTGAGGGGGATATGTGACTGAAGTCACTACAGCACCCTGTTCCAGCAAGTCTGCCCAGTCCCAGAATGTCCTCTGTTGGAGCCTCCTAGATCGTAGAAGAGTCCCAGTTTCTCCCACTCACCACAGGTTGATGCACAGCTCCCCGCCCATCCCGCTCCCAACTCCATTCATCGATTCCTGTTCTCAGAGCTTTCGTGTGTCTTTCTCCCTGCTGAGCCAATTCAGACGCAGCCGCGGCAGCAGGAAACCCAAATCGCCGTTTCCAATGGCGCGGGCTCCAGCTTCCACGCTGAGGCTTTATCTGTTCCTGTTATAGCAGCAGGATTGCATTCCCAGTTGTTTTCTCTCAGCCCAGTTCGTTCTTGGGTCAGCAGGGTATATCTCCTCTTGCTTAGGATTCCTCACTCAGCACCATTCCTGGATTCTAAGCTGGGTCTTTCAGAGAACCTCCGTAGCTGCTGCTGTCTGTCTGCCATCTTCTCCCAGAAGTCTCCCTTTGCATTTTAATTTAAGAATTATTTGGTCAGTTTGCATGTCTAACTTACGTTGAGTGTTTTGTTTTGTTTTTTGGTGGTGGGGATTGAACCCAGGGCCTTATACAGGCAACATAAGAACTCTACCACTGAGCCACATCCACAGCCCCTAATTTCTTTTTGATATCCTCCTTGATACATGAGTTACTTAGAAGTATATTGATTAATTTCCAAAAATTGGGATTTTCCACTTGGGTTTGTTACTGATATCTAGCACATACAATGGTCAGTTAATGTAGGCTATATCAGTACTGCTGATATTCTTCGTGGCAGATGAAGACTTATTTTTTTCCTTCAAACTCTGGTGGATGGTAGCCTTTGTAAATACAACAAAAATGCCTTCACTCTAAAGTTGAAGTGAAATAAATGTAAGTTCTAAGCATCAATTTATATTTTAAAATTATATAACTTTACAAATACAGGGCTGTATTTCCAAACACTCTCAACTTCTATGCTTACCTGGCAGTAGTCCAATAGCAGTTGTGAACCAGCATTACTCCGTGGAATACTCTTTTAAGTAGCACTATTCACTGTGAATTCACCTTTGGAGTTTGTTGACACTTGCCCTAGTCCACAGTCAATTTTGGTACTCATTAATTTTTCAGTTTAAAGGGTGTTTGGGAGGCTGAGGCAGGAGCATCATCATGAGTTTGAGGCCAGCATGGACTACATAGCAAGCCCCTGTCTGAGTGATTGAATGAACGAATGGGGTACATAATAAGACCCTGTCTGAAAGAGTGAATGAATGAATGAATGAACATGTATCCTTCCCTTATAGAGTCATGTAAGTCAGTTAGACCATGTTTTTTTGTTACATTTTATGTTCTGCTTTCTTTTTCTCTTAATTGTTTAGCGCATTACTGAAAGTGGTATTTTAAGTCTCATACTATGATAGTGATTTGTGTTTCTTCTTTTGGTTTTATCAGTGTCTTTGTATACTTGGAGTATGTGACTGGGTATATTCAAATTTGTGATTGCTTGGTCTTAGCAGTAGGCCCTTACAGCACTGTGACATCTATATTATTGCATTTTGCTGTGAAGTGTTCTTCATGTGATAATTACGATAGCAACAGGATTCCATTTTTATTAGCATATATCTTTTTACATCATTTAAAATACAATCTCTTGTAATCAACATAATTTGTGGTTTTTTGTAAATTAACCAATGAGATAATTAGAAAATAGGGAGTGAAAAAATTCAAGAGCATGTTGTTTTAATTAAACATAGGATATGTGTCCTATACTATGTTCTCATTCAAAATTCAGTGCCAGAAACTAACAGGAGAACATTTAGTGCAGTTTGCCAATTGTTAGAAGGTATAAGGAAGCAAATTCTAAAATAGGTCTACAGGAATGAGTGGGAGCAGTCACAGAGCCCCTCAGGCAGGGAAGCTTGGCCTCAACGGGAACAGAGCCAAGAACCAGTCACTGCCATGCTCTGTGCTCTTGCTTCTCACAGTGATCACAGAGCACAGCAAGAAGGCCTTTCCCTCTCCTCAGCCTGCCACACCTCACAGGACTCTCTCTAATTGATGAAACCTAGTATGAATCAAACACAACCTGAGGGAATGTAGGACTTTGATTTTTCCAAGTATTAGTGATATGGGAGAACAAAATTTGCAACCTACTAAATGTCCAGTATGAGTTCGTGTTCTCTAAATTTAAAGAATGAATTTTAGGGTTAAGAGCAGAATATATTTATTGAGAGAAAGAAAGCTTCTCTGTGAGAAAGACAAGGGATTCCCAGCAGGTTGCCAAAGACTCTTGTCTTTTCTAGGGATTTTTATAGAGTAAAACCACAAAGTAAGATGGGTTCTAGGTGGTGAAAACCTGGGAGCTCACAAAGTGGGCATAGTGTGGGACAGAACTATGGTCAACCAAAAAGATTAATTGCTCAGGTAAAGTTGATTAAATCAGAAACAAATGGGGAAGCCAGTCACGTTGAAAGGGTACATTCTTACTGAGCAGTGACTTGTCCCAGAATGTTGGGATAGTGACTTCTGACTTCCTTAGGGTGATGAAGAACTAGTTAGAGTATCAGTCCTTAGGATATGGGTGCATTTGTTTGATCTTTTGTCTTGAGGCCTGACCCACAGCAGGAGGTTGTCTGTCTGCCCCATAGTTCTAGAACCTAGCCCGTCTGATGGCCTATAAAATCTCTAACTCAGCTGCCCCTAACATTAGAAAGAGGTAGGATGGAAGTTACAAGAGCCAATCCAAACTTTCTGTCATTCACACAAATTACAAGTTCAGGGTTAAAGAGAATTTGACATTATTCTGAATAATTTTCCTGTAACATTGCCTTCAATAAATGTAAGGCTTTGGATTTGTGCCTTTTTCTCCAGCTGCTAAATGAACATATTGTGGCCTATGAATTAATTAGAACACATATGAATCAAAGATTGTTTAAGCTCAATTTAATATATTAATATTTTTTGAAGATACATAAGATGTCTGGAATCTCCTTGATAAATCTAAAACTTTGCACAGCCTACCAGGATTGACATTCCTTATTCCAAGGTTGTTTTCAAAAGGTGATTGTGAAGTCAGCTTGTTTCATAACCACAGGTGGGTTATGAACTTCCTTTGAATTTCTATCATATATTCAAGGACACTGTATGGTATACTTACCAAGTGTTTATTACATTTCAGATCTTGTGAAAATGTCAGTGGACGTCACAAGAGCTAAAAGCTAAATGTAGCTTCCTCCAGCGTTCTTTTCCACTACAACCTGTTTGTTTTTCTCTGGTCCTTACTTTTTCCTTCCTTGAGTGCATGGTAAAGGCCTCAGTAAAGTAAGGACAATACATTTATAATACCTAGATGCTTTTTGGTTTGTTGTAAGATGATTTGTACTCCAAGAGAGAATACAAAATGAAAATAATCACAGAGGCGGGTTCACTGTATGTCTTATTTGCTGAAGTATTAAGCAATGACAATATTGAGGACTAGAAGTAAGAAGTATGCTGTTTGCATAGCTTTAATGTGACAGCGGGAATTATATTTTTGTATGTCTAATAGGTACTGTTTGTAATTTTATTATGATTCTGTATTTAAAATGTATTTCAATTTTCCTCTTGTTGTTTGCACTAGGAAGAATTCACCACATTTAAAAAAAAATCTTTAAAGAATGACTTTGTTTTAGGGAACTGTAAATCCATGACTACCCTTTAAAAATATTCTGATGGGCTAATATCAGAGAATAGGTTCATTTTATTATGATTCATTTTTTAGTATTATTTAATTAATCTCTGATAGTAAATACAATTTTAGCATCAGGTATTAAATAGCTGCATTTTTTAAACATGCATAACATGCATTTTGTTTTTGTAAAATCACAAGACTTTATAGAACCCACAGATTGATTTACCTCCTCTAAAGATTATGAATGTTCTCTTTTTTTGTTGTTGTTGTTTTTTTTTTTTTCTTTTTTTTAGAATATTATAGGGGCTTGGAGTTGTAAATTTGTTTTGGGGGTTTTGTTTTGTTTTGGATTTTTTTTTTGTAGATTTTGTTTTTTGTCTTTTTGAGACAGGGTCTTGTTAAGTAGTTCAGACTGGCCTTGAACTCATGGTGATCCTCCAACCTTTGCCTCCTGAGTGCTAGGATCACAGGCATGTGCCACCACACCTAGCAAGAATGTTATTTTGTGACCATTTGTAGTGGCATACACCTGTAATCTCAACATTCTGGAGACTGAGGCAGGAGGATTGCCGTAAGTTTAAAGCCAACCTAACCTACATAGTGAGACTGTCTCAAAACAAATAAACTAACAAAAAAGGAGTGTTACTTTGTTAATTTAATGATCCTCATGTCAGGAAATTCTCTGATCAAGTCTTTGAATGATAAATGTCCTACTAGGAAAATGTTTGAACAGTTTTCAAATTACATCTGACCGTGACTTATTACTTTTCTTAAAAGTTGTTTTTGGTTGTTGATGTATTACTTCACTAAATTAATTTATATTGTTTTCCTTTCAGGTAAGTATGTAAAATCAGATGTATATGTGAGTAAATGTCAGAATTATTATTTATTCTATGTTAAGGGCTAAAAAACTATCACTAATGACATGTTTTAATCCATTTAATTTCTTTGTCTTCTCAGGTGGATCTCCTTATCTAGCAGCCAAAATAAATGAAGCAAAAGACTTGCTAGAATCAACTACCAAACACTGATCAAAACTCAAGGACTGAACTGTAGGAACAGTATGAAGAAATTTTTTAAAAAGACCTGCAAATTCATCTAAAATATGGTCTTACTTTTCCTACATGTATTGATCTTAGTCATTCTTTCACCTGAGCCATACAACAATAAAAGACTAAACATCTTTTTCCTTTAAAGGAACTGTGTAAATGATTAAGGAAAAACTGCATGTTTTTCTTAATGTTCTCTATGATATTCACATTTTAAAACATTTTATGGAAGTCCTAAACTCTACATACAAATGCACACACACAAGTGTGCAAAAGTATAACCATAACCAGTGCAATTGGAATTTTTGAATATTGAGTAGAAATTTTCTTACTGCTTATGTTTGTATCCTTATTTTTCCTTATTTTTCTTCAAAGGAGTTTGGGACTTTGCCTATGAAGGTGCTTTAAATGTTTTGAGACCAAACACTGATTGCCACCCCTGTAAAAATGATCTGAAATGTATTAGGATTTACTGGTGATTTGTAAAATGGTGGCTAGGACTTGTAAGGGAACTCTTCTTTCTCTGAGACCCTATAGCATGAGAACCCTGAGAGCCACTAAAATGATTAAAGATTTACAAAATGATCCCTATGAGAAGAGGCGGAAAGAAGCCGAGAGAAATCTGAGGCATTGTGTTTAATTATAACCTTCCGGTATTGTGTATTTGTTCAGTTATGCATTCTAAATATGTATTGACCATCTTGGATGTATTAAGCCCTGTAGTGAGTCCTGTAACAACAGTGTATGACTGTGAGTCAGCAGAGCGGGCAAGGTGCTGCACAGCCGTCACCCCAGCACTCAGGAGACCGAGGTAGAAGAATGCTGCAGGTTTGAGGCCACATGGAATACGTAGCAAGACCTTGCCTCAAGACAAAAAGATTGTGACTCAATATTGCTTCTCCTGAGATCAGAATTAGGAATAATAGATCTATCAGGTACTGTGTTTAGAGCACAGCGTTTCTCAAAAGCAAGAAATGGGACAAAATAATCTTGAGAGTTTAGTCATTCCTCATTAACTTTGAATTTTCTTCCCATTTTCCTGTTATGGGCTTTAGAGTCAAACAGATTTGGTTTTGAATACTAGGAGGATTGCTGGGAATAAGGATGTATAAACCACTTAATCACTAGCAGATGTTCAAAGACTAAATTATTTTTTCACTGCCCCGTTAATTTTATTTTTTAGAATACCTTGGGTTGAAGTTCCAGGGGGTGATCCAGTATAATCATTTACTTTACTTTTGAATCTACCACTTGGATAGGATACAGTGGGAGCAGCTTCACTCTGTTCCAGGAAACATCACCTGAGGCAGGAGGAGCCATTTTCATATAGCTGCCAGTTGGCAGTGAGTGTTGGCTGGAAGCCTCAGTTCTTCTCTTCATGGCTTCTCTGTAGGTTTGCTGGAGCATCATCACACCAGAGCAGCTGTGCTACAGGAGATAGTCGTTCAAGGGACTGGAAATAGGAGCTACCAAGCTAAACCTAGTTCTGGGAACTGTCAAGGCAGCATGTTTGCCTTTTAGTTTGTTTAATACTTAAGAGCCTGCCAAGATTTAAACAGAAAAGAGAGAAGACTATGAAAGAATACGTGGTTGTTTTTACAATTTGTAGGAGGGTAAGGTTGGAAGTTTTGTTGTTGTTGTTGTTGTTGTGTTTTCTTTTTATTCAAATTAGGTAAGGTATTTTTAAAAAATCATAATATAAAAATTTTGAAATATAGGCTTGGTAAGTTTTAGATGATACAACTATGGTTCTAGGCAGGTGTTAGTTATATTGTCTCTAAAGAACAGTATAGTTATAAAATTGGATTTTGACCAATTATCCACCTCAACTCATTATCTAAACAGATTGAATGGTTACCTGTCTTCAGTAAAGATTGCTTTTGCATATTTGCTATCATTGCATATTCTGCTTAATTAAGCTCTTTGTTATTGCAGTTTCGATTCTGGGTCCACTATGAGGAAAGACTTTAAAAATAACAGTAACTTCACAGAGAAATTATAGGTCAGACGGACCAGTAAAGGGAGCATGAAAAGCCACATAGCTTATAATCAATGGAGCCTTTTGACAATAGTCAAAAGAGGAAAGTTTAGTAAAGACAAGTGCTGAGTGTAGCTGCATTGCTTTATTGACAGAAAATGCTTTAGTGGTTCAGGAGATAACACCATAAAATGTACCATGCAATAGAAATATACAGAATACGTTCTTAAAATGTTTAATATGTTCCAAGTAAACAAAATCTTCTTAAACATAGTTAAATTTTTTGCCTCATTTTAATTAACAAGAAATACTGAGTTGTATTATGATTACCCAGTAGGGCCATTAGAAATAACATTTTATCTCTACAGAAAATTTTTGGTTGTCATGGGAACCTTAAACACAGGCAAAAGTCTTTAATGACTTAGACACGTCTCACAATTAACTTAAGATAGTTTAATGACATTTATGGGAGAGGATGAGTCAGCCAAATGTCAAAAATAGGAAGTTTCTCTGACTCACCCATCTTAGAATGAGCTACAGAGTCTGCAGTGAGAAGCTAAATATGCTCAGGGCTGGTTGTTTTTGCATAGCAAAAACCACCTTGTCCATAGGCACTCTGCACCCTACTCAACACAGCAGTCACCACCCAGACACAGGCCTCTAACTGCAAGGAGGATTGGATCCGAGGGAGTAAATATGTCAGAAGTGTCCCTCCCTCCCTGTAAAAAAGCATCCCAGAGTGTACCTACTCATACTAGATCAGAATTAACTACTTGTCAAAAACATTTCATAAATCATGAGCCAAAATTTTATTTATGATGGTTATATACATTAGGAAATTAAAATGTGTAAGTGTAATTTATTAGCTGAAAAAGTTAGGAAGGTTCTGTGGACTCAATTTTATAGGTAGAATCTAAATGATCTGGATCATTTCCCACTAGCAAAATTGCTAAGCATGGTAGACAAAGAAAATGTTCCTTCTAATGATTTTTTATGAGCTGAGTAACTATTGTTCCCAGCTGAGTGTTCTTTTTCTCTTTTTATTGTTGCTTAACAAAAGAATTTATTTTAAAAAAAAAACCTCATTTTTTTCATATTGAAAATCCTGCTCAATTGAAATGCAAGTTCATTAGGTAGTGTTCATTTTTCTTCATCCCCCTCTGGTCTATTCAACAAGGCCTAGCAGCACTGGTCGACATTGTAAGTCTAAACAGATTGTTTTATAGATGTTACATACACAGTCTCCACCATTAAGAGGGAGTTTAATTTCATGTGGCTAAAACACAAACACTGAGGCTACACGTTGGCTATAAGTTTCAAATTAGTATCTTAACTCTACTGGAAAATGCTCCCTGGGACAGTAAATCAGCAGCAGCAAACTTCTGTGACAGGATGATGATTGGGGGGAGATAGCATCTAAGCTATGGTGCTAAGGGCCAATAACAGCCAGTTAATTTTCATAAATCTAATATATTTACTTATCAATTTTCAAGCTACCCTAAGACACAGGTGTTATTATTCCCGTTTTACAGGTAAGGAAAGAAAAGTTAAAGAGGTTTATGAAGTTTTCCAAGATCACAACTTAATTTTTTGTGGTGAGACTATGAATCACACGCTCTTTACCTTTAGATTTTATTATGCTAACCCTTACTATATGGGAAGCAGTAGAAGAGGCATGTGTGCCTTTTGGTTCATAGTTGGATGCTTGTAAGCCGGAGACATGCATGTGAAAATGGGACTGTGGGAAGATTTCAGAGTCATCATGCATCACAAGCAAAGTATAATGTCTTTAATTCTGCTTTGGAAGCCTGTAGTGTCCATCCAGTTGCATGCAGAAGCATTTCAAATACAGAGTTCAGCAGTATGGATTTCTGTGATGCAGAGGAGTTGGAGAAAACTGATGAAATATTACTTGAAATGTTTCTAGGCAAGAGCTTTCAGGGAGAACATCCACAGCAAGGTTAAGAAGACAGCTTGTGAAAGTGAAGCAGCGAACCTTGGGAGAAAGACTGATAGCTCAATATATTAAAGAGGGGAACAATAAAATGATTTATTGAAAGCAAAGAGCCACTAAAATATGACGGAGGAGAAAGGTACCAAAAACAACAGAAATTGTAGTATTTGAAATGTAATTATAGTGCCTTAGAGTTTTAAAAAATTTTGTTTTCCACTGTTCCCATGTGTTGCCTGGGTTATTTGTCCATGCAGTATGTTTATGCCAAATTCAGAATTATATTTGCAGTTTTCTGGTTGAATCCATAGAATTATACCCATCAATCTAAAAACATATGTTGAGATTATCACTTAATTCTTGTCAGCTGCACTAGGGAAAAGAGTTCTAACTAGTGACTAGTGTTCATAGCAGTCTTGTGAGCCCTGAGAACCTTAGATACACCTGGTTTAGAAGTGTATTCCAAGATCATGCTGGCAGTTTTTCTGTGCCTTTAGTCGGGTTTGTGCTTTTGCTCTTTCTTTCTGAGGATGTGGTTGATCAAGAGTTGACTTTCAAAGTGTTAACATTTCGGCCTCCATGCATCTGGAGGAGGGTGGGCTTGTGTAATGCTTGTCCTCCGTGGCGAAATGGGAGACTGTTTGCCTTGTCTGCATCTCGCAGGCTGTCTCAGACATTGTGCGTGGCAGTGTTGCAGAAAGAGCAGTGCATGCACACTGAGACGTTAGCCTTCTCCAGCCCCACGGAGGTGGCTGTCTGAGTAGGCTCTGTTCCTTGGCTTCTTGGTACTTAGGTGTTCCATTTGTCTTCTTTATTCTGCTTTGTTGGACTTATAAACTAGGATTTCTTTAAGCAAATACATGAAAATTGTGTATACTAAAATGAAATGCTAATGTGTTTGCTTTGCTTTTAAAATCATAAAAGATTAAGATAAATTTTATCTTTTCCCCAATACAATTAAAATCTGACTTGCCAAACTGAATTTACATTGTTTTTCTGTTGTACATTTGTATGTTATATAATTTCATTATTTTGTGTGAGCTCTTTATTAAAAGATTATGACTCTTCGATGTGGTACCTTTTGCTTCTTCAAGAGACAATCAACCTGGTAACCCTTGTGACTTGTAGTGAATTGTTCGCTCCTAAAGGCTGCTGTTGGAAACCTAAATTATAGACTTGTGAACTCTCTCAGAAGGTGTTATTGAAACTTGTTTTTTTAAGAACTCATTACCAGGAGCCAGGGATTTAGCTTAGCTGCATGTCTCTGTCTGGCAAGTGTGAGGTCATGGGTTCAATGCCTGGTACCAATAAAGTTAAAATAAAATAATGCTCATACCAAAATAAGCAAGGGGAAAAATTAGAAATCAACCCAATAATACTTTAAAGTTGAGTTTTGTATTTATCTTACAATGCAAATAGCAAAGAAAAGTGCCTGTTTCCTTAGTTGGTTTACTTATTTTTGCCTCAAGTGTCTTTGCTTGTTTTTTTTTTTTTTTCCTTAAGCACTTTTGAATCATGAAGAATTCCAGACATAGACATTAATAGTAGAAATGCTGACACAACTAAGCTGTCAACTCCCACGGTAGATTGTTGAATATGCCTGCACATGTGCCCGGATCTCATATTTAATAGAGTAAGCAAAGAATACTTACCAGTTCGCAGTTTCCCAGAGGAAGGCAGTACAGAGGCGCCTCTGCTTTTTCTTCTGGCCCTTTCATCATTTCCCCTCCTTTCATATATGTGTGCATGGAAACACATGTCTGTGCATATGTGCACATCCTGCTCCAGGAAACAGTCACATTTTCACTCATATTGGGCCAGTTAGACGCGTATTGGACACAGGATATATTGCCCTCTCTCGGCCTGGGAGGCTCTCATGTCATGGAGCTATCATGTGATTTGTGTTCAGATCCGTAGAGGAAGGAGGACTGGTAGTGTTGGGTTAACATGAGAAAAGAGGTCTGACAAGCATGAAATGCAAGCTTGAATTGTTTGTCAGAATAAAAATGTCCACAGCAGACTGGTGAATTAGGAACAAAATAGGGAATCCCACAGTGAACTATATACTTGAGTCTGCTGATGGGATTTATGTATAGAACATCAGTTTTCTGTATGGACATAATAGAGTACGTGTTACCATAATATGAAACCAGCAAGAATATGTAGGGTGTGTGGGATATTGAATTTTAAGAAATTTAATAGAGGAAAAAAGAGAAAACATGCAACTGATGAAATTGTTCATTCAAGGTTTTTATTCAAAATATATTTAAAGCAGATACTCCCTGCAGACATTCTATATAGAAATGCAAATAGAAATAGGTTATTTAAATGTGTTACCACCTTCCTTCTAGACTGATTTTTTTTTTTTTTTTTTTTTTTTTTTCTCCATAGAGAATGCCTAAAAAGCAGATTCTCAAGTCTGGTGCAAGGCTGAGAAATACCCTTAGTGTATTCCAGCCTCATCTCTTAGGCCTCAGTAAAGTTTCTGGTGTCAGCGGCTCAGAGGGCCTCTTGTCTTGAATCACGTCAAGGGAGTAGGAGAGTTGCCCTCACACTGGCTGTCAGTTGTTCCTGAGGAAAGGAGGACAGTGTGGCTGACAAATCTGTCCGCAGTCTAAACTGACAGGAAATGTCTGGCCCTGTGAACACCTGGTTAGTGGAGGGCAGCAGCAGGCCGGGCGGTGATTGTTCAGGGCCTCATTCCCCAGGCGGGTGGGAATTGCTGTGGTATAAATTGGCTTTGGGGACAAATTGATCAACCAGAAGCCGTTTAAAGATTGTTTAGTGTTTGGGTAACTGACAAGGGTTCTGACGTGCTGGAATAAACGATGAAATGGGTAGCCGTTGATTTCTAGGTTTGCATTTTGGTTTGAGCGGATGCTAAAATGCTCAGGGGCAGAGAAACGATTTTTCTTCTAAGAATTTTCTTTGCCTTTGTTTTCTCGTACTCTTGCCATTTGATCACTTTTGTACCAGTTACACCTGCGTCTGCCTGCCAGCCCCCCCACCCCACCCCACACAGCATCGGGTTACTGGTGCCTGCAGTCCGTGTGAACTCGGCCCGAGTTCTGCTTTTCAGCGGCCTTGCCGTGTTCCTTGCCCCCTGGGATTTCACTCACCTGCCTATCCAGAGTGAGACTGTGAGGCCAGTGAGAATGGAATGGGTGATCATGAGAAGCAGCACATGGCATGCTCTGGCTTCCTCCAGGGGAGGTGTTCAAAGCATTGTTAATACATTTGCAAGGCACAACAGCATTGACTTTTCCTCCAGCAGCCTTTGTGGAAGGGGAAGTACCTCAACCAACAGTCTTAAGGACATACAATCCAAAGCCTGGGGTCGTTTTCTTCTTACTTTATGTTCCAGGCTCAGATCTTTGCTCCATTTTGCAAGTAGCTGAGAAATCTGTTTGGTTAAATCCACCTCAAGTAGTAGTAACACATCACTGGTTTTGACTTTTTTGTTGTTTGTAATGTTGGAGATTGAACCCATGGAGCATTGAGCTATACCAGCCCCTGCTTTTTGCAAATAGCATCTGGTTAAATTGTTCGCCTTATCTTCAAACTTGTGATCCCCTGCCTCAGCCTCCAAGTATCTGCGATTACAGGGCTGTGCCACCATAATGTTGCATCACTCGAAGATTTCTGTTTAGAACTCTGTGTAAGGGTTCACTGAAGACACATTCCGTGGTGCAGAGTGGCCTGTGCAGGCTCTGTGCTGCAAACCTATCACATGGATGGACCTTGATTCCTTTTGCAGCCCAGCCAATCAAGTATCTGACTATATCTTAAAGCTAGTTAGTCTATTTTGCAGAGCCCAGTGTGAAACTCCAAGCAACATCTGCAAGTGATTCAGGTTGCTCCAATGAGATCTGCACATGTTCTAACTCTATATGAAGATGTTTTTCATTTGATATTGTCATTTTGGGTCTTGTTCTCCCCTCACTTTATTAAGCAGACATGCCCACATGTGTGGCCAATTTGATCCTATTTCAGAGAAGCGTGGTGCCTACTCCTTCTCCTTACGATGCTCATCTTCTTCTTCTTCTTCTTCTTCTTCTTCTTCTTCTTCTTCTTCTTCTTCTTCTGCTGCTGCTGCTGCTGCTGCTGCTGCTGCTGCTGCTGCTGCTGCTGCTGCTGCTGCTGCTGCTGTTTGGGAAATTCTACTACCCACCCAAGTGCTGCAGGGGAGGGTCAGAAAATCCTTACATTATCCAGGCATCTTTGACGATATTGTATGTCTAACTTAAACTATCCAATAATGATTTTAGTTGAGGATTTGGTATTTGTTTTGTTTTAATGTGAAAATGGCAGTTTTCTCAAAGAACACAGCTGAGTCCCTATAACTTTGAGGATTGCGGACCTGAATTCTAGTCACCTCGTTCAGCTAATCTGAATGTTGCTAATGTTGTTTTGAGCAGGACTCAGCCTTCCCTGATTCTTACTAATGGACCGTCTGTAGTGGCACATTTTTCTGAGTCACGCACACCTAAGTTTACATCCCTGATCTACTGTCAGCACAGCAATCTTGTGCAAGTTTTATAAGCTGCCTTTTGGTATCCTGACCCATAATAACATGTACCTTAGGGAGTTATTTGTATCCAGTGATGACGAACTTACGGCATGCCTGCTGTAGCAGGCTGTTTCTATTATTGAAAGCTCTAAAAGGTTTGCCAAAACCGGTGGGCAGATGCCTGCTTAGTGCCTGTATATGTAGCTTTTCCAAAAATGTTTCTTTTTGACTACTCATTCGTGTGTGTGTGTGTGTGTGATTTGCTATTAGTACGTATGTGTAGTACATATTTACATTCCTTTTGAGGAATTAGTACATGTATGTAACATCTTTTTTTACATCGCCTTTCTCTTCCTCCCTCGCCCTCCCCCATCTCTCCATCTACTTCCTTTCGGTTTGTTTGGTTTTGGTGCATGTTTGCAGTGCATAATGTTTGTGTGGAGTAGGTACAAGTATGCAACACGTCTTAATTAATTTTTTTATCCCCTATCCTTCCGCTTCTTCTATCTCGTTCCCCTTCCCCTTTAAGAAAGGAAAGATAGATTTAACTCTTTAGTTAGGAAAATGGATGCACCTTGAGAACATAATGTTAAGTGAAATCAGACACACGAGCTTACATATTGCATAGCTTCTCTTTCTTGAGAAACCTAAAGTATAAATAAAGCCAATTAATTTCTTATTTCAAGTACTGTACAAATATTACAACAGTAAGTGATTTTTCATAAAAATAAATTCTCAAAAATTCCAGTATCCTTATTCCAATACACACACCACCACCACCCTTTGGGTCCTTTCTAGTACCTTTTGGAAATTTGTCTTATAGGAAATGCCTGTGAACAAATATACAGACCTCTGGATCTGAAATCAGACTACAGTAACATTGTAATGAAATCTGAACAACTTTACTAAAATGTATAACTGATCACCAAAGACTATGGCTAAGGGAGAGTAGTTGTTTGACAACTATGATAAAGCAAATTCAGATTATATTCACAGAGTCAGGAATTGATGCCATTTTTTATATTATGTCTAATCCTGACAACCTGGTTAGCTGTTTTTATCCCCATTTTACATGAAGAAGGAGCTCAAGAACTTAAGTACCAAGCCAACGATGGCACTTGGGAAGCTGCCGCAGAAGTATCACCATGAGTTCATGTAGGGAGCCGCGCCGAGCGACAGCCCCATTGCTACATCCCCGTCTCTCCTATGGGCACAATGTGTCTGCCTACATTAACCATAATCCTCTCCTGCTTATGTCACATACCCGGATGTGACGATGACCCTGTTGTATTCATCCCCGTAGCCTCTTCCTGTCCCACCAGCCTGCCCTTGGCCTATAAAAGATGTAATCACTTCCGGAATAAACAGGGCTTGATTGGACTCTCTCAACTTGCCTCAGTCTCTCTGTCTCCCCCATGTCTCTATTTAATCCCCGATCCCCCTCCAGATACACCCCATGGATTGATCCTCCTGCCGGATCAAGTTCAAGGCTAGCTTAGGCTACATGTAAGTGCAAAACCAGCCTAAACTACATAGCAAGACTACATCTCAAAAAACTAACCCATTCCGCCCCAAAAGAACTTAAGCATCTTTCACAGAATCATACAATCAGGAAAGAAAGCTGAGGGTCTGCTTCTAGGTCATTTCACCCCAAAGCCTGTCGTCTTCCATTAAGATTGGCAGCCTCATTCCTGAAAACTTTGTTCCCAGCTTAAATCAGATGATGAGTAGTTCACCAACGTACCCAGGATAGTTATTCATCCCAATATGATCACAGTCCAAGGACCTCCTCACCTCTCAGAGCCTTTGTCACTTGTCATGTATTAAGGATGCCAGAGGCGGCACTTGTGTGACAAACAGACTTTAATAAACTGGATCTGGAACTCGAAAAGACCTTGTGGATCTTTAAGGCTTCTTTAGGCATGGCCCGATGAATTTCCAGGTTCATTACATTGTTTTAAGCATTGATCAGAGCCAAGACAATACGAAGTCAAAAGGGAAACACCAGATATTGGAATGAGTGAAAAATGTTACTACTTCTGTGTCGTCTTTATTGAGGAAAGGCAGAATTCTATGAAACCAACTATTGTGTATTTCAACTTGGGGTCATGTACTTGCTATGTAGCTTTGGACAAGTTCCTTAGCCTCTGCATGCCTCAGCTTCCTTATCTTTAAAGTGGGGATAAGAGCACACACTCCCCAAGATTGTTATGAATATGAAAGTGACATGGGAACCATCAAGCATGGTACCTAGCACCAAAATCATGACCCCTTTCACTAAACCAGCATTTCTCTAACGTGACTGTTTCTTAGAACCCAGCAGCCTGTCCAACTTGCTGGGGCAAAGCCGCAGTATTTGCCGAAGTTCCCCTGGTGTTTCCCTGCTTAGCACAGATCAAACATGGGGGGACTAGACAGGCTCAGTGAGGCCTGAGGACAGCCCAGGGTGTGTGTGGGGTCCCTCAGCCCTCTCCCGGGCCGACTGATAACAATTACCCTAGAGCCTTCCTCCCAGCAGTTTTTGTCCAAATGAAACCAGTGGAAAATGGAACTGAAAGACAGCTTGAAGACGCGTCACATCAAAAAGCAAGGAAAGGAACAAAACAGCTGGAGGAGGCTTTCAGAGCAAGCTGCAGCCACAGATCTTGCCATAAAGGCAGTACGTGCCCAAAGCGATTGTCTCTGCTACAAGTTGGGGACTGATGCTACACTCACTGCTGTGAAGGGAGTTTCCCCAAATCCCTACCAGAAGAGACCAGCACTAAGTACCAGTTTCTGGTCAGAGTTGCAGAATCTCAGCTCTCACTGCACACCTCCTGAGTAGGAGTCTGCAGTGGCGGGACCTTCCTGTATGATGAGCCGCTTACCAAAGACTGAGGGGCACTGCTCAAGTGAGAGGCACAGCTGGAGAAGCGAACATTCCTTCCGAGTGGGAACTGTGACTGACTGACGGTGTGATCTTTGAGAAGTTACTTCACTTCTCTGAACTCCTGTTTCCTCATCTGTAAATTAGGGACAAAAAGATGAATGGACTTCCAAGGAAATTGTAGATAAAATAGAGAATGATCTGTGTTTCAGGATAGAGGAAAATCATTTTTATTTGTGTGAATGTCTAACTGAAATTTAGCATGCTTTATGAATGTAAGCAACATTTGTTAGCCTGTGACTTTGTCACCAATAGAGCACACAGACATTTCATGTTACAGTTATTGCAGACATTTCTAAGTATGACTTGTGCTCATCTATTTCAAAATTATAGTCAGTGTTAGACTTGCTGCTACATCTTGATATTAATGCATTAATAATGATGCTTATATGCCATTATACTGAATCACAAAGGTTTTTTTACTTTCATGAAAATTATATTTTATACTAATTGGTTTCTTTTCTAATTAGTTTGAGTATGCATTTGAAACACTCTGAAAAGAGATTGATAGTCTTGTGGCACAAAAAAAGAAAAAAAAATACCCTTCTCTGCCTTTTAAGTTGTGTGATGATTAAATGATGGAGTTAAATGTGTCTAAAACTTGGCAGAGATTCAAATAGCAATGCCCTGATTGTCCTCAACACCGTCACATTTTTCTTTGTCCTAAACCTAGACCAAATGGGGTGGAGAGGGGGAGGGTGTCAGAAAGCGTGCTCTGTCCAGCCACCTTTCCTACATGCATTTTCTGGCTGTACTGTGCCAGAGGGCAATAAAGGTGTTTGTGTATTTATTTAATTTGCAGAGCCAGGGTTCAAACCCAGGGCCTTGCATATGCTGGGCACTCTACTCCACAGCTACATTCCCAGCCTTAGGAAGTTATCTAGAATACAATTGTTAGTAAACATGAACATTGGCATTTGACAGCCATGAAGCCAGGTATATTTCTGGATGGACTAAGAAATCCAGATGGTACACAGAGCTCTTGCATTTTCCTATGTTGAGAAGGTGACAGAGAAGATACCAGCTGAATTACTAAGCACTTACAGTCTCTAGGTTGCTGTATAATCAGTGAGCATTATTAAAGACTCATACATGTGGGACCCTGTGCCAGTCAGGATAACCAGCTCTACCTCTGAGAAGAC
The DNA here is from genome assembly GCF_034190915.1 of Cavia porcellus. Lineage (NCBI taxonomy): Eukaryota > Metazoa > Chordata > Mammalia > Rodentia > Caviidae > Cavia > Cavia porcellus. The sequence continues at coordinate 58,731,184 of NW_026947504.1, forward strand.
CCACATTCCCTGAGGGAAACCCTATCTCAGGGCAAGAAATGAAGATAAAAACCAAGGTCACCTGTGCAGTTGGGTGCATGTGATGTCTATGGTGGCTAACTTATGTGTCATTTTAACTGGGCCTCAATGTATAGATATTTGGTCAAATCTTATTCTGATGGTCCTATGAAGGTGATTCTTAGATGAGATTGACATTTAAATCAGAGCTTGATGGTAGAAATCAAACCTAGTGCCTTAATCATGTTAGCCACACACTGCACCACTAAGCTGTACCCTGAGCCTCTAAGTCAGAAGACTTGTATGGACATTACCCTTCTTAGTGTGCATGAGACTCATCCGATCAGTTGAAAACCTTATTCAGCAGGGACTGTTCTCCAAGGAAGAGAGAATTCTGCTTTCAGATTTCAAATGTAGTGTTTGCCCTTCCTGGACCTTCAAACTCCTGGCCCACCTACAGATTTGGAGCTTACCAACCTTGTGAGCAGCTCAGTAAAATAAATCCTTCTCTCTATATATGCTCTGTATCAATTGTTTGCTTATAAAACCTTGATGAATACCAAGTCAAATTGGCTATATCCATTTGTGATTACACTCCTATGTGCTTAAATTTCTGTTTATCAGTTTACACATCTCCTTTGTTGGGGCTCTGGATACCTTAAGTATTTTTGTTTCATTACAGAACCCTTGAAATGGTGATATATCTGAGCTAATATAACCATACTATTCACTGAACATAACCATTTGAGAAGTACTAGGAAGCATGGGGTTAGGAGGCAAAAGATAGAATTTGTATTGAATGCCAGGCATTTTGGATGTTAATGCTCATTCTAATTTCTTAATGCTCAGGATATAACAAGGTCAGTGGGAAAATGCCCATTGCACAGACAAAGAAACTGAGGTCTGGAGAGGATAAATGATATTCCTGAGCTTTTTCAGCTAATAAAAAGAATCAAGCTGGTACCCAAACCTGAATATCTGTCAAACCCCAACCAGGCTCTTTAAACAAGGAGCCACCTTCCACAGAAGGTGCTAAAGGAGGCCCCTCTCTGCAGTCCAGGAGAGCTTCCCACCACCAAAGGGCACCACAGCCACTCCTGCCCCTCACACAAGATGTTTCTCTGCACTCTGCTTGAGGCGTGTGAGGAAGATGAACAAGCTGTCGAATAAAGGAAGCTTTCCATCTCCGTGGAATCTTTGAAATGTCCTTCCTTGGTTCTTGGCCCGAGTCTGGGTCCCACGCAGGGTTCTCCAGGGCTCCAGCACGTAGCCCACCGAGGGCCCCTGATCCTGTCCGTTTTGTCAGTCGATGAGAACACCAGCTGGAATGGGGCGCTCCGTGCAGCCCGGGAGCTGGTGTCCGTGGCTCGTTTCCTGGCCGGCGCCCTTTTCTTCATGCCATCAAATAAGGGAAGAAAATTGGTCTGGTAGCATTTGCTGTCCTGAAAGCTACTTTGACTGCTCAATCCACTAAAGAGGGTGGATTTATTTAGGTGTTTCTTTCCAAAGTAAATGAAAGGATCTTTTCAATGTTGCCCACTATTAACTGAAAGGCCTGAGCTGCCGAAACAGGCTCCACCTGTCTCAAAACCAAATGGTGTAGGTGGGATGGAAGCAGGGCCAGCAGAGCCTCTTAATTTAGCCCCAGAATCCTCTCCTGACCTGCCCAGATCCTCCTGGAAGTTGGAAAATAATAGAAGGGAAAAATATGAATCAGAAAAAGCCTTCCAGGAACAGTGTAAAAAAACCTCCAAACCTGGGAATGGCCGTGCACACCTGTAAGCCCAGGCCTCAGGAGGCTGAGGCAGAAAGATCATTGGGAGTTCAAGGCCAAGCCTGAACTACATAGGGAGACGCTATCTCAATCAATCAGTCAATCAATCAATCAATCAATCAATCAATCAAGACTCACCCCCAGACTGCAGCAGTGAATGTTTAGGGGAAAAAAATGCAATACAAAATAAATGTTGGTTTCATCCATGCTGCCTGAAAGGGTCTTCCTTGCCTCGTTCCTTGTCATGGATGAGTGTCTCCCTCTTCATCCTTGAAAGGGCGCTGCCAATAGCTTCCCCACCGCCTGTCTGGCCCCTTCCTCTTGCAGCCTCTGGCCCTTAAAATGGTGTGGTCATGGGCTGATGTTATTATGTATTTTTATTTCGATCTGTTCCAGAAAGGATTTAAAGAGGATTACAAATATACAATTGAAAGATAACCAACGCACTTAGTATAAAGTTGATGATGTCAAGGCAAAAAGAAATGTTAGAAAAGCTTTAGTGAAAGCTCAGTAGCAGAGCATGTTTTTCATATGTGTGAGGTCCTGGGTTCAACTTACCAGCACTGCAGAGAGAGGTGAGGAGGGGACATTTAAAAAAACCTGAAATTTGTGTGTGAATGACATACTCCAGGTCTTTTCCTTAGGCCTTGGGTAAGCATGGCCTCAACCCTAAGCTTCCCAGCATCCAGGCAGAAAGCAGCCTATTCAGTTCCCTGACGAGCTGTTCACGTGTGGCCAAAGGAGACGCAGCTTCTCCACTTACTAAGACTGCAGATAAGCATCGCTCTCATTTCCCAGGCAAGGCTCCTCCAAGGTTCATAAACGATGCCCTCCACAATGTTTATAGGGCTGTGTGATTATTTTAATACAGCTGTGTGATTATATCCTTTCTGTCACCAATGTGTGACATCACAGTACAGCACCCTTTGGCGAGAAAGCGTTCCATGGGATGACCACTACAGTAAGATCTGGCTGGGCAGCTCACTGGTACGATATTCATGAACAGGCTTTGCTGAATCTAGAGGACCTGCATATCTTGCTTTCCTCAGTGGAGCTGTGGATAATGGTGTTGTGCAGTAGTTGAGAGTGAATATTTATTCTTGTATTCACCAAGCATCTGAGCCCTTTCCTGCTCTGTGGAATCTCTCGAGCTAAGGCAGATCCTGCCTCCCATTATAGAAGCTGCTTGCCTCGCCAGCCTCCCCTACAGCTAGCATGTAGGAAGATCACACAAGCACTGCCAGCCTGAAACACGGGCTCAGAATTAGAATAGTGACAAGGGCCTGGGAGAGAGTCTGCGTCAGGCCTCTTTCAAGACTGTCATCCCCACTGCCTGGGAGCATCTCGTGATGAGGGCAGACTGTGCCTCCCACTTGACCCGAGCCACTGTGCTGGCTGCAGGAGCCCTGGGCTTCACTGTTCTGCCCTCCAGGCGATTCTGTGCACCTCTAGATATCCTAGTAATGAGTTTATTTTCTGTTTAAATCAGCCTGTTGGTTTCACTAGCAAGAAAGAGCCTGCCTGATGCATGCAGCTGTTTTCTCTACCTCCTGCCTTCATACACACAGAGTACAGCAAACTCGCATTGCTGTGAAAACCAAGGATGCATAAAGATGTAAGGACACAAGCCAGGTCTACCCACAAAGTCCCGAGGAAGCCTGCATAGAAACTCACAAACCCTGTAGCACAGGCACAGATAAAGAGAGAGGCCTCAGTGCAGGTCTACCTGGAATCCCGAAGCCTAGAATCATGCTGTCCAGGATGGTAGCCAGTATCACAAGTGGGTGTTTAAATATGAACCAAAATTAGTTAACACTAAGTACAAAAATTAATTTCTTCAGGCACAGAAGCCATAGACCAAGTGCTCAGTAGCAACATGTACACAGTAGCTACCACTTTGTAACACAGACATGGAAAGTTCCGCTGGACAGCACTGGCCTAGAACCTTGTCCTGCTGCACTGAGTGGCAGGATTACTGACCTGTGGAGACAGGTCTGTTGGTGGTGGTGGCTAAGAGGCTGGGAGTACAGCGAGGCCCTCCTCCATCCTGGCTGCCTCAGCCATCAGGATCATAAACACTGGGTTTGTCTGAGGGAAAGGGCAGAAGTATGGGAGCCCCTTCACCATGCGCCATCTTCATCTATGTCTCTTGTACTGCTTGCGGATGGCTCTTCAGGGGGGCCAAAAGTAAAGGCATGGAGTCCTCTAGTCATGCTCCTTGTGCTCAGGCCTGGACCAGGCCTTAAGCCTAACTGTCTCAGTACGTGGGTGTCCTAGTCCATTTTCTCCTTCCTTTCTTTTTCTTTCTTAGTGCATTGTCTTTTGCAGCAACAAACTGCCAATGCCTGGATGATTCATGACAAACATAAGTGTCCATCATGGTGGCTCACGCCTCCCATCCCAGTACTCAGGATGACACGGGATTAGGGCAGGCAGAACTGGTGGGAATGCAGACATGATCCCAGAACTCATGCACAGGACAGTTTCCAAAGCCCTGGATGTGGGCTGTTCCCAAGAACTGGGGTAGGCTTCCAACGGGAGGCCCTAGACCTGACATCAGCAAGAGACGTGGACCCCAGCACTGCTTCTCAGGGCCCTTGTGTAGAAGTTCCTACAGGTTTCCTTGAAATCTGGACGATATAAAAGGACACAGATGCTGAGGAGAGCTTGTCATCATGGCTTTCCTATTTATAGTCTGCCCTGCTTCCTCGAGGGTGTCTTTTATCTTCCTTTGTCCCTTTTACTCAGCCCGAGCTTGCTCTGCAGAGCCCCTTTCTCCTCTACTCTTCACTTACCTTTCAAATAAGTTTTGCCTCTAGATTTTGCTTGTTTCACTCACTTCTTTGATTGAGACAGAGAGAACCTAGACTCTAACTCCAAAAGGCAGGACAAGCAACCTAGAGCCTGGTAATGTTTATGTGGTGACTCACTTTTAGAAGGAGCTACCCCCTAATAAGGAGGCTGAGGCAGGAGGATCGCTGCAAGTGTGAGGCCAGTCTGAACTACACAGTGATACCCTGCTTCATAAAATAAAGAAAAAGGAGTTATTTGGTTCGTGGTTCTTCTTGGCCTCTACTGAGGGCCTGTCACTGCATCATAAGGCCATGGCGGGGATCACACTGAGACACAGCAGGCAGACCATGTCAGCCCATACTTCTCTTCCTCTTCTCATAAAGCCTCCAGTATCTTTCTGAGAGCCAAAACCTGATGATCTTAAGTAAATCCTAATGACCTTCCAAAGGCCACACCTCCAAATACTCCCAACATATGTATATAGGGATTAAGTTTCAATATGAGCTTTTGGAGGGAAGTGCAGAGCATGGCACTGAAAAAGTGTTTGTCCTCTCTGCCTCTCAATTTAGACTGCCGAAGTTATGTTTATTTGGTGAGCTGCCTTCAGAGGGAGCTACCCGATAACAAGGTGGCTGAGGCAGGAGGATCGCTGCAAGTTGGAGGCTAGCCAGGGCTACCTTGTCTCCAAAAGTCAAACAAAAATGAGTACCTGCCTCACTGGGTTGTATGAGGATGAGAAGACACAACGTGTGAGACAGATTCAGCCCAGCCTTTAGTACATGATAACTACTAAGTACATGACAGTAGTTGTTATTACTGCAATAAAAAGTCCCTGTGATGACAGAAGACTGGGACTCTTGGCATCTGTGCCACGCTGTGGTGTGGAGAAGGGTGGGAAGGTTCTGGGTAGGCGCTGAGAACCTGGGTTCCTCAGGGCAGCCTGGCCAGGCCTCCGCTGTGGGTTCCCAGCCAGGGGACCAAGGGAACACTGCCAACCTTCCCATACTTTTTTATGCTTCTTGGTCTAAGCCATGGGGGTTTAGAGGGATTTCTTTCTTTATTTCCAGGTCTGTCACATTTGCAAATGGGTTTGCCCTTTGAAGCAAATCTATACAAACAGGGAGCCTCTCTGTTTTCTCTCTCAGGCTTGCTCTTCTCCCACTGGGCAGCTGCTCAGGAGGGTCTGTATGCTCCCGGGGATGGAAGTACCTCTGTCTGTCTCTGTCCCCTCCTCCTTCTCTCCTTGACTGTCTGTCTGTCTCTTTCACACACACACACACACACACACACACACACACACACACACACACACGGGAACTGCCCTTTTTGTTCATTCATTTTTTTCCTCTCCTAGTCTTCATCCTCCTATCTTGCTGTCTGCTTTTTCTCCATGTTTCTTCTGTTTCTATAAATTCCAGCAGCCTTCTAGTATCTTTCATAGTATGATATAAGAATTTTCCATTATGATTCTGTCTCTGCCTCGTCTCTCTGTCTCTCCCTGTCTCTCTCTCTGTCTCTCTCTCTCTGTCTCTCTCTCTCTGTCTCTCTCTCTGTCTCTCTCTCTCTGTCTCTCTCTCTCTCTCTCTCTCTCTCTCTCTCTCTCTCTCTCTCTCTCTCTCTCTCGCTGTTTCTCTCTTCATTAACAGGGCGTGTGATGTCACAGTCACAGCCCCCGCTGCTCCTCGACAGTGCTGGAGGAGCTCTGGAAAACCCTATGTATCAAGAAGAAGATGTAGCTCAGTGTCACAGTGCCTGCCTGGCAAGGGCAAGGTTGTGAGTTTGACTCCCAGTACCAAAACAAAAGAAAAAAAAAAATGGAGCTTCCTTTCCTAAACCTGGGATTAAAATGCACCTGCTTTGTTTTGTTTCTGCTATTAGATTCCAAGCCCAGCTCTCACAGGCTTACACCTGGCAAGCAACTGCTGGGCCACTGAGCTACACTGTAACTCTCGAATTTCCCTTTTCAGATCCTTTTTATCTAAAGAGAAAATACTGTATTTAAGGCCTCACCTTTTAAAAAATTCTAGTTGAGGAAATCATGTTACAACTCTTGCAAATCAAAATTCTTGCAAATCGAACTTTCAAATACCAAATGTGTGGGAGAAAAAAAATATCTTTTTTTTAATATTTTTTGAGACAAGGTCTTGTGATATAATTCAGGTTGGCCTTGAACTCACTACATAATATAGCCTGGCTTTGAATTCCCTGTGATCCTCCTGCCTCAGCTTCCCAAGTGCTAGAAAGAATCTTTGTAGCTGTGAATTGATTTAATCTACTTGTAGATTTGCAGAATAAGAAAAAGATGTTTATAATTAAACCATTGCACTTCATCTTAACTGTTTCACAGTTGACTTTTTGATACGTTTCTCTTTTTGTTTCTCAGGATAGTAACCTTTTTAGTAAAAGAGATGATATTATTATTATCTTCATTTTTTAAAATGAAAGCTGAGGCTCAAAAATATTTGAGATTTTCTTCCCCTTACAGTTAGATTCACTGCCCCAGGGCCAAGAATATCCATCTTATAGAAACCACCAGCCCCTTCATGCCCTGTGGGTTCTAGGACTATAGATTCCCACTGGAAACCCAAACATCTCAGATCCAACACGTCCAAGCGAACCCGTGTGGCTCTGACACATACAGAGTCCTTTGCAGATCACAGTGAATCTGCCACACATGCTTCTGCATCTCCAGGCTGAAGAGGAGCTCAGAGATCTAATCACATTCTCCAGCTCAGTCCCCAGTAGTGAATTTCTCACTGCACAACAAGCACTAAAGCAGAAACCCTGATGACAGAAGAAGCTCTCAGAGGGTTCGGTGGAATAAATTACTCCAACACTTGGGTTTCTACAAAAGCAATGAAGCTTAATTCCCGCTATGATTCTGGGATAAACAAAATGTAATCTACAGCATTGTCCTAGCTCATCCAAGTCTTATCTTCTTTTTCCATGTAAGCAATGGGAAAAATTTGCAGGGACCTTTAGGAGCATTATCTTATTTGGATCCAATTTTACCCACAACGCTGACTATTTCATAGCAAAGGCAAGTGCGGAGAGGCTGTGAATGCAGGCGAACTTCAAGGTGAAGTCACTCCCCTGTACAATCGCAAATGCAAATGTTTAAAGCTACTCAACAATTTTCCTCTTGCAGCTGCCCATTTTATCTCTTTCAAAACTAGTAATGATACAAGCGGTTGATTATGGTTTACAATAGCAATAAACCTCTCAGAATTGGTTGTTTCCAAAATAAATAGCCATTCTGTTAAATGTTAAATAACAAGTCATAAACTGCTGAAAACAACCAATTTCTTGCAGATTATTGCCTGAATAAATTTCAGCCAGAATGGCAGATCATTAAGCTGTGAGCACCACAGATCAAAACCATTGAATTTTTTAAAAATCAATCAATCGCCTAATCCATCAAAGGAACTCCCATTTTACAAACTAAGTCATACCTCAGATTTTAATGTATCCCTTGCAGCTTTTCTTTTGCTGGTCATGGTTAGCTCTCTCCTTGCCAGAATCCTTCAATACTTTTTCAGACATTAACGACCACCTAGCCTAAGTTGTTAAATTGTTCCCTTCTGAGAGCAGTCCGAGAAAGCTCAGCTCTTAGGCTCCGCATTTAAAGTGTACACTGCAGTGTTCCAATTGATAAAACACAGACCTGTCCACCGAGTTAAACATTTGAGTCAAAGCTCAGTGGCAAATATATTCCAACTGTTGTTCTAATAGAGGCCATTCTTGTAAGGGGAGCCAACTTCATCACGGTGATTGACAGAAGATTCCTCACCATAGCAACCAGGGCTATCTCTCTGGAATAACAACATTAACCTCCTTCATAACCAGTTTTTCATCCTTAAGTATAAAAGGCAACTGCATGTGTCTTGTATGATCCTTTATTTTTATTTTTGAATGAACAGCACATATATAAAAATAGAACAAGATGCTAGGAAACCAAATTAAAATTGAATGCTTTCAGAAGAAAAGCATTACAATGGGTCTTGTGGGCAGAATGGTTAAAGGGCAGAGGGTCTTGTTTCTTCTGAGCACAGGGCAATGGCAGAGATTTCTATTCATCTGTAGCCTCTGACATCACCTGCTGCATTGATTTGCTTTGTGCTGTTGTGGGGGGAGGGTGTAAGCCTGTTTCATTGTTTGTGCTCACAATTTCTAATACACACACGCACACACGCACACACACACACACACACACATTTTCTCATTCC